>NC_081258.1:2275000-2596642 GCF_030490865.1 Poecile atricapillus | reverse complement strand
AAGAGCTAAACTCCAATCACCCTTTCATCCTACCAGGGTATTCACACCAGGAGTCATGACACAATTGGTGCCTAAATGGATATTTGTGTCCTTTTCCCAGGCTTTCCCCACACCATGACCTGTCGCCTCACTAACACCTCCCCGGTGGCCGTGACATTCAAGCTCCGCATGTCGGACGATGGCACGCAGCCTGCTGTCAGTAGCTTGGATCAGATATGCAAGGACAGTGACCCATCCTGGAGGAAGGGAATTCATTTCTATGTGGAGCCAAGGGAGTTTACAATGAATCCCAGCCAAGGGACCATCCTCCCCCAGGGACACCAGGATATTGAGGTATGGGAAGAGTCCAGCCACACACGCTTCAGCACCAGGGCTAAAGCTTCACTGGAGTGTGGGAGGGCTTTAGCTCTGCTGCCAGCTTTGAGGATCATGTGAGTGAGAGATCTGCACTGGCCTGAGGCCTCTGTTAGCTGGGTTACTCAGGATGTTCCTGAAGCAGCACTGTTTTGTTCCCAAAATCATACGCTGAGATCACATACTATATGGTAAAGTACTGGAGCCATTCTTGTGTTTTTGAGAGCAGTTTCTTTGACTGCAAGTGGGCAGAGGAAGGATGAGGACAGAATGAGAAGTGTCATTGTAGAAAGCAGTTTGCTTTTCTTCTTGGTCTCATGTCTCCTCTCCTGGGAAGCAGAATGATTTGTGTTCATTGCAGGGATCTCCAGTAGAGACAAAAAGCTCTGCAGCCATGAACTGCCCAGCACCTGCTGGGCCACATTTGCCCTCAGCTTCCTACTGTAAAGCTGAACTCATTCTGTCCAAGTCAGCAGATTTCATCTGCATTTGTGTCATTGTAGTCAGATGAAAAATTGGCCCCTTAATTTGAGTACAGTGGTGTGTAGAGCTTTAGCCTAATGTTTTCATTTAGCTGACCTATGCCCTAATAGCAAGGTGTGTTTAACAAACCTGGGATTGCCAGAAGGCTTTTGTTACTCTCAGAGACTGTGCTCTACACATGGATCAGCAGAATAATGAAATTAAAAAATCCTCCCTTTCCTTACCATGAAAGAAGAACTGGAGAATAGCACATGTGGGTAATGAGCTTTTATAAGGAAGAATTTAGTGCTCTTCTCTTCCACCAGGTGACCCTGTGCTCCAACACGGTGATGGAATACTACCGGAAAATGCTGGTGGACCTGGTGGGCCTGGAGGGTGTTGGCAAGGAAGTGGCATCACTGATCATCACAGCCAGGTACCTGCACTTCCCTGGCCTCTCCCAGCACACTGCCTTGCACAGGGTTTGCTGGCTGCAGCTCCCAAGGAGAAGTGTTGTTTCATGTTCTCATGTTGTGACCAGCTGGACATGAGAACAGCAGTGCTTGGAAAGCAGCCTGTGGTGAAAAGCAGCCCTGCTCACAGCCCAGCACAGTCCTGGGCCTTTTTCTAGAGGCACCAGGAATGATATCATTTATTGGCCTGGTTTTTGGTGCTTGAGCTGGAACACATTTCCCGAGGACCTGCTCTCCTTCTTCCTGCAAGAGATGGAGCTGTGCTGGGTTGAGACCCCCCTGCTTTGGTTTGGGACACACCAAGCAGCCTGCTGAGAGTCAGGGTCTGGTTCTGTTCATGAGGGCACGTGACAGTGGGGAAGTGGCTCACAGCCAGAGTGGTGAGGGCAAGATCTTACAAGAGGAAAAGAGCCCTTGATGTGGCAAGTCAGCTCTAGTTTTTCTCCTTTCCTCTGCTTCCCATTTTGAGCTTTAATGTTTTCATACTTAAACCAAAAGTTGTTCTTGCTGCAGCAGAATTCCATCCTGCCAGTTTAATGACAAGAGGGATGCAGTTCCCTGGTGCTGCTCCCTCTCTCAGGCAGAGCCATGCAGTCAGTGCCTGGGCTGCAGTTTTGTCAAGCAAGTGCAAATGGGGACAGTCAGTGCATGGAGCTGTGGAGTGAAGGACCAAGGGAGCTGTAGGAACTGGGAGGGGGTGATCACCCACTCTGTAGGGCAGGTGGTGTCCCATGCCCTCCAAAGCTGGGGCAAACAGCTGAGTTTTCAGGCAGGGCAACAGCCCCGTGGGAGAGAAGGGAGTCATTTTCACTGAGACCCTGGAGTCGTGTGTTCCTTGAGCCTTAGTGAGCACTGATCCTTGTTGGGAATGCTCCCCCAGAGCTCATGGATCACAGACACTGTTACAGGAGTCCTTGCAAGCCTTCTTGGGTAAAGGAGAGGCTGAGGCAGCTGGGGGACAAAGAAAGTGCTCTGCCTGGGGCACTTGGCAGCCTCTGGGTGCTGCCTCTCAGGGTTTGCCCCTCCTTGACAAGACATGTTTGAGTGGGAAGGCTTTGAAGGCAATTTATCACTGTAGGGCTGTTAAATGTCTGTTTGACAGTGACAAATGGGTTATCTATCTTTGGGGGTAAATGTTCTCTGTTCTCTCAGTATCTCTGATTCCCTTGGGGTCATCTCTTTGCCCAGATGTCTGGTTCCTGAGCTGCAAGTGTACCCCCAAATCATGCGCTGCAATCAGTGCCACCTGAAGGAGCCATACGAGAAGAAGTTCATCATCACCAATAAAACTGACCTTCCTGGCTGCTACGGGCTTATTCCCCAGGTTTGGCATTGCATCCACCTCCTCCTCTCAAATATTATTGAGGAGATTATTAGGGGAAAAACAGGTTTGGATAAGACCTTGCTGTTTTCTATTCAGTCTTATTCAGATCTGCTGAGAACAGGATCCTACCTGAATGTAAACTTTAGGAGGCAGTTTAACCTCCTGAGGAAACAGTTTATGTTCTAGTCTTCAGGGTGTTTTCTGGTGGGAGATCTTAGAGGGTTGTGAAAAGCTGCTGCACCCCCAGACACCAACAGCTGTGCTGGCAGCCTCCTTGCAGGACCCCCTGAGAATGCTAAGCCTGCAATTCTTGCATCTTATTTGGGCCTTTTACCTTTGTCCTGGGGATTTTAAAACGTGTGTAAGTTGCTGTGGCAGTGGATGTTAAGGAGTTTAAAGTTGAATTTGGAGGTCCCTCTGAAGCTGCATTTGATTCTGTCCCTTCCAGAAACGCAAGGAGGACTCCCCTGTGTTGTACTCCAGCCCCAAACCCTGTGGCATTGTCCAGCCTCACAGCACTGCAGAGATTCCGGTTACAATCGAGGTGCAAACATTGGGCGATCATCGCACCAATGTTCTGATCGGCGTGTTTGGGGATGAAAGAAACCCACTGGTGAGTGCAAGGGGAGATGTGTGCCTTTGTGCAACTCCTCCTGGCAGGGTGCAGAGTGTGCAGGGATTCTTCTGGGGCCAATCATTTGTATTTTGAAAGTTTCTCTTACTTTAATCCTTTTTAATTTGGAGGTGAATATGTAATTTCTTATTTTTTTTCCCCCAAAAGCCCAGCATTTCAGCTGGAGAGTGGTTAAATAATAAATAATAAATAACTTGAGTAGAGTTGAGCTGTTGAAGCTTTTTTAGGTTTCCCTGTTGTGGTTTGTTTTGGCTTTTTTAAAAATCTTTCTTTCCTGCTTCTTCCTGGAACAGAGAGCAGAACTCCTGAGCTCTGGAGAGCTGGCAGAAATCTATGGAACTCCAAAGAAGATAGACTTTGGCATGATCCCACCGCTACAGCCGAGCTCACAAACTCTTACCCTCTTCAACAAAGGTCTTGTCCCTGTAGACTTCAGGATAAAGATTGTAAGTACCTGTGGGGCTGTTTTCCAGGGAATTGACTGGTAAGTAGCAGCCATGACTTTTTATGACTGGTTTTTATATGCAAGATTTCCATCTGGCCCATATGGTGTGAGAGGTGGCAGGATACTCCAATATTCCATCTGAGCGAGGCAAGAGGAACCTGGCTCTGGAGTGGTTTTAGCTGGGGCCCTCGGTGAAATCAGGTGCAGAGATGTTGGAGCAGAAACGAGTCTGGATTGTGTTGACAGGTCCTCCCTTAACTTTATGGAGGGTCTTTAGATGTGTGTGTCAGATTTTTGGAGCTCTGAGATCAAGAGAAACCTGTGGTCCTTTGCTCCCCAGAGAGCCTGGATTTCCCTATGGTTTCCCTGTTCCAGCTCCATTTGCTTTGTGCCAAACTGCTGTTTGTAGTGGAGAGCAGGGTGTGAGCTCTGTCCTCAGGCTGCAATTGTCACACCTCCTGTGGCTCAAGCCAGTTGGGCTGTGCACACCAAGATGTGTGGGGGTTGTGCACCCCCCCAGCCTGGGATCTTTGTGCTGTTGAAGAGCATCTTTGGGGAGCAGCTGCAGAGAAAGGCTGTTTTAATATGTGGAGCTTGCACAGGGCAGAAGGAGCTGGGGCTGCTCCCCTGGCAGGGAGAGCAGGGCTGGCACAGCCAGGAAGGGCTTGTAGGCTGGGGCTGGGGCTGGCTGGGTTGTCTGCTGGAGGGGGAGATCTGGGAGGGGCTTGAGGTTGGTTTTTCTTCATGCTGGATGTGGTGAACTTGTGGAGCTGCTTCAAACCTGATACTATGGCCTTGTTTTTGTTTGTGGATAAAGCATCAGGCCATGTGGGAGAGTCCAGCCACAGCCTCCTGGGCCAAGGAGGAGGGCTGTGAATTTGAACTTGCTGCTTTTCCAGCTGTCTGGGGGATAAATGCAACCTTCAAGTGAGGGGGTTTTTCCAGGACAGCTTTCTCTAACTCCACAATGAAATTCTGCTTTCAGCCTTTGCAGGGAGCAGTGCACCTTGGCTGGGTGGGCCTGGCATGTAAATGATGGGTTTCACATGCTCGTAGCAGGGCTGGGCCTGCAGAGCTGTGTCTGTACAGCTGTGCTGGTGCAAGACCTTTCCTCCCTCCTCTGAGCAGCTTCCAGCTCTCTGGCCCAGTCCATGCAGTCCATGAGAAAGCAGATGACAAGAGTTCTTGGGAAGAGTGGGCCATGTGCACAGAGCACACATCATCCAGTTTCCTTTCTGCTTCTGGCTTTTCTGCTCTGCTATAACCATTTTGAGGTGGCTTTTCCAAAGCAGAGGGCACTGGGGCACCTCTCTACAGCTGATGGTCAGTGGGAAGTGAGGGCTTCAGTCCTTCAGGGGATCTTGAGAAGCACTGATGGCCCCTTGGGCAAGAATAGTTTGGTGTTGGGGTTGCAACTGGTATTGCAGTGATGTTCTTCAGGATCTCAGCAGTGTCCTCCAGCTGTGTGGTTTCTGGAGTGGGATTTGAGCAGTCCTGGCTTCCTCTGGCCTTGAGCCTTTGTGAGAAGGCAGGAGAGAGAGAGAAAGCAGCTTTCCTTGGCACACACTCCAGAGCAAGAGTGGGGAAGGAACACTCTCCTGAGGATAAACATCCCTTGGGTTGGGCAGAACTGGGTTCATTAGGTGAGTCTGTTAAAGGAGAGGAAAATACAGGTGGTATGAGCTCTGCTGTTGCCTGAGACTGTAGCTCAAATTTAGGGAAATGAAGCCTTTATGATTTTTATCCTTCCCTCTTTAGTCTGTCCTTTTCTTATATCCCACAAGAGATGAAGGTGTATGGTTTCCATCCTAAATGCATCTTCTGCTTGTCTTACAGGCTGATAAACCCCAGTGCTTTGTTCTTGAAACGGAAGAAGGAGTGATCCCCGCTAGGGGTGAGGTTCCTGTGACTGTCACAGCCATCCTGGATGACACTGGGCATTTTGCTGACTCCATCCAGCTCTTCATCAGGAACAGCTTTTGGTTCAGCTTCTTACTGAGGGCTATGGGCACTGGCACCACAATTGTCACAGACAAACCACTGGCCCCAGAGCTCAACTTGGGATACCAATTCAGGTAGGAGATCTCCCCACTCCCACCTCTCCTCCTGTCTCAACAAGGAGCAGTTTTGCTGTAGTCCTTCAGGCAAAATCTTCTTCAGTGTTCCAATCCCTGAGTCCTTCCCTGAACGCAGAGATTCCTTCAGAAACATGTGGTGGCCAGTTGAGAGTTGTTAGATACCCTCAAAAGCCACTGAAAGGGAAACCAGTTGCCAAATGGCCACTGAATTGTCTTTAGTTGTAATACATTTATGTCCTCACTTGATCAAGCAGTGGTGTCACAGCTGCCCCAGAACAAAAGGTTCCCAAAAGGGCGCCCGGGTGAGGCGGTCCCTCCGTGGGGCTGAGGGACCAAGGGAAGATGGCCTCACACCCTTCCCTTCTGAAATGGCACTTCCCAGGCAAGCAGGGCCTGGGAACAGAGAGACAGGAGGGTACCAACCCCCCCAGGAAGGCAGGAGCCCACGGAGCAGTTCCAGGCCCAGATGGAAACTGCTGGTTTGTGTGGGGCCCGCACTGCCCCTGCCGCTTCCTCCTGCTGTTCCTGGGCCCTGCTGCTGCCCTGCTGTGCCCACGGCCTCGATGGCTTTTTTGCTGCCAGCAGAGTTTGCAAAGTTCACTTCAAAACAGTTTCTAATTGTTCTACAAACGGTAGAACTTCTAAAAGTTCTACAAATGGCTATCAGTGCAAAACCAAAGCTGCTGCCAAGGAGAGAGGCCCTGCTGCCCTGGCTTCCTCTCCTGGAGCAGGCAGATGATTTTTACCAGCTTGCTGGGATCATGCAGAAGCTACCTCTGAGCTGCCCTTTAGAAATGCCTGCAATCATACCCCACACACAAGGTCTTCAAGGGCAGCATCTCAAAGATTCACTGACAGTGTCAGGCATAGAATAATGCAAAATACAGTAACAGAACGAATCAGCCCAGAACAAACATTTTGGAGGAAAACACCAGGTCCTGTTAGTCTCACCTTGAAAATGCTCCATTAGCATTATAAGCAGATTTCTCTTTGCAATAATGACATCAGAAGGGCAGCTGATCAGACAGTTTCTGGTCCCCATTAAGAGCTGGAAATGAAGACAGTCTCCAAGTTATTAACACCTCAGATTGCTCATTGGGAGCAATCTGATGAGCAGGGAAACAGCTGCTCCCACACCATTTTCCATCCTGGCTTCTCTTCTAGCCACCTTCCCAGTACTCATCAGTTCCAAGTAACAAACAGGGGCCACCATTTCCATCGGCTCTTCTGGAGCGTGGAATGCTGGAGGCCACCCAAGAAGAAGGGCCAGAGCGTCTCAGCCCTCAGCAGCCCCAAGGCCGAAGATGATTTGGAGCCCCCCGGTCGTACAAGCGCCGTGTTCGGGCTGGAGCCAGGCTCATGGGAGCTGCAGCCAGGCGAGTCTGTGGACATGGTGCTGCGAGGCTTCTCCCACACCCCACAGGTGAGGTCCCCACCAAGGGCTGAGCCTGGGGAGCCCTCAGATCCCCTCCCCTGGCCTTGTTCCACAGTGCCTTGACATTTGCCTGGGGAAATGAGCAGGGGCCTTCAAGAAACTGGTTTAAGGCCGCACGTTTCTGTGGCAGCACCAGTTGCTTTCCTTGCTGGCCACCAGCAGACCAGCTAAGGCTCTATTGGGATTCCACAGCTACCAAAACCCAGTGCTGATCCCAAAGCAGGGCTGGAAGGAAATAATGCTCTTTTGGGGCAAACAGTGTTGCATGCTGAGTCAGCAAAGAAGGGCAGAGAAAGAAGTTACACTTAGACTAGGAGCACAAAAAGAAAGTGAATTAAACAAGTGCCAAGTGGTTTCTCTGGGGTAAGCACAGATAAAACAAAAGCCATGTGAAGGGAGGGAAGTTCTCACAGGTGCCTTTTGTGGGCATTGGGGTGCAGTGTTAGAGACAACTGAGTGCAGAATAAATCAGCTGCATCACGGCAAGAAAAGGAGGCAGTGCCCACTGTAACTCTGTGGCAGGAACAGGGCCTGTGGTGGGTGCTGAGCCAATGCAGGGCATTTGCTGGTGCCCTGCCACCATCCACTGCTGACAAGTGACTCTTGCATGCAGGAGGTGCGGGATTACATGAAGTGTGAAGCTGTGGTTGGCACAAGCGTGGTGACAAAGAAGATAATAGAGACGATCATTAGCTGCAAGTTCATAGATCCCTCTATAGAAGTATCAGCCAGAAAACTCTCTTTCCGGGTGGAGAAGGTAAGTCTCTGGATTGCATCCTGGCATTTAGCAGCGTGGCTGAGGGGGGTGTGTCCTTGTGTTAAAGCCCCTCTTTGCTCTTCCTGAGGCACTTGGTAAAGTGAGTGAAGATGCTTTTAGAGATGAGACTGGTATTTAACTCCCCCAAAGTAAAACTGCAGTTACAGCTGCACTGCAGTGGGGATCATGGCCACTTCCAGAGAAATGCCAGTTTCTCTGCTCACTGTAAAGGGAGGTTTCTAAAGATCCTCCAAGGCACGATGATGTCTGTACACTGATGCTGTAGGGAAGCTGGGGGGAAGAATGGAAATTTCTGTGAATTCCTCAGGCTAAAGAGGAAAAACCCATCATCTCCTGTGTCTCTTTGCCTTCTCTGCTGTTGGCATGGATGCTTTATGGTATAGCTATAAGGTATAGCTCTGTGCATTTCCCTAGGCCTCACCTGCTTCAAGAGACCCCCAGACATCCTGCAGTGATGATAACACTGAGGCAGAGCAGGTGCCCTTTAGTCTCTGGATCCCAGCTCCAGCATCATCTTTCCCTCTCCTGCAAGTTGTCTGAAAATGAGAAGATGTTTCATGATTTGGTTTCTGTAGTTTCAGGCCTCTCCTTTGGTTCCCAGGCTTCCACTGAAGTACAGAATCCCTGGGACAGGCAGTTCAGATGTAATTAGAAGCCTTTCAGCTCTCCCTGATTCTGCCTGGGTTCTGCTCGATGCCACACACACAAACTGATTCATTGCACACTATGGCACAGCACCTGTTTGATATCAGTACATCCAGAAGCAGTTTCCCAAAGTCTCTGGTTTCTCTAAACCGTGCAGGAAGCCCAGCACAATGCCCAGACAGGAAGGAAGAGCCTAGGCTGATCACAGCTTTGAGACCACACACACCTTGTCCCTGTAGCAGGGGCTGCAGGACACGTGTTGCAGACTGACTGCTTTTATGAGGCTGCTAGAGCCAATAAGGTTGTAAGAAATGACAGCATGTGAGTGAAGATCATCCAGTGCTGTTCTGCCCAAGAGAGAGACAAAACTGGAGACAAATGGCCTGGATTCACTTTCTGCTTTAGGTCTTGTTCAAGCAGCCACCTCCTCTCCTATTCCCTCATCTGTACATGGGAGTGGTGCCCTGTCCCCAGAGGATGCTGTGGTTTCTAAACATGACAAGCATCTGCTCTAAAGAAACATCTCCTGGAAAAGTAGAAACAAATAGAAAGGATCAATAGAATGTATGCACTTGTGGGGCTGAAAGATGTGAGATGCAAGAGAAGCAGGAGGAGGTCTCTGGCTACTTGAGGCTGTTTTTCCTTGTTTCCATAGAAACCCAGTGATGTCCTAACTCTGCAGTACCAGCCTTTGGCTTTAAAAAACACCTGCTCCCTGCCGCTCCACCTCGTGCTGGACGTGGAGCAGCCGTTTCTGGTCTGTGATGAGGAGCAGCAGCCCCTCCCAGATGGCCAGGTGAGCAGCCCTGGACTCCTCCAGTGGGGCTGGAAGAGGAGGGATGTGCTGGTGCCTTTCTCTTGGGAGGGCCTTGAGTCAACAAGTTTATTGTGTAGCATCAGCAGTGGGCTGGCCTGGGCTGCATCAGCAGAGCTGCTGAAGGAATCAAAATATTACCTGAATTGAGAAGTTCCATCCTGGCTTTAAGGCACAAGGAGGAGGGAGCAGGCAATTTGGCCAGGGCAAGCCATGCAGTAAAGGTGTCTCCTGGAAAGCATCCCAGCTCTCCAGCAGCCAGCCCCTTGTATTGCTGCTGAGCACAGAAACGTGAGCCTGAGGGAATCCTGGACTGGACTGTGGTGCCTGCAGTCAGACCCTTGCTATAAAGAAGTGAACAATGAACTGAGAAGCCCATGCTGGGGCCACACTTGGAGCATTCACTGTTTCATGCTGTCAGACCTTGGCATGTCATTAATTACTGTTCATCTCCTTGCAGCCTGTGACAGTGGGTGTAGAGGAGACCTGCCATGTCTACATCGCATTTGACCCAGCTTACAAACTGGAGCTTAACAGCTGGCAAGAAAAGAAGATTCTGAAGATAGAAATGGTTAGGGACCATCCTAATGTGGAGCATATCGAGCTTTGGGGAGAAGTCCACTTCCCCAATCTCCAAATCCAGCCCAGCAGCCTGGAGTTTGGCTGCATCGTGGCTGGCACGGAAGCAGTGCGCTCTCTGAGGATGAGCAACTGCAGCCCCCTTCCTGTGGAGTACCACTGGTCATTCCAGGCAGACAGCCAGGTGCACAAGTTCAGGTATGTGCACCTTTGCCCTCTCCTCTTCTTCCTGGTGTCCTGTTTGTGCTTTGCAAAGAACAGAGCTGTTTGTCTAGGATCTGACAGACTGCTCTGACTTCTCCTTGTGCAAATAACACTGACCAGCTGTGGTCAGGCTGGATGCTCAGGGAATAGGTTTTCCACCAATTTGGTGCTGTGTACCCCCATAGTGGTTTCCCTTGGGATGGAAAGCTGGGGCCAAAGCTGCTTTCTCAGAGCTCTGTGGCCTGAGGCAATGTCCACCTTGATGAGGGGCTCCTAATCCCAGCTCCCACAGTGCTGCTGGAGGCCCTTTTGGGGGTGCCCTTTTGGCCCCTCTGCTTTGGGATGGGTCCTCTCTGCAGGAGCTGCTCTCTGCTCCTTGCCTTCCTCATTAGAAACACAAGCAGAGTTACCCTGAGCACCTGCTTCAATGTAAAGTGGGGAATGTGACCTGAGTCACCTGGGAGTGTTGGAAAATGCCAACCACCCCAGCCTGCACTGTCAGGGAAACATTCCTGATAAATACCTGGTAGAGCTGCAGAGTTTCTGGCATTGGGCATTGGCAGGGCTGTGCTGGCTCATCACTGGCTGGGTCTGCCCTTGGTGCCTCAAATCTCACTTTTTGCTCTCCTCCTTCTGTGTCTTTTCCTCTCCCACTGTGTGGCAGCGGCCTCAGGGAGACAAAGAGTTACATTGTCCCACCCCAAACCCCTTGTGAAGGGCGGCCCAGGAGTTCTGATTGGGTTTGAGTCCCTGGGGGGTTCTCCCTTGCTGTGTTTCTAATGGTCCCTGACCCTGAACTCCACCCTCAAAGGTGTAAACCCCTAAGAGTTCTGTCCCTCAAAAACCCCTGCTGTGCCTCTGTTCGGGGCTCTCTGTTCTGGACTTGAGTTTGTTCTCGTGCTGAATAAATGGTTTCATGAACGGGAGCCTGTCTCGTTGGTGTTTCATGCTGGTCCCCAGAACCCTGCTGCTTCTCTGGATGAGATCCTGAGGTTGCAGACTGCAACACCACTGTGCTTTTTGCATCCTCACAAGGTGTTAATCCCTGTCCTCTGTAGTTCCTCAATGCAAGCAGTTGCAGCTGCCTGCACCACTGCTACCTCAGTGTCATCCCTGGGCTGGTTTAGAACAGACCTGCTCCAGCCTGGATTGGGAAGGGCTGGATCAAACCATTGCTGAGTTCAACGCCCCAGCACCCAGCCAGGGGCTGCATCCTGACCAGGAGCTCCTCATGCAGGTGTCCCTCCCTCCCACTGCAGCTCCCTGCTCACAGTTATGTTATTTTCCAGGTATGAACTTTGCCCACCTCAATTCAGACCCCCACCACCAAAGCTGAAGAGTTCCTGTTTGAATTGCTCAGCATCTCAATGGAGCCACCGCAGTATTAAAAATGTGGAGGAGCCAGACACAGCCCTGAAAGAACCACAGGATCTTGGCCAATCTTCAAGAGCAGAGGTAGATTTTCTTGTACACCGAGTGCTGTGTTGTCTCCCCAGCTTGCCACCACCAAGTCATGCTCATGCTGACCTCCCTTTTTGCTGCCCTGCTGTTTTGTGCCTTGAGAGTGGGCTGGGCAGCGGGGCCTGTGGATGGACATGGGCTGTGTGGGAGGGAGGAGCAGGAGAGTTTTCTTTGGAGAAGCCTGCTCAGATCCTACAGATCTAAGCTCAGCACAGATCTGTGTTGAATGTGGGATTGTTTTGCCTTGTTTTCTTCACAATGTAAGATGAGGCTTTCATGTGCATCATGATGATAAGACCTCCAGCTTCCTTCCCAGAGCAAGCTGTGATGAGTCCTGATCTCCATGTACCCTCTTCCCAACCCTGCCCGAGCACCTGTTTCCAGGTCTCTGCTTTCACCTGAGGGCTGGTATTGCAGTGGTGGGCCTGAAGCTGTCTTATAAAATGAGACTTTGCAAAGTGTCTCTCTCTTCCTCTCAGCATAGAAAATGGCTTGTTTTTCAGCTGCCAACATATATTCGTGGAAGGCATTACATCCCAGTGGGGCTGGCAGGATTCAGTCACTCCGTGGATGTACCATGGACTCCCCTCAAAGTGGAGAAGGTAAGAGGGAATCTGTCTCCCTTCCACATTTTCAGTGTGGCAAGCAGGGCTGTAGCTCCCAGCCCCACTGGTGGCCCTCAGCATTGCCCACAGAGGGGCCTGGCATCCCTCCAGACCCATCACAAAGTGCTGCTGAAGCAACTGGTTATTGGAGAGGCCGTGCAGGACATGTTGTAGGGAGGCCCAAGGACGCTGTGCAGCACCTGTGGAGGGCATTGCTCCCCCTGGACATCATCAGCTGGTCCGTAGGAAAGTTTTGCAGGAGCTTTTGCTGTTGCACCTTGAAAAAGCAGCATATAAATCAGAGAGAGAGAGGGGAAAAGCCTCAGGAGTTAGATGAGCTGGGCTGGGGTCCTTCCCTGAGCTCCAAGAGCTCTCACTCTGAGTGTCCCGCTTTTCTAAAAGCAGTCATAAATGCTTTTTAAAGGCAAGTTGTGTATCAGAGAGAATTTCTACTGCCAGGAGACATCCCAGTTCACTTTAATGTAGTGTATTAATGCAGTGATCCATGAGTATGGGAGAAGATTTTCCTCATGGTCCCTCCACTGGTCAGTGGCATGGATACAGGATGAGATCAGGATGATTCTGGCTGTGTTGTTTGAGGAATAGATCCCTCTGGCTACAGCTGCACTTTGCTCCAAGGTGCTCTTCTGCATCCATTTCCATGCTCAGCACCTCAATCTCTGCTGTTCTCCGTGCAGGCTTTCAGTATCCTGCCGCTGTCGGGTGTGCTGCAGCCGGGAGAGAGACAGCAGGTCTCCTTCACCTTCACTGGCCACCTCAACACCATGGCCCATGTCACAGCGCTGTGCCACGTGGAGGGAGGCCCCACCTACGAGGTGAAGCTGAGCGGGGAGGCCTCACGTGTCAGCTACTCCCTGAGCGCCCGGGAGATCAACTGCGGCTCCCAGGTACCACACGGCTCCCCTGGCACAGCTCCTCGCCTTGCTGCCTTCCTGCCCCCCTCGCTCCAGGGCTCCCTTCCCAGCCCCTTTGTTGTCTCTGGGGCTTGGAAGTTCAACCTTTGAGGGACACATCTGGCATCCAAGCTTTCAAATGGCCATCTCCAACCCTCTCCAAAATGCTGGGAATACCTCTTGTTCAGGGGACTTCACACAGCCTCCTGAGGCACCCCAGGGGGATGCTCTGGACGTCCCTCTGCTGATCCACTCCTAAAGCCTGACCTCCAAGGAGATGCTCTTGTCTAATGCTCTTCTTAATCCATGCAATAATCAAGGGAAGATCTTGGGCTTCCAGTCACTATAGTTGGAGAGACTGTCCCAGAATGATCCCCACTTCACTCTTTTTCAGTTGAAAGCCCACAGCTATTTCCAGCTGCTGGCCCTGTCTGTGTTGCTCCGTGTGACTCCCTTGTTGCCTGTATGCTGCTTGCCAATACTTGCATGCAGGTGCCTTTTCTTTTGGAGTGCCTCAGTGCTGTCTCTGTTTCTCCTGGCTGTTGGTGACCCCTCAGAGGGCCTGTGTCCCCACAGTGAAATGTGTTCATTTATTACTGGCCCTCCCATGGTTGTTGCCACACCTCTGGGTGCTGCCAGAGCTCCCTGGTCCTGTGCAGGTGCCCTGTGCCTGGGGGTTCCCTGGGTTCCCAAGTGCCCCTATCTCCTGTCTGGTCCCTGCTCCCATCATGGGTCTGCTTTCAACCCCAGGAGAGAGGAAGGAGATTCCCAGCAGCAGGCCTGGGTCTGTAACTTCCTGCTCTCTGCCTTCTCTGCAGATGTTTAACGAAGTTCATCACAGCACGGTCATCCTGGCGAACACCAGCAAGATTAAATTCAACTGGGTGCTGGAACCCAGCACTGCAGACCAAGACCTGCCTGGTGTGTTTCTGGTCAAGCCCACCACTGTAAGTAGCACAAGTGACTGACCCCAGCCCTGTCAGGTGGCCCAGGAGAGTGTTAAAGGGGCAAAAGAGGGGGAGGGGGAAAAGGGAGAAAAATGTCCGAGGGGAAAACCCCAACCTCAGCCACGAGATAGAGAGGGCTGTAAGCAATTTCTTCTGGGGGCAGAGAAAGTCAAACAAGTGCTATTGAAAGTCAATAAAGCAAAAGGAACAGTGGTGGGTGCTTGGCTTGGGTGCTTAGCCACAGCCAGAGGCACACCAGTCAACACAACTACATCCATTATAGACCCTGGGTATTGCAACAGCCTAATACAAATTCACAAATGGTTACACATATTCAAATATTTTAACATAGTTCCTCCTCCATCCTGCCTTTTTGGAGCATGTACAGTTGCCCTAGTCCTGGACATTTGGTACTTTTTGACACATTCAACAGGTTTCCATTAACTTCATTGATTAAATGTTAATATTACAGCAACTCTTCCCCAACACTGGTATCACCACAAAACATTTGCCTTAAAAAAATTCTAAACTTCAGCAAAAATTCTTTGACAAAAGCCAACATTATAAAACACACAGTATTTACTCTAACAATTGCAAAAGCCAACACTATAATGTATTAATCACAAAGGTGATGTGGTCTGATGGTTTCTAGATAGAGAACCTGTCTTCTCAGCCTGTCTGTCCCCTGAGCCATCCCCCATCAAACACTCTGATGTATTCCCTTCTTCCTCTCCCATTCCTGCAGGGCTCCATTGCATGTGGCAGGAAGCAAGTGCTGAGATTCTCTTACATGCCAGGAGTACCAGGAGCCTTTAGCAGGACATACCAGCTTAAAGTGGGTGACCTGGAGCCGGAAAAGATCTGCCTGAAAGGAGAAGCGTCCTTTCCTATGATCAGTGTGAACCTGCCCTGGAACATCAAAGGTGGGCACTGCCTGTGTGCCCCCAGGAAGGGCCCCTCTGGTTTTGTTCCCTACCAAATGCCCATAGGGCAGCTCATGCCCACCTGCACCAAGCCTGGAGGGCTGCAGGACTCCCAGAGCCACTCGAGCCATCTGACTGCTTTGTGAGTCTTGAGCAGAGGATCCCAGGTGGGCTTTGTCCCAGGAACCATCCTGCAGAGCTTGCCAGCACATCTGGCAGGGTCCTGAAGGATGATGGCTGGACTGAAAGGCTTGGGAAAGCTGTAAGAGAGGCTGGCAGGGCTTCTGGCAGGGTTGGATTTGTGTGACATTGCAGGGGATGAGACGTTCCTCTGTGGGGAGGAAGATGGGTGGGAGTGAACATGAGGATTCCGAGAGGAGCAGCAGCATCCACTTTCCATAGATGGCTTGAGGGATTTCTTTCTGGAAGAAAGCAGTGTTTGGGAGGTAGGGACTTCCCAAGTTAAGTGGGATTGGCACTTGGCTCACACTTCTCTTGGTGGATGTTTTCTTCCTTCAGGAAATGAGAAATGTGGAAAGCCACTACAGCTTGCAGAACACACACAGCAATACAGTGAGACCCTGAAAATTCAGATCCCAGCAGCTCAGCCCTTAAAAAGTCCAGATGTGAAGACTGGGAAGCTGAAGCCCTGCATGCTGGAAGGCTCTGACATTGTAGTAAGAACAGCTGCAGCCCCGTTTGGCACATGCCACTGTCTCCATGTCGCCTGAGCCCCTTGCAGCCCACAGCAGTTTCCCAGTGCCCTGATGGCACTTGGGACCTCCCTGCCCACTTAGAACCATGTGTCACCTCAGCATTGTCCCTAGGGCTGCCACTCTGGCCATGGTCTCTTCAGGGGTTGGCTTGCACCAGCTTCCTGGCTACCCCAGGGACAGATCCTGAAGGCCATGCTCAAGGGATGGCATTGATGGTGTTTTGAAGGAGATGCAGGTCATTGCTGGGGAGTTTGTTGGTCCCAACCCAAGGCCTGCCAGATTTACAGACCTGAACAGCAGTTGCCTGATTGTGCCCTGGAACTGTGCTGGCTGTGCTCATCTCCAAGAGCCACCAGCTTGGGCTCGGTTCCCTTTCAAACCAGCTTTTGTCCAAGCTGCCTTGGTCCTGGCTGGGCACAGGCAGGTGTCTGGAGCTCTGGAAGATTCCTGGCTTGTCCGTCTGCCTGGCCAGATCAGCTTTGCTAACAATAGCTGGGCAGGCAGAGATGCTGGAGTTACTTCCCTGGAGATGAGGTCCTGGCTAAGAGAGCAGGAGGTGTCACACACCGAGCAGCCAGACAGGAGAACCCCACACCCCTCTCAACAAGAGCAGGGTGGGATCCTTTCTCAGATGCAAAGCTCAGGAAAGACCTTTGCTAACCAGACACTGTCTGTCTTCCGTTTCCTCAGGCAAACACTCGGCTGCAGATAAAGATGATCGAGAAGGCTGCTCTGGAGCTGCAGAAAAAGCTCACATCTCATCCCCCAAAGACCGAGTTCCCTGACAAAAAGCTGTGCCAGAGCCTTGTCAAGTGAGTAGGGACTCCCATCCCCATCTCCAGGTGCCCCGTGGGGAACAGCCAGCAATGTCCCCTTCTCCTGAGAGCTCCTTGTTTCTGCAGAGCTGGGAATAGCCTGGACTTCAGAGAGGCTCTTGTCCCGGTGGCTGTGACACGCTGCGTGTGAGCAGCTGAGTGCCCTCCCTTCCCCAGCACCACGCTGAGCTTTGGACTCAGCTCCCCACAGCTGTGGGGTTCTGTCCCTAGAGCTGAGGGGACCCACTGCAGACCTCCAAGCCCTTCCAGACAGCATCAATTCTGTCCCTGCTGACTAGCTCTGAAAGAGACAATTCCCAACTGATGTCTTGGTTCCAACTAACAGAGCACGCTAAAGAAAAGGAGGAGGGAATTGCACATGTCAGCAAACCCTTGAAAGCCCAAAATCAGATGCCTTGAATCCTGGTGGGGTGGCACGGCTTATCTGATTAACTTGGTCTGTCCCTTTGCACCATCATGATGCAGCACAAGCACGGGAGGCTTCAATTCAGGAAGATGCTCTGCAGAACAGATCAGGTGATCTGGTTGCAGAGCAGTGAAGATTTCCTGTGCAGGCAAATCTTATTCCTAGGCCCCAAAGCAATTTCAGGCTCAGGCTGTACACCAAGGCTAAGTAGTTTCATTTAGTCCAGTGGGGGCCCAGTGGACTCACCTCTACTGGCTTTTCATGGCAGAGGAGCTGTGGACAGTTTCCATTTTAAACTAATTTTATTTCCAGGTACCATTAGTAGCTGATAAAAGCTAGGACCTGCACTCCTCCTGACTTCCCAAAGTCATTGCCAGCTGGTCAGGCCATGGGTTTCATGGGCTTGAGCTGAGTTTTTACAGCAGTGAATAAAGAAATAGCCACTTGATTTGTATCCTCCATCCACTTGGACATGTAGGCAGGCTGTGGTTTAAGGACTGTCCTTACTCCTCCTTGCAGAGTTGAGCTGCCAGAGTATGTCCTGGACATGGGCACTGTCCTGAAGGGTTTCACTGAGAGACGCACCCTGGAGATCACCAACCCTGGGCAGATCCCAGTGTCCTTCTGGGTCGATGCATCTGTCCTGCAGGACACAGGTAAGCAGTG
Source organism: Poecile atricapillus (assembly GCF_030490865.1). Taxonomy (NCBI): domain Eukaryota; kingdom Metazoa; phylum Chordata; class Aves; order Passeriformes; family Paridae; genus Poecile; species Poecile atricapillus. The sequence continues at coordinate 2,578,943 of NC_081258.1, read as the reverse complement.
CTGGAGACACTTCCTGTGGGCATGGAGGAGGTGTCTCACACAGATTAGCTGAAGCCACTGAACTTGGGGAGGTTTTTCAGTTGTTTCTTCTCACTGCCCCTGCTGGGAGCTTCAGAGGCAGAATTCTCCAGTCCGGCCATGCCCAGGGACCTGGCCTGCCTACAACTGCCCTGACACTCCAGTGTGGGGGGCAGATGGGCTCATCACCCTGGTCACCTCTCAGCATCTTCTGCCCTTGGCTCCCACGAGCATCAAGTTTCTTTGGGCACTCTGTGGCCTTGTTTTGTGAACCAGTGGGGTCTGCTGTGTTTTGGAAGTGCTTTGTTTGGAGTTCACACTGTCATAGCACTTGTATTCAGCCTTTATTGAGGAAACAGCCTGTGAGATCCTCTGGTGGATCAAAAGAGGCTCCCAAAAGAGGCCTTGAGGCAAGGCTGCACTTCCATCACACAGTGGCTCGCTGTGTCGAGGCGTGTTCAGGTGCACTCTAAGTTTTTGTCCAGGTCACAGCACAGCATGGGGTTTTTCCCAGACCTCTCAGCCAGGACAGCTGTAAGGCCTTAACGTGCTTATGACACATTGCTTGTGTTTCTTGTGTATCTCAGCTGCTTTGTTTTCATCTGTTGAAGGTTTCAGCGTGGACCTGGGCCAGATGAAGAGTCTGCCCCACATGCACACCCTGAGATTTGATGTGCATTTTGAAAGTGCCCAGCAACCACAGGGTGACGTGGATGTGCTGCTGCCCATACAGGTACCACAGCTCTTGGGGCAGGCAGCAGGCTGGGCACAGCAGCAGATGTCACCTGCACCCTCTGCTGAATTCTCTGTCCTTCTACAGGTAACAAAAGGCCCCACGTCTCACATCCGCCTCCGTGCCACTGTCTTGGAACTGTCGCTCGACCTCTCCCAGAACACACTGCACTTCCCCAATGTCCTCGTTGGGCAGTGCCAGGTTGAGACAGTCCAGCTCTACAACGGGTTCCAAGTGCCCTGCAAATGGTTCATCACTGCCATCAAGCCTGTTACGAAGGTAAAGCACAGGCAGCACTGAACACGTCACTTCTGGGTTGGGTTTTCTTTGTGTCTCCTGCCCTTTCTGCTCCTGTGGCTGCCCGAGCACTTGGGTCTGTGGCGTGTTTGAAGAAGCTTCTGAGGGTCTAGATCAAGGCTGGTTTTCCCAGACCTGTTCCATTAGCTGCTGCTTTGCTTTTCTGCCATCTTCACCCATTCCTCCTCCTCTGAGGACAGTAGTTCCCTTTGCCTGCCCTGTCTACAGGTTTTCCCTCCAGCTCTAGGCTATGGGGCCACACTTGGTTTGGCTGTGGGTGCTCTCAGCACTGTATCAGTGTCTCAGAGCACTACAGGAACTGAGGCTCTGTCCTCACAGACTGAGGAGACCTCACACCATTGGTTTCTGTGTCCAGAGCAATCAACTCAGATACCTGACACGAGCCCAAGGTCAGAAGCAGCAGGCGCTGGAGGAAGGGCGCTGTCCCTTTGAAGTGACGCCCTCCAAAGGAACCCTTGATGCAGGAGCGTGGCAGAACTTGCAAATCCAGTTTGCACCCAAGGAGGAGGTGAGATTGGCAGCTGTCAGCCCAGGAGGCCTGTCAGGGCTATCTGGAAATGAGGGCCTGCTGCAGAGAGTGTGGTATGAGCTCTGCCTTCACAGGGGGCTTTCTGCAAGCGCCGTGCTCAGCGTGGCTCAGTTCACCCCACAGAGCACTCCTGGGAGATGTGCTCTGAAATGCCCACAGGGAGCTTGCACAGAGAGCATCAGGGCTCTGTGGCTGCCTCTTGGCACAGGGGAGGGATGTGCCCAGCTCCCCTCAGCCTCCCCCTTGCCTGGCCGTGTTTGCAGCTGCGACACTCGGTGCAGAGCAGCTGCACACTCGCAGAGGATAATCCTGGAATGGCCACTCTAGGCCCATCCTGCTGCAGAACTGTCTGGCAAAACAGCCACCAGACACCTTCCTGAGCATGGCAGGACAGTCACCTGTAGTGGTGTGCTGCCAGCAGTCAGTCCCTGGGGCTCTGGCCTGCCTGCACATTCCCACCCAGCTGGGGATTCAACTTAAAGGATTGAGCATTCCCAAAAGTAGTTTGCCTGGGGCTGCTGGGTCTTGGAAACTGACAGTGTCTACCAGTATGGACACAAGTGCTTCTGTGCCCACAGACAGTCCCAGGGACCTTTTAATTGCTCAAGAGATGTAAACATCTTGTGTCTGGCTTTGATCAGAGCCAAACACTAAGCAGAGAAGGTGACCCTTATTTCTGGCCAGCGAGAGCTCATTTGCCTCTCTCCTGGAGCTGGCGTTTGCCTGATGCAGCAGTGCCAGGACTGGGTGTGGACACTGTAACCCCGGGGGCCCTTCTCTTGAGCACTGCACTCCTGCATGACTGGGTGAAAACGCCTGGCACTCCATTGTCCATCCATCTGATACCCAATACCCAGTTACAGTGCACACCAGGACTCATCCCAGTTACTCACACCCAGACACAGGCACTGTAGTCCCTTGCATAAGTGAATATCTGGTTTCTGTTCACCTTGGAGGGACTGATAACACCCTGACCTTGGGGCAAGGGTCGTATTTGGGGTCCTGTCACCTGGGGCTTCATGGACAAGTTTTCTGCACTTTTCTCTTTTCAGAGGTCTTACAAGTATGAACTGAAGCTTAACATTCCTGGGAGCAGCAATCACTTAAGGCTGCACCTCTCGGGGCAAGGTCTGGAGCCACGGCTGGAGTTCAGTCCCCCAGCACTAAAGATGGGATGGGTGCTGGTGGACAGCGATGGGGTGGAGGCCACAGTGGTGGTGAAGAACCCATGCGAATTCCCCATCGAGTTTTACTGCCTGGATTTGGATGAGCAGTACCTTGAGGAGGAGAAGGTGAGAAGGCAGGTCTGGTCCCCGTGTACATGCTGCCCAAGCTTCACAGCACTCCAATATTGCCAGGCTTGTGTCAGGGAGATGGAGGCAATGGCCAGGGCAAAGCCAGCTCTGCTGATGTGCTGTGGGAGGATTTAAAGAGTTTGTGTTGTTGGGAGGAAGGGAGGAGACAGCAAACCTGAGGTAAACATGATCTGCCCTGGTTGATGCCTGGGACCTTTGCATTGTCCTTGAGATGGGCAGGGGCTGCTTACAGTGGAGGCTCTGTCCCAGCCAGGGCCTGGTATGTGGGTCCATGGTGCCAAGCCCAGCTGGCAGGCTGGGCATGACTTGGGCTGGGAATGTGCTCTGGCAGAAAACTCCACTGGTTCTCAGGGCTTTGCTGGCAGAGTGCAGTCCTGGCTAGTGTGGCTAGTGTGGCTGCAGGCAGTGAGCAGCTCATGGTCATTGTTTGCTTCAGATGAGTCACTTGGGAGGGGTTTCTCTCCCAGTCCTGCTTGTAGCTCTTGCCTCTGCTCTGGAGCCTGCTCACCCCACTGGGCATAACAAAATACTTGTACTTGATGGAAATCAAAAAGCCCATTGCCAAAAGCTCAGTGCCTTCAAAGAAGGAGTTGTGAGGATGAAGGTGACAGAAGTATAAACAGGATTTTCTCTTCTCTTTTAGATGCTGAGGCATCTGGGACTGCATCCCCAAGGGTCTCCCCTTCCCCCTGCTGCTGTCCTCTCCAGAGTTGACTGCCCAGAGGAGCAGCTGGGCTCTGCAGAGCATGTGAAGCCCTTCACCATTGTTACACCTGAAGACAATCTGGTGGGTACTGCAGTGGTGCTGGCACTGAAGGTGCCAGGGCAGGGACCAGGCTAGATGGGGGCATGGGGGACAGGTTGGATGGAAAAGGATCATTGTGGAGAGGTAGTGAAGATGTGAAGGGGCCCCACGTCTGCAGGTCTCCTTTCTGTCAGGGATGGGGCAAAAGAGACAGCTTTGCTGGAGACAGAGCAGTTCTGTAAGAGGGGAAAAATCACTTAAAACCATCAACTTCCTTTGAGGAGAAGATCCTGAGTTAGAAGGGGTGTCCTAGACAAAACAAACACCAGTAAGGAAAACCAAGTTCCTGGGCAGGTGCACTTATTTATTCTCTCTTCCACTGGTTAACGAAGGCCCATTTTTCTTTCCAGGATGGGAATGTCTCAGGGCTCACCCCTCTCTCCCTTTTCTCTCTCCCTTTAGGCCAGGACCCCAGATGAGAAGGGCAGTTCTGCTGAGGGCCAGCCAAAGACAGGTAAAGCAGTGAGCAGAGACAAGTCTCCAAAGGGGAACCAAATATCTACAGAGAGAACAGAAAGTCCCTGGGAATCCTCCAGCACAAGATCCAAAAGTACACTGGAAGGTGCCTCCATCTCCACAGAATTCCTCAGGTGAGCTGCACGGGAGGAGGTGATGCTTCTGCTTCTTGGTCCTCTTGCCAAGCAAGGTCCATCGTCCCCAGCTGCACAGGGACCCTGTGCCAGTGCCTCCATGGGATGGCCAGTGCACCCTCCTTGTTTCATTTGCTCCTCAGCAATGTCTGAAGCCTCCTCTTTAATTGCCAGGCTGAAACAGTACCGGTGGACAGTGCCTGCCCTGGGTGAGGTGGAACTGAAGGTCCACTTCTCCACCAAAAAGCCAGGGAAGTTTGAGCAGACGCTGAGGTTTGAGCTGGTGGGGACAAAGCGGCAGTACGAGCTGCCCTGCAGTGGCACCGGCCTGTACCCCAGCATCAGCCAGAACCCACGGTAAGGCTGGCCCCTGGCAGCCTCCCACACTGCTGCCCCCGAGCTCACAGCCAGGGCTGCTCCTTGGGCATTCTGGCCTGGCCACATGGTGCTGCCTGACGTCAGCCAGCATCTCTTTCTGTGCTGGGAGCTGGGAAGGCAGATGGTCCCTGAGCCACCAGGATGGGTTATGGCTTTCTGACTGCATTTCCTACCTGGAGCATCTCATAGCTCCTCCTTCCCTGCTTTCTCTGCCCAGGCTGGTGTTTCCACAGTGGAGGAAGACCATGAAGGAAGGTGAAATCATCTTCAAGGAATATGTTGAGAGCACCAAGCAATTCCACTTTGGACCGCTGCTGTGTGGGAAATCACGAGAGTGGTATGTGCTCCCTGCTGGCTGTTGTACTTTTCTGGACACGCTTGGAGACGTGCTGTGCTGGTGGCACGATCCAGGGCAGTCCCTGGCAGAGTCCTGGCACACACCTGGGTTTGAAGGAGCACAGATGTGTGAACCTGAGCATCCAAGAGGCAAATGAGCCTTGGGGGAGCCGCTCTGCCTGCCTGCTGGCTGCCTTGGCCAGAGCCCCAGGCTGCTGCCAGTCCAAAGGGCACTTGGGGCAACTTTTGTCTGCCTCCACATCTCAGCTTCACCCCTTAAGAAATGTATGGTGGTTTTTGAAGTGCTTTGAGCTCTGCAGTTAGCCTGATTGAGCAATTATTCTGTAGATGGTTTTGTAAACCTGTCATTCATCTGTAATTATTACTAAGATTTTATGGTTGACCTGCCAGTGGGTGTCAGGGGCTATGTACAGCAGGAACTACATTTGCCTGTAATGACATTGCATCATCACTGCTGGATAAAGTCTGCCTGAAAACGTTGTCATTGAAGCTATTGTGCATTTCTACTTTTACTGTCACTTTTTAAAAAATAGTATTTAACATTAAGTTCTTGTCTCCATGGGAGCTCTGGAGGGCTAAAGCTATTTTGACAACATAGTTTCAAAAAACAGACAATCTTTAGCCAGCTTTATGGGATGGTCTGGGATTTCTGTTTGCCTCTTTAACCCTTCCACTCCAAAGTCATTTCCACACCTGAGAGAAGGGTCATTTGTTATCTTTTTGCATTCCTCTTGGGAAATGATGCTTTATATGTCTTTCTTAGACTTTGAGCTAACCCATGAAATCCAAAGCAGTTTCATGACTTTTTGGAAAGAGATCAGCTAAACTCTTTTTCCAAAAGCCTTTCTTTATACCCTGCAGGGAAGGCACCCCAAGAAAGAATAGGAAAGCACCCATGTGCCTGGTGTACTGTTATTTTTCTAGGCACCTTTGAATTTACATTGTATTAAAACCACTTGAGGTGGCCTGAGCATCACCAGGCTTCTGGGGTGGAGGCACCAAGTACAGGGGAAGGCATCAAAGTCAGGCAAGGATGAGCACACGCCCACGCCCCTGGCTGGGATCCACTTCCCTCACTTGTTTGTTAGAGCAGGCTCTTCCAGCACCGCTTCCTCGGCTGCACACGGTGCTTTCCTCGATGCGTGGCAAAGGCAACAGTCTCCTCTGCAGCCTTTTCCCCTTTTGTGGACAGGTACAAGGCTCAGAACTGTCCTGGCAACTCGGAGAATATAACCATCCTCAACAACTCCCCCATGGACGTAGAGGTCCAGTTCTTCTTTGAGGATGATGAGAAAGCAGAGACCTTCCTTCTGGACCCTCCCATCATGACCCTGAAACCAAAGAAGAAGCAGGTAGGAGAAGGGCAGGTAGAGCAGGCACCGTAGAAGTGCCCAGGAGCTGCTGCTCCTGCTCACACACAGTGCTCTTTCTGTTTCTTTCCATGGGGCCGGGTCCAGGAGCTGACCATTTGGGCATACCCCACTTCCCCTGGCTTCCTGGAAGACAAACTCATCTGCTGCATTGACAAGAATCCAGAGCCAGTGGTCTTCAGCCTGTGCTGCCATGGGGTGCACGTGAAGCTGGAGGTCAGCCCCCTGGAGCTGTCTTTTGACAAGCTGCTTCTGCACAGGTCAGTCATCCCACAAGCACTCCAAGACTTGTGACAAAGACAGAACGTTTGACTCTGCTTTCCAGGGCTGGGATGGAGCTGCTCCAAGTTGCATTCAGTGGCGAGGCTGGTGTGACCAGCCAGCAGCTGATGCCAAGTGCCTCCTGTCTCTGCAGGACTGACAGCAGGACCTTGGTCCTGAAAAACAACACCCTACTGCCCATGGCCTGGCAGCTCAGTGGGCTGGATGACCTTGTTGAGGACTTCTCACTGTCACAAGATAACGGCACCATTGATCCCCGCTCAGAGATTGAAGTGACAGTGAATTTCAAGGCCCAGCAGATTGGCAGCATTGAGAAGAGCCTTCGACTCGAGGTGAGAGGGACTGTGCCCTGCCTGGCACAGTGAGCAGCCACGTGCTCTTAGGCACAGAGTCAGGAAGAGCTGCTCCTGACAGACACAAGGGTGCTGTGACCCCAACTTCTGCCTCTACACAGCATTTGCCAGAATGTGCAGTGCATCCACATCCCCCCAGATAACCAGACACTGCACCCTGAGCCTGTAGCACAACCACCTTGGCCCTGTGAATGGTTGAAGGTTGTTGTTTGGTTATACAGACTGCAGTGTGATCTCTACATTTCTCCTGGAGCTTGTCCAAACCTCTGGCATCGTGCAACAAACTCTGCCCCTGGCATTTTGTTCCCCATGGTTTAGGGGCTGCATTTCAGAGAGGGTGCTAGGTGATTGGAAAGGGTTGCCAATGCCACCTGCTCTGAGACACCTCACACTTCCTGTGGTTGTTCTTACATCCCTGTGTCTCTCAAGGATGCTTTAGCAGCAGCATTCCCTGCTGTAGGAATGCAGAGTTGGGCTGATGGGGTTTATACTGCAGCAGAATCCCACTGGGACAGCCCACGAGATGAACGGGTTAGGAAAGCTTGGGTGTCCACCAACACTTGTGAAGCCAGGGAGGCCATAGGGGAAGCAGCCAGCAGAGACAAGGACTTAGAGGCTGTCTAGCAAAAGAATAATCTGAACAGTGTTTGTTTCTTGCTGCCTCAGGTTTCAGATACAGAAAACATCCTGGGGATTGTTCAGGTTGAAAACATCAAACTGTCTGCAGAGGTGTATGATGTTCTCCTGAGCATGGTCCTGCCTGAAGGTCAGTGGATGTCTCCCAAACAAAGCAATCCAGGTGCACTGCCTTACCTTGGGTGGTGGGTGACCAAAGCACTTGGGATGGGATGGGATGCAAGGATGGCATGGATACATAAAGCACATACCCTGCAAGCTGCATGGAATAAAGCATTGTCAGGCCACTGGCAGCCTTAAGTCTCTCCCCTCTGAACTTTGAAGTGTGCAGCTTCACGTGCAGGTTGGATTTGGGGGCTTTGAAACAACAGTGAGGTGAACAGGCAGTTGGCAATTCCCACAGGCTCAGCACAGCATGTAAAGTGATTGGATTTGTGCTTGGAAGTGAGGAAATGGAAGCCGAGCTCCTTAGCTACTGAGCCTGCAGATATCTTGAGTAAGAAGAGAAAGGGCAGACAAGTAGCTGGAAAACCCTTCCAAGAACAGCAACTTGCTGAAAAGGGTTTTGTGCTGGGACCTCCATGTAGCTTGGGACCTGGTGTATTCTGCAGCAGCTCACAAATACCATGTCTGATCTCGCTCTGCACATTGTCTGCAGATGAAACCTTGGATTTTGGAACCATCAATGTCCAGGATAATGTGAAGAACATCCTGACTCTAACGAACAAAGGGATGTACAACATCGAGTACAGGTGAGTCCAGCTGCCTGGTGGTGAGCATTTCCCCGGGTTCCCAGGCCTGCACTCTCCCTCTGTCAAAGGTCAGAACCTGTTTCCATGCAGGCTACCTCACGATAAACACAAAACCTGGGCTCTCTAATCTCAGCTATTTTACCAGAGAATTCAGCCACAAACCAGCAGTTCTCCACAGTCCAGCAGGGAACCCAAAGGAGAGCCCCAAGAATTTCAGGCACTGAAATGCTGAGATTCATTGCCTTTCTTTGATGGTCACCTCCTGTCTCCTTCTGAGACTCTGTAAAAGAGTGAATGAAAAATTTCAGTGTCAAGGTTTCTTGCAATAACCTCATGACCGTCTGTGCTCACTGTCAGGATCCAGGATTCCCTGAGCAGAGCTGCACTCTCCCTTTTCTTCTTTTTCTGGTCCTATGCAAAGTCCTGGCTGTGCTGGCAGCACCTCTACTTGTAACTGCAGAGATCTCCATTCCTTCCCTTTCTGCACAGATTGATGCTGAAGGGTGCAGGTCCCAGGATGCGAGACTTGGCGTCCCACTTCACTGTCAAGCCTCAGTCGGGCAAGCTGATCGCCTCCCAGCCTGGTGTGAATATTGAGATATTCTTCCACCCCACAAGGGAAATCCTCCTCAAGAACAGCCCCATCCTGTACTGCCAGGTGAGCTGCCTGGGCCAGGCTGTGTTACCACACGGTGTTTTGGGAGCATAAACAGGAGAGGTGTCTAATGGAAGGAGGGCTTTAACTGGAGAATCCTCTCTCCTACGTACACAAACAAAGTCTTCAAAACCATTTGGGAGGCTTCCTAAGGGAGCTGAGAATCTGACTCTGGAGGAGGTGCTTTAACAGGGATGGGTGAACTGATGGAGGCCTGGGGTGGAGGCTGGGGACTGGGGTAGAGGACTGGCTGGCTCTCTTTGCTTTGTTTACCACCCCTTCCTGTGGACACAGGTGATAGATGCCATCTCAGGGGAAGGAGGCCAGACTGTCGCCAGCATCCCAGTGAGGGTGTCAGCAAGAGCTGCCTACAGCAAGTTCAGTATTGAGCCTGCCTCACCCATCAGTTTCGGTGCCATGATGAAGGGCAGCAAGAAGAGCCAGACTGTCGTGCTGGAGAACACAGGCGTGATCAGCTTCAAATTCCGCATCCACCGAGCAACCGAGGATGAATCTCCTTTGGAAAGCAAAAGGTACAGGAAGCCCTGCACCACCCTTCCTGCCTGAGGAGGCACCACCCCACGGCTGGCATGTGGCAGGCAGCCAGGAGACCTGGGCTAGCGCCCATTTGCATCCCTGCCTTGGGGAGAGGGAGCAAAACACGCCTCAGTGTCCCCATGTGTAGTAGGAAGCTGGTGCTAGAGCTGCTCTGTCCAGCAATGGGTGCTGCAGGCTGCTCTCTGGGAACCATCTGGAGCAGGAAGGCTTTCCTCTGTGAGGAGGAAGGCCAGCTTTGGCCTCAGAGAAAGGCAGGGGAGCTCAGCCTGACAGATACCTCTGCTTTCTCCTCTCAGTTCAAAGCAAGGGGAGTCTGTTCCATCAGCTAGAAAGCGCTCAGCGGGAAGGAAATCAAGCTTGACACAGGTGGGTGACTCCTGCTCCCCAACAATGCTGCTGCAGGGGATGTGAGAAGATGCTGCTGTGCCCAGGCTGGGGGCTCATCTCCATTGGGTGGGACGTGGTCTGCAGGATGGAGTCCAGGATCTGCTCAGTCCCACTGACAGTCCTGTACTCTGGCTCTGACCTGCAGCTGTGGGGTCAGCAGAGGGGAGCGGGTCCTGTGTGTGGTAGCTGCTGGCCAGCACAGGTCTGTGAACACCACAGAAGCAAAAACATCCCCCCTTGAACTCCCAGTCCACAGAGCTCAGACAACTTTTTTCTTCTTTTTCTTCTTCCCAGTCCCCTACCTGTGTCCCATCATTTCTCACAGTTGTTTCTGCTCTCCTGTTACCTCTGGAGGCTGAGGATCACAGCTACCACCTTCATTCTTTACACTCCATCTCCTTTCTCTCTGCCACTTGAGACAGGCTTGCAGCTCCTCTTGGCTTGTTGGGCTCAACCTGGAGCTGCCTTTGGGCCATGGAGTCATCTTTCCCTGCCCTGGGACTGGCTGCTTGGGCCCAGCTGGAGGCCAAGGCAGGACATCCTCTTTGCTGGGGTGCTCAAGGCACAGCTATTACCCTTCAGCCTCTCCTGGAACTTCTTCTGCAGGGTCAGCTCAATGTGGGCATGTTCACGGTGTCCCCGTGCTCCGGCTCCATCGCTCCGTGGGGCCAGCAGCAGATCACGGTGGAGTGCCTCGCAGGGCAGGAGGGGACTTGTGAGGAGCAGCTCTACATTGACATCGTGGGCAGAGACCCCAGGGACAATCCCCTCGGCATTCCCTTTACCCTGACTGCCGAGTCCTGCCTGCCAGGTACGTACTGTCCACAGGTTCCCCTGGTCAGACCTGCTGCTGATCAGCACCTAAACTTGCTGCTTGGATAGGGAGGCATGCTAGCCCTGGTGTCCCTCCTTGAAATCCTCAGAGTTTCCAGCCCTCTTAAGTCCACTGGTGGATTCATCCCTCCCGGGCTGAGAGGGATACATGAAAGGATAGAGGGAAAGCAATGCTCTTTAAGACTGAGGTGGACTGAGCTCCATCCTCATAGCCAGCTCCCCCACCCAAAGCTGGGTTTAGCAGTTACCTGGGCAGAAAGAGCTTACCAAGCCTTCTCAGAGGCCAGCAAGGCCCAGATGAATTCATCAGGGAGGCTTCTCCATGCTCATCCCTCTGGTCTGTCCACAGCATTTGCTGAGGATGCCATGTTAATCTTCGAAGAGTACCCAATCTGCAGCAGCACTGACCTCAGCCACAGGCTGCTCTCTGTGCACGGTGTGGGCCTGTTTGTGAGAGATGAGAACAAATTCATCTTCAACAAGATTCTGGTTGGGCAAGAGGCTGAAGCCCATTTCAACATCTACAACACAACTGCTCTGCCGTGTGACGTGGTCCTCTCCATCAACCCCCTGCCTGGTCAGGTAAGAACAGGAGGCCAAGGAGATGGTTGCCCTCTAAGGGCCGTGTGAAAGCTGTTTTGTTCTCCAGATGCATTGCTTCCTGTGGCCCACACTAGCTCAGTGTAGGTCAAACTTCAGGGCAGAGCAGCAGAGCCAGGGAACAGTTGTGTTCAATTCTCATGTCTTGGGCAAGCTTTTGGCTCACACCTCTGGGTCTTTGGTGGGAGAAGTGAATCCTTCTGAACCTCTCTTGGAAGCCCACTCAGAGAGGGGCTGTTATGAACTGACATGCCAGGGCTCAAAGCAGAGCATCTCCTCAGGCTCCCTGGCTTTTCCTCTCTTTGAAGGCCAGTTCTAGGTTATTTGCAGGGTTTTCCATGCAGTGACCACCTCCCACATATGGCAGGGCAGCTGCCAGCACTCAGAACACACAATGCTTTAGCACAAGGTCAGTGTTCCCTGCTTGACCAACTCATCCTTAAAACAATACCCCCTGAGTTCACAGCCCATAAACACACCTCTAGGAGGGCTGTGAAAATGGGAAGAGCTGTCACAATGCAAGATTTTTGCCTGTCTGGCTGCTGTTCATAGAAAAGAGAAGCCAGGAGAAAACTGCTTCTTGTAGAAAAGTCTCCATAGCATGACAAGAAAAAACTCTTCTCCTTACAAGAACTGATCAAAGACTATTGTATAGTTGATGCTGCTTTACCATCCCAGGTTTTGTCTCCCAGTGGTCAGCTGGGAAAAGAAAAAGTTGGGTAGGGGGAGAAAAAGTGTTCTGGAGGTTTTATTCTGATGTTTCTTATTCCTGTAGTCCTGTTAGTAAAGTTTCTTTATTCCTTTTAAGTTTTAAACCTGTTTTACCCTTCTCCTTATCCGTAGTTTACAACAAAAAATGAGTAAGTGCCCTGGTGATTTTAGCCAGTGCTAAACCCCACCGCATTATTTAGTGCATTGACTGAGAAACTCCAATTAGCAAATCTAAACCACTACAGACATGCTGTTTTCAGTAATGCATTTATGAATTAATAAACTGTGTCATGTTGGAAGGTGTTTTCTCCTAACACTGCTCTCTGGCTTCCCCCAAGGAAAAAGGCCCTATCACCGTTTTCAAGTTGCATCCTGTCCAGATGTCCATTCCCGGCTCATCCCACGCTGTTGCTACAGTGACCTTCACCCCACCAGACGAGCAGAACTACGACTGCACTTTTAAGGCTTCCCTTGTCATCCCCAAACGGTAATTGACCCTGAGAAATATTGGGGGAGGCCTCACTGACAGCTGCCTCTCCACTGGGAAGGCACAGACCTCTTGTTAGCTCTAATGCTCTCAGGAGCCTTAGGCAGAGTACTCGGCATGAGATGATTTGGGAGGCAGGAACTGTTAGATAGAGCAGAAAAATGAGGCTGATTTGTCATACAGGTTTAGCCTGGATGAGGAAATAGGAAGACAGGGAAATATTCGGTAGCCAACTGGAAGTTACTGAGATGTGCTACAGCTGAGCTGGGCATTTCCAAGGACAGAAGCTTAGATGGATCAGTTTCTGTGGCAGCAAGTCAGCAGTCACAATTTCCTCTTTGTTTCTGTGACATTAAGTGATCCTCTGTGATTCCCTGCACTCATGAAGCTATTTCATGTGAGTGATGGGAGCTGGTATGAAAGAGGAGCCCTGTTCCTCTGCACTGGGACCTGTGTACAGGGGCTTGGAGCTGCCCTTCCTCAAGCCTTTAGTGGCTGAATTGGAGCAAGAGAAGTCTAATTGCTAATAAGCAATTGCTTTTATATTGTTCTTGGAAATCATCTTGGTGGATAGTGACAATGATTTCTTTTTGCCTTCTTGCTTTTGTACTGCTTTCATGCTGTGCTTTTTTTGCTTGTTGCCTATGTCTCATCTCACTGCAGCCAGGGGATTTGCCATATCTCCTCTGGTGCCTCATTATGTATCTGCTGTACTGCATGATTTAATTAAGTGCAATTACTTTTAACTGTTTCTGTGGAAGGCTCTGGCTCTTTGGAGCAGATTCCTCTTGGGAATGGCCCTGAGGGGACTGGGAAGAGGCTGGTGGGGGGCTGTGTTGTGGGGTACAGGAGCAGCAGGCAGGGAAAACAGTGTGGATTGCCCTTGCTGCTTGGCTTGCCCAGTGAGAAATGGGTTATTGCCAGCTGGAATTGTTTCTGTGCCTCTCCTGCAGCTCTGTGAAAATCAAGCCCCAAACCCTGAGCTTCACCATCAGTGGGAGGGGGCACGAGCCGCAGGTGACAGTCGTGTGCCCAAGAGCTCGCAGCAAGAGAGGAAATGCCGTGCTGCGCTTCCAGAGGCTCCAGCTGGGGGATTTAGAGATGCTCCCCCTGGTCGTCCGTAACAACGGCATCGTACCTGTCAAGGTGAGCACCTGCTCAAGGAATGGTCTGGTTTGGGAATAAGTGCTTGTGGCACAGGGGAAGGGTCCCAAAAACCATGGCAGACCTGGCAAGAGGTGTCACAAATTCTTTTTAAGCAAGGGACTGACATCTGTTCTCCAAGAAGGGAGTTCTTGAAAATTTTCCATCCAGTCTTTCTTCTTTAAGTTGAACACAAGAAAGGTGGTGGAGTATTTTCCCCCCATCTTTCAGGTTTGTTCTCGTGGACATGTGTGATTTTCCAGTTCCATTAGGTTATATTCCCCAGCTTACTATATTTTAAGCAAACTTAGTTGTGGTTTAATTATATTCTGCTTATTGCTTTCTGTCCTGTTTGGTTCAGTGTTGGTTCAATCCAAATGCCTCTAAACAGCCCTTTTTCCCAGCTGGTTTGACTTAACTTTTGTGCTCAGTGCTGTTTGCAGTGGGAGAGGTGCTGGGTTCCTGTGCAGGACCAGCAGCACTGTGGTGTCAGTCCCTGTGCCATCCTGTACTCACACCAGTATCATTGTGCTCTGTGTTCCCTTTTCTCAGTTTATGTTACACCTGGAGGATGAGCATGGAGCATTCTTCTTGAAAGGCAGGCGCTCCACACTGGAGAGATTCCACACTGAAGATGTGGGAGAGGACTCTGTTGGAAACGGTAAATTTGTTAACCATGAAGTGCGATCGTGCCCAGAGGGAAAACGTGTGCCCTGCTCTTGGCTTCTCTGAGCTGCAGCCAGATGTTAGACACACTTTGTTTCCTTGGGCTCTCTGTCCCCTGAGCTTTTCATGGGGACTTTTTGCAGGGTTTCCTCCTAGCAAGTTGTAGGAAGTTCTTGTGTTCTTCTAGACGTGGTGGGCTGGGTTCTGGGGGACTGTCACTGCCTCAGGGGAGCCTCTGAGGTATTTGCAGCATGCAGGAAGGTCCCAGCCTGAATGGACACAGCCCTTGAGCACACAGGCAGCCAGCAGAAGCCAAAAGTGCTCTTTGGCTCAGCTTTCCATGTGGCTGGAGCTGGCTGGAAGCGATGGAATGAGGGCTGGGCATCAACCTGAGGTTAAGCTGCTGAAATGGTGATGTGTCTGGAGATGGCAGTCTGGTGAACATAAGAAGAGGGTCTGGAACCACTGCGGGTAGAACCTGTGCTCAGAAGGCAGCTGGTTTCAACCTTCTGTTCCTCAGATATGGAAATATTTCCTCTGTACAACTGTATCACTTAATTCTGATTTCCATTGCTGTGCAGAGAGCAAGCCCCCAAAGAAGCCTCTCCTGCTTCTGCATCGTGGGCAATCGGCAGAGTTTGATGTCATTTTCGATCCCACCCTGGCTCAACGTGTGGAAGGGAAGATCCGTGTTTTAGTGGGGGACACCTACTCTGACAAGACCCTGATAGAGCTGGTGGGTGAAGGCCACAAGGATGAATTCACCCTCAACTGTCTAGAGGAAGACCCACAGTTGAGGAATGATAAGAGCAGTTGGAACAAAGACATCATTGATGGTAAGAGAGGAGAGGCTGCCAAGGGGGAACAAGGAAGAAGAAAATATCTGATCATGTGTGTCCTCTCTCTAGCCAGGCCTGGGCTGTCACCCCTGGACATGGAGGCCCGTGGGTGTGGCAGCCATGCATGCAGAGCAGTGTGTGCTGTGCTGCATGGCGCTGGCTCAGGGGTGTGCCAGGGTGTTTCCCTGACAGTGGTGGGATGAGGAACTGCCTGGGGAGCTCCCTGCCAGAGGGAGGAAGGCTTGGAGCAAGGAAGCATTGAACATACAGGAGTCTGTGCATGTGAGGGGGGCGGGGTGGAACTCCCTGCATGCTGAGATCCCTTGCTTTCCTCCTTAACAGCTGTCAGACTGAACCACATCCAGTTTGGGGACTGTCCTGTTGGGAAGCCCTGCCACAGGACCTTCACCATCACCAACCACACCGGCATGACGTTCATGCGCTTCGAGTGGGAGGCAGACGTCCCATTCCAGTTCTGCCCCAGGGTGAGTGGGGGCTGCTCTGCCTTTCCCCATTGCTCAAGCCCTGCCCTGGCCTTCCTGGGAGCTGGCAGGGAGACCTCCCATGCCAGTGCTAGCCCATTCCAGTGCCACATGGGAGATGCAGTCCCTGGCTTGGCTGGGCCAAGGCTGCCAGCCTTGCAGAAAAGGCTTCACGTTATGGGAGGTGGTACCTTCTCTTCATACTTTTGTCTGTCCAACTTCACATAAATCCACACTGAGGTGCAGGTTCCTGGCACAGCTGCTCACCACATCAGTCCCTTTTGCTATCAGTCCTGCCCTTGGCAGTGCTTCCAGTTTGGTCTTGACTCCCTGATTCTCCCTAGGTGGGACATCTCCACCCTGGCTGCACCAAGGCCATCACAGTGACCTTGAAATCAGATGTCCCAGCCACCTTCAGGAGGCACCTTGTGAAATGTAAGGTGACCAAGATCAAATTTGAGCTGCCACCATGGAAGGTTCCAGACTGGGACGACGAAATGTGCATTGTCGTGTGGAACGACATCACTGGGAAGGACCCAGCAGCCCAATGGCCTGAAAAAGAGAAGGTAAGAAGCAAAATGGCAAAAAAAGCCACCACAGCTTTTCCAAAAAGAACCACCATAACACCATCACTGCTGGCTGAGCAGCTCCTGCTTCCTCTGGACATTGGACAGCCCTGAGGTTCACCAGCAGTGCATTCTAGGGGAGAGGTGGATGCACATGACCCTCACACAAGAGGAGAAGCCTTTAGACAAGAGACCATTAGCCACACACTATCAGTCTGTGCCACAAGCACAAGTGCTGCAGCCCATGTTGAATGGGAGACAGTGTTTTATGATTATCTCATTTTATGGTGTTTGAAATCTCTCCATATGATGTGGTGCCCTTTCACCAACAAGGAGTTAAGTCTGCTGCACTCTGTCTCTTCTTTTGAAGTGGAGACAAATACACTTCTGCTGCACCTGCTGGTGAACTCCAAGTTTTGTCTCCATGGATACCAGAGATTTTGGTTGTGGTCTCTGTATTGGGAGGGTTATCTCATCATGGAGTAGCCCAGGCACTGTATGACAGTATGGAGGAGTCCGGAGAAGGATCATCTCTGGAGACTCTTGCTTTTATTGTCATTATTGCCAAACACACTCAGCTTGGGTGAAGGTTCTTTCCAAGTTTCTGGACCATTTGAAGGCCTCTAAACCATCCTCTTTTCTATCAGAACATCTGCAGTTGGAGACTTTCCCAGTGAGATCTTTCACGTCCCAAAATGCCCATCCCCAGCTGCCAGCAGTGTGGCTGTTGCTCCACAGGTGACATCTGGAGAGCACTTTCTCCTAAGACAAGAAGATGCTTCCTAGAAGTCTTCAGTCATGGGGTTTTCCACCCACAGAGCTCCAGCAGGGGAACTTAACCCTAATTTTGAGACCTGCTGGATTTCTAGGGGACCAGGGAAAAAGTCAGTCCCTCTCCAAGGTTGAAGTACAGGGATTGGAACACCGCTGTAGTCTCCATGGGTACATTAACAGCTGTGGTAGGACTGCTTTGATCAGTGGGCAGAAACAACTCCTGCAGCACAACAGTCCCAATTCTGTCATCTTTCCAGGGAACTAAAAGTGAATGGTCCTTTCTAGTCCCTCTATGAGGCTGATCTTGGAGGCCAAGAGATTCCCTTCTCAGCCTGACTTTCTGGGCTCTGCTCAGTGATTCTTTTCTCCTCTGTTTGCAGACAGTGGAGACAGTCCCGGAACCGGCTCACACTGTGCTGAAGAAGAGCGGCCAGGAGGCCGAGCTGTACCTCAGTGCCTTGGTTGCCTACGCCCAGTTCAAACTGGACACAGTCGTGGTTCAGCTCAAGGACACCTGGCCCTTCCAGACAAGGACAGCCACGTGAGTGCTGAGGCCAGGCAGGGCCCTGCCAGCGGGAGCTGCCTTTGTGTAACTTTGTGCTGGCCGTGGGTGGGGAGACAAAACTCAGGACTCCAGGTGCTCCAGGTGCTCAGGAGACAAAACAGCCTCGTTTATTATTCAGAGCTCACTGAAATACCCAGTGCAAATCTCCCGGGCTAGACAGCCATTGGCTGAGATCTCTCTCCCTGCCCAACTTCCTGGCCAGGGCTGTGCTCACTTCTCAGCTTGGATGGGGCTGGCCAAGGGTCCCCTGTAACTTATCTGGGAACACGTTCAGGCATGAGCTAGGCCAGCTGAATTGGATTTGTGTTATGGCCAGATTCACTGTGTCCAGTCCAGACCAGCTGTACTGTGACAATGCTGTGACACCTTTGCCCAGGGCTGACCCAGTGCCTGCTTCCCAGAACAAAAAAGCCAAAACCAGCACAGGCTTGTTCACATGTATGCCAAGCCAAGCAGGAGAGGCTGGTCAGGAGAGGCTCAATGCTGCCATTTTCTGCTGAGAACAGCCATGGGTTTGCTTTCGCTGCGTGTCACCTGTCCTCATCTGCTCAAGAATAAGTTTGCAGTCAAAGCAAGACCTAAAGAAAGTCCAAAGTAAGCCCCTTAGCTTCAATGTCCTGGGCACCATGTTGGCCCTTTCCTCTTAAACTTCCAGACTTTGAAATACTTTTCTGGGCCACCCAGGACAGCAGTCTGAGCATGGCAGAGCTGCCTGGGGAAGAAGATGCTCCTCAGCAGAAAGTGGTAGCAGGAGTCCCTCAGACAATGTTAGTGTACTATTTGCTTTCTATTTATTGGACATTTTTTTTAATTCCTCCTTCTTGCTTTTCAGTTTCAGGATGCACAACACAGGGAAGGTGGCCCTGGAATACTTCTGGGAGGAAGCTGCACCTGCAGATAGTGAAGCAGTGAGGATGCCATATTCAACCACTCTGATGAGTAAGGGCATTTCACTCGGTAGCTGAGGGCCTGGGGAGAAGACCCTGCCCCTTCACCCCAAGACTTGAATTGCTTTTTCCTCCTTGTCCACACGTCCACTTTCATCAGCACCTTCCCAGCTGCAGCTGGAGAGTTTTGTCCTTTCCCCCTCTGCCTTTCCGCCCCTTTTGTTCTTGCTCTGCCACTTCTGCTCTGCAAAGGAGCTGAGCCAGGCTCTGGGGAGAGCCACGTGCTGGGTCAGGACTGGGAAAGG
Organism: Poecile atricapillus; assembly: GCF_030490865.1. Taxonomy (NCBI): domain Eukaryota; kingdom Metazoa; phylum Chordata; class Aves; order Passeriformes; family Paridae; genus Poecile; species Poecile atricapillus. The sequence continues at coordinate 2,560,047 of NC_081258.1, read as the reverse complement.
GGACATCACGTCATTGCTTTGAGAAGTCTGAGACTGGGCAGAGCAATGGTGTAACGAGTGAGCTGCCCTGCAGCCACTGTCTGTGTGCAGTCCCCCACTCCAGGGCAGCTGCAAAGTCACTGTCTAAAACCAACTCCTGCTTTGGCACAGGAGTGTGTGCTGCAGGCAGAGACCCTGCTCCCAGAAGCTCTGTTCCCTGCTTGGAACTTGGCCAGAGATGCTCCGAGTGCATCCCAGCTCTCTTCCACCTATGTGCTGCAGGAGGCAGCGTTGCTGGGAACACAGATTTTGTCTTTGAATGGTGTCCTCTTCCTCTCTGCAGGTCGGCTCAGCTCTGCTCCTGTTGTAAGGCAGCGCAGAAAGCTGGTGCTTCGTTTCCAGAGGGAGCAGGACCATCCTTTTGAGACGCATCCTTCTGAGCTGCGGCACCTACAGTGGCTTGCCAAGGAGCAGCAAGATTCCGAGCAGGAACAGCTGCAGAATTCCGAGCAGGAACAGCCAGATTCTGACCAGGAGCAGCTTTCTGAGGAAGAGCAGCTGGATGCCAAGCAGAAGCAGCGTTCCAAGAAGCGGTGCCGCTCCAAGGAACGGAGTCTCTCCCCGCAGCGTGCCACTTCCTCCCTGGAAGTCCTCCCAGATGTCACCCATGACCAGTCACTGTTCTCCATCAACCCCAACTTCGGCACCATCACTCCTGGCCAGAAGAAGACCTTTCATGTGCTGTTCTCGCCAAAGGATGTGGGGAACTTTGAGACCACCATGCAGTGCAGGTAGGAAACATTGACACACTTGCCAACTCACACTTTTGATGGCTGTCACTGAATCACAGGCTGGGACAGGGTGGAAGGGATCACAGGAGGTCATCTGGTCCCACTTCCCTACTCAAGCGGGGTCATCCCAGAGCACGTGGCACAGAGCTGTGTCCAGAGGGCTCTGCAATAATTCCAGTGAGGGACACTCCACACCCTCTCTGGGCAGCCTGTCACCCGCAAAGGGAAGAAGTTCTTCCTCAGGTTCAGGTGGAATTTCCTGTTCAGGTTCTGCCCGTTGCCTCTTGTGCTATTGCTGGGCATCACCAAGCACAGCCTGGTTCATCCCCTAACACCCTCCCTTCAGTCCCTCTGACTGGGATGGGGAGGTGGGCCTGGAGACAAGCAGCCCCAGAGAGGCAGCAGCTCCCACAGGAGCGCAGAAAGATCATCTGGCCCTGGGAGGGAGACACTGGCAAAAGACACTGCATGAAACATTAAGCTCCTGGAGGGCTGCAAGATGTAGAATGAGAGACCCAGGGACCAGCCAGTCCCCAGCTCTGCTTCTTGCACAGAGCTGCTCACTGCTTGCACAGAGGGAGGATGCAACGCTGGGTGCTCTGCAAGGAGACAGAAAAGCGTCTGGCTGGAAATGTTTGTCTGGCTAATACCAGTCCCTTTCTCCCCAGCATTCCTAACCTGGAGCAGACTCACAGGACGGTGCAGGTGGTTCTGAAAGGCAGAGCCCGGGAGTGGAAGCATTTTGGAAAACCAAAATGCTCTGCCTTACAGCAGACAGACGAAGGCCAGAGACACAAGAAGCAGCTGCACTGGCAACCAACACCAGAGTGACAGCATCTGTGTCAGCTGGAGCATCCAGCAGGAGCCGGCAACATCTTGTTTCCTACTGCTGATGGTCTCCCACCCTTTACGTGACACCTCTGCAGCTCCCCTTCCCAGCTCCAGTGAACATCATCTTTTAATTAACAAAGTTAACTAAATATTTGTTTGTTAATTTGTTAAATAACTTAAGTTTCAGTTAACTGCTAATAACCAGTTGCTAATAAAATGTTAACTGTTAGCCATGGTGCCAGAGATCTTTCCTTAAACCCCACTACCCCAGTTCAAACCCCCAAGTTAGTACATTTTGAGGTTCCCCCCAGTTCTCCCCAGTCTCCAGTTACTCCGTTCACCCTCTCCTCCCTGGTGTACCCAAAATGGCTCCTGGAGAGCACAAGATGGTGGGGACCACATGGCCAGGCCCCTCCCTTGTACTTCTCCTCCCCAAAATCCTTCTTCCTACCTCCAACCCCTTCTTCCCTGATGCTCCTCCCCCTGTTATCTCTCCTCCTCCAGTTGTCCCTCCCCTTCCTGTCCCCTCAGACCCCTCCTTCTCCACTTGGGCTCCTCCTCCTGAAAAGGTCCCCACCCCTTCCTTTCATAATATCCCCTCCTCTGACCCCTCCTCTTTCCCCTGCAGCACCGCCAACCCTCTTCTGACTTGCAGTTCCCACGCCCCTCCTTCTGCTTCCCACACCCCGTGAGCCACAAGTGACGAGCCCAGGAACCGGAACCCAGAACAGGAGACCCTTCCTCTTGCCACTCCAATTATGTTCAGTGGTTGTGGGAGTGCGCTTCCAGAATGGGAGCCATTCTCATTTCAAAACAAAAGAGAACTTTGCAAAGCCCAGAAAGAGTTTGGAAAGGGAAGCAAATATTTTAAGGGCCTTTTAAAGGCCACCCTCTCCTCCAATCTCTCGGTCCCATATGACCTCCATGATTTATTTTCGTGCCTCCTTACCCCATCAGAATATCTTGCATGGGAGGGGGCATGGAAGAGGTCATTACAGGCCGTATGTTCTGAGCTATTGCAAAGTTCCGACAGCGCCCTTGATGCCATTGGGAATAAAATAACAACCGACCACTTGAGCGGCGATGGGGAATGGGCACAGGGGAAGGACCAGGCCCGGGTTTTGCCAAGGCCGGTCCTTGAAAAGATCAAAACAGCTGCAGAGAAAGTGTTCCTCATGTAACCATCCAGAGAACCCCAAACTACTTCTACAATCATTCTGCAGCAACCTAATGAGGTTTTCCTAGATTTTATTGATAGGTGGTGGGCTCACATGGAGAAACAGGTGGAAGAGCCAGGGCTGCATTCTGCCTTGCTGTTGGAATTCGCAAAGGCAAATGCCAGTGATACATGCAAGTAAATCATTATGGGAATGCCCTTGGATCCTCTACCCACCCTCACCACCATCATCGAGGTGTGATCCAGAAGGCTGCCAGCTTAGGGGCTGACCATCATAGACAGCCAGGAAGGACGGTGGCTCCAGCAGCGGTGGCGGTCCCACCACCACCTGTAACACCATGGGAACCACGGTGCCATCGCTGTGGGCAGCGAGGGCACATCACCCATTTCTGTCCAGTGCCCAGCCCCTGTGGGCCAGGACAAAGGAACTGGAGGGGAGGAGAACTTACAAAAAAAACCAGAAGGGCAGCATGAACCTCCTCTGCGTGTGGATAGAAACAGAGCAGGCTTTGCAGGGGGAGGGGGGCTCAGACAAGACATTTCTAACTGGACTGACTTTCACCAAAGGACAGATAATACCTTCAATAAAGTATGGCAGCCTCAATAGCCACTCCATTTAGCAGCAGGAGAAGACCATCTTTTTAGGTCCTGCCATTGGACCGTGATTGCCGTGGACCTACTGGGCAGAAGATTGACTTTCCCTGACCCAGGCTGTAAGTATTTTGTTACTGGGGACACCAAGCACACGCCCAGAGACTGAAGTCTCTCTGGTCACCCTCAGGGTGATCTGGATGGACCCAGCTCTGGGCCCCTCGAGGAAAACAACATTGAGGGGCTGGAGTGTGTCCAGAGAAGGGCAGTAAGGCTCATGAAAGGATGAGAAAATGTCCCATGAGGAGTGGCTGAGGGAGCTGGGTTTAGTCAGTCTGGAGGAGGCTCAGGAGGGACCTCACTGCTCTCTCCAACTCCCTGCCAGGGCCATGCAGTGAGGAGGGGCCGGTCTCTTCTGCTGGGCCTGCAGTGAGAACCAGAGGAACTGGCCTCACGCTGAGAGAGGAAATTCAGGTTAGATTTTAGAAAAAAAATTTCACTGTTCAGGTGTTCAGGCCTGGGAATAGGTTGGCCAGGGAGGTGGTGGAGTTGTCATCGCTGGAGGTGTTAAAGAGGCTTCTGCATCTGATATTCGGAAATGGTTTAGTGGTTTAGGGTTTGCAGTGGCAGATGCTGGGCTGACGTTGAACTGAGTGGTCTTAAAGATCTCTTCCACCCGTGACGGTTCTACAATTCCAAGAGCTTCCTACCTGGCTGAGGGGAAGGCTCAGGGCTGTCCCGAGTCCGCCGCGCCCTGAGGCGCTCGGGCGGGGCTGCGACTGCGGCGGCTCCTGAGGGGCCGAGCCGGGCGCTGCCCTCAGCACCGCGGGGCCGCCGCTGCCCCTCAAGCCAGCGATCCCATCCCTCAGCCCGGCGATCCCATCCCTCAGCCCGGCGATCCCGCCCCTCAGCCCGGCGATCCCATCCCTCAGCCCGGCGATCCCATCCCTCAGCCCGGCGATCCCATTCCTCAGCCCGGCGATCCCATTCCTCAGCCCGGCGATCCCGCCCCTCAGCCCGGCGATCTCGCCCCTCAGCCCGGTGATCTCGCCCCTCAGCCCGGTGATCTCGCCCCTCAGCCCGGGAGTCTCACCCCTCAGCCCGGCGATCCCGCCCCTCAGCCCGGCGATCTCGCCCCTCAGCCCGGTGATCTCGCCCCTCAGCCCGGCGATCTCACCCCTCAGCCCCGCGGTCTCACCCCTCAGCCCGAGGGGCAGCGCTCGGCAGCGGGGACCCGCCTCGCCTCGGGATCTGCCCGGAGCCCCCCGCTCCGCCGGGTCACAGGTACCTAAAGCCTGTGATCCTGACGAGCCTGTGCTGGGGCCGTGGTTGGTGTCTCACGCTTCTGCCATAACAGCTTCAAGGGGAAGTTCACAAAAGTTTAAAAGCAGAAACCTGGACTAGTTCTGAGTGTAGTTTCAGAGCAGTTGGTGTGTGACAGGACTGGGCCTCAGCATGATGGACCAGCAGTGGTGTTCCCAGTGCCAGGAAGGGCTTGTCCCCTGCTCTTTTTATGGCAGATACTCTGTGTGTCAAAGCTTATTCAACTCTCTCTGGCTCCATGCTGGAGACGATAAAGGTTTCTCTAAAAATGTCAACACTGTCAAAATAAAAATAAAACAAAATAAAAATGTTTCATTTCAGACTAGCTCTAAGCAGTAATGACTGTTTACATCTGTGTGCCTCAAGATTACCTTTATTCCACGGTTACATGCACACAGACAAAGCTCATCCCTCACCTGAGCTGAAGCAGTTGCAGTGTCACTCATCAAGTGCAGCAGGAAGCTCAGCTTTGGTAAGAAGGCTGACCTTCCCCTTGCTGTGCAGAAGAAATGCTGTGCATTTAGAAATGCAAAAGCAGGTTGTAAAGCTGAAGTCCATTAAAAACCGCAGTCAGGATCATGATTAGGCAAAAGAAGCTGCTCAAATTGCAGAGAGAATTATCACTGCATTTAAGCTGCAGTTAAGTAGAATGCAATAGACATGGGAATCTTGGAGACAAAACAAACCAAAACAAAACAACACAAACATCACTTTTATACTGGTGTCAGTGACTATCCTTAAAGGTGCTTTTTTTTGATAATTCAAATGATACAGAGATGGTGTTTATGTGTTCCAGTAGTCTCAAATAATCATTGTCTTTGACCAATGCTTCTAATTCAGTCAGAATCTCATTCCCAGCACGAGCAGCCTCCCAGAGGCAGAAATGGGCCAGTTTTGAGCTGCCCAGCTGGGCTGAGCAAACACCAAAGCATGAGCAGCTCTGCACTCACTGAAGCTGCTCTCAGTGCTGTGGCACAGCCCAAGGCACAGCCCATGCCAGTGTCACTGCCAGCGTCTCTCCACGATCAACGAGGCACGAACAAACCTGAGCTATGGGCACCCTCTGCAGCTTCCCCTCTTCTCACTGCCATCCCAAAGCTTCTCCTTTTGGGTGAGCCATCTCCCCTGTCCTCTGAGAGAGTTAATGGCTGGAATGTCAAAGGCTCAGCTGTGAAATCATGCTTGGAAGGCAAAGCTTTCTCTTTTACACAGTGGAGAACGATGGTCAAAGTAGAGCAGCACCCCAAAGTGACATGCTGACCTGGAATCCCAATCTCCTTGCCTTACATTTGAATTTTCACTTGTCCACCACACGAGCAAGCTACTGAGCTCTGCAGAAGGGCAAATGGAACAAGAGGGAAGGTTGTTATTATTTTGGGTGTTTTTTTTAATGAGTTGATGATAGCCAAGAATTGATTTCATAATGACTGGGGCAAAGTACTTGTTATGCATTCACAACTCCATTCACAACCCAGCCACCAGCTCATTATCAGATTGTGAATTGTTCTAGCAGAAAGATCAAAAACTCTCAGAAATATTTTTATTTTGACACATTATTGGAGGGGAGGAATTTTTTCCTCACACTGTCACAGACTGGAAGCTTTTTCTTGAATGACTTTGTTGCTAGTTTTAGATGTATTTCCCTTTTCCTTGCAGATAAGAGATGAGGAAAGCGGCTACAACAAAAATCTGTTTTGCATTCCTCAGCATAATGAAGAGGATTTAGAAAGAGTCTTCATTCCTCATGGACTCATCCTGGACAGGTATGAGGGTAAACAGAAAAGAATAGGGACAGTGATGCCAATTTTTGTCCCTCCAAATGAAAAAAGCCTGAGGTCCTGCCCTGTGCAGCCCATGAGAAACGGGGAAACCCTGCAGCCCAAACACTTCTGTCCTAAAGTCTGGAATAAGAGGGGGTTCATGGAGAGGATTCCTCTGCAAGCCCAGTCAAGCTTCCATGTTCCATCAACTGTCTTCAAGCCCACCTATCCTGCAATATTTGTGTTTATGGGTTAAATCTGCTTATGCTGTGCAAATACGTAATTTATTTTCCTACTACTTGCTGTGCTCACAATTTGCTAGTTATAAAAACCTAACAGCAAGATCAGAGTTTTTACTTGAACATTGCTTAATAGATGCACAAACAGCTCTGATACACAGACCACTTTCCAGAATTGCCTTTTTTTTCCTTCTTTCTCCCAGGACAGAGCGTTTGGCTCGAGATATCATGCAAGACATGGGAAGTCATCCCATTGTTGCACTCTGTGTCCTTAAAGGAGGCTATAAATTCTTTGCTGATTTGCTGGACCATATAAAAGCACTGAATCAAAATGGTGATAAATCTGTGCCCGTTACCGTGGATTTTGTCAGAATAAAAAGCTACTGTGTGAGTAACTTTCTTTTCTTTGGAAAATTGACTCTCTCCATAGACTGGCATTCTAAATACTGGTAGTTTGTGTGAGAACCCCACAAAAATTGAGTTTATGTGTACATTCTCTTCAAATTACATACTAAAAAGGAACTGATTTACTGATCTGCCCCAAAGGGTGGATATTATATATTCACTGGAATAAACATAGCAGAACACTCAACATGACAGAGCCAGGGGCAGATCTCAAACTCCTTCCTCTTGCAAGAAGCAAGAGCAGCTCACCTTTCAAACAAATACAGGACAACACTTTGGGGCATGCTTTATGTGACTTCCATCTCTTCTTTCTCCTTCTAGAATGAGTCACCTGCAGAAAAAATCAGTTTTATTGGAGAGGAGCTGTCTACACTAAGTGGGAAGGTATGAATTGGCATCTTCAGCTTTTAAAGGAAAACAACTGTTCCTATGTATTTTCCAGGAAATCCATCTTTATTAAAGATTTTGATACTGCATACTTCCAGCCTCTTAACACTGATTTAAAATGCTGGGCTTTGAAACAGTGAATAATTCCCACTGATCTCAGTGGAAACTTGAAGTGATCAGCAATGAGTGCTCCCAAAGGTCCCATTCCCCATTTTATTCCAGAACCCCCAGAAATGAACCACACTCAACTGACTCATTCAGTGCCTCTAGAATACAGTGCTGTACACAGAGCAAGATATAGACCTGACACAGTGCCTTTATCACCATATTTTAAGCTTTCATAAATACTTACAAAAAGACTCTTCAGTAAGCACCAAAGTCAGTCAGTAGTTCAAGTGACAATCTCCTTTGAAAATCAAGGCAATTTCCTTGTAACTGAGGGTTTTAGTGTGCTTTTCTTGGCTGTATGGTTTGCTGAAAATTGCCATTTAAGTATTTTTTTTTCTTTCCCTTCTTTCCCTATGCAATCTCTTCCAGAATGTGTTAGTAGTAGAGGTAAGTAATGACTGAAGGAGGGGTGGAATGACACAGATTCTTTTCTCCCTTCTTTTCAAATGAATACATATGACATATAAAATAATAATTAATGAAGTTACTGGGCTGCCAGGTTGGTATGCTCTAATTTAATCCACTGACAGTCTGATTTTCCTTTCAAACTTGAAGGATAATTTATTTTTTTTATCACTTTCAGGACATTATTGAGACTGGTAGAACCATGAAAGCACTGCTTTCAAAAATAAAAGACAAGAAACCAAGGATGGTGAAAGTTGTAAGGTACAAGGATACAGCTGCTAACTAACACATTCAAATCATTTGGGTGAACAGTCATTGTATGCTGACAAGTGCTTGTTTGGCTTGAAGTTTGGGGGGAAGAAAGCAAATGCAGGAAGCAATCCTTACCCAGCTGCTGGAAAATTAAGTGTTTCTTGAACTGGGCAATTTACCTGTGCACTACCATCCTCACTGCTCAAATTAATAAAGAAAGGTTTTATGGCTCTTTCTGTGTAGTCCATAAAGTCTGATGGATTCCCTGTTTCTTACTTTATGTCTGAAGGAAATTGATGTCTTTCCATAAGTTTTCTAACGTTGCCTCAGTTGCCTCAATACTGGAATGACAACACTCAGAATATCCCTTACTATCCTCAACTCTAGAAGTTTCCAGAATCTGAGAGTCTGTCAGCACTTGGAAGATGACTTCAAGCAGCATTCTAGATCTGCTTTTAGTAGGTCTCTAAAAGGAAATTTTGTGGACTATCCCTGTGTCTCTCAAGTAATCACAATGCTTTATAAAAACAGTTGCTTTATGCACCAGTTATTCAGACAGGCCTTCTAGGGACTGTCCAGGAGGTTCTCAGTTTCTTCTGAAGTGCACAGGCAAACCAAGAATAGATAAGATTTTGCAGAAGAAATGTCCTTTTCTCCCTCCCTCCCCACTAAAATCATTCCCAGCCTCTTGGACATGCTTCCCCCTCTGTGCTGTTCCAGTGTCCTGAGGCATTGCTACGTGGAAGGGCAATGACCTGAGACACAGGATTGGAGGGAACTGAATACAAACCAGAGCCACTTGGACATAAAGAATGAACCTAGATCAGAGCCTTTGCTTCTCCCTCCACAACAAGGCTGAACACCACTTCTTTCTGTGAAATAATCTCACTGTCTTGATTTAATTGCATGATTTTAGAAGCTTATGGGGAGGTGTGGCAGAAGGGAAGTCTGCAGCTTAGACATATTTTAAAAACCAACCTGCTCTGCTCTGCCTTACAGCCTGCTCGTCAAAAGGACATGTCAGAGTCCAGGTTACAGACCAGACTGTAAGTACCATGTTTTTCTAGTATTTTCCAAAACACAGTCTTACAATTTCCCTTCAGGCAGCACATCTGACAACTGCACAGAAGTTTCATGCAGGCCAAGAGAAATGGGGAGAAACGACATAAAAACTTGTGAACTAATGTCCAGCTATGGCATCCTGAGGCCTCATGACCACCTTCTGTTTTTCCCCTGGCTGGCCTCAGTGCAGGTTTAGCTATTTGATATATAAATTTAACTATTTAGATAGCAGAAATGAATCAAACTTTAACTGTGTGTTGCTTTGCTTTGGCCCTGGAGGGCATTTGTTTTGACTCTGCATTATTAAACTTGCCTTGTTTCCAAACTGAAAAGTCCTACTGAATCACGGTTCATCTACTTTCACTCAAGTAAAATCTCATTCCTTGTCTCTTCTCCCAGGTCTAACTTATAACCAGGTTTTAAACAATTATTTTATTAATAAAAATAATTCTCTTAACACCTTAATTATATTACTGACTGATGGGAATGGTTTAGATTCTAACCTCTCTCATCAATTTATAGCTCAGATTCTTAAGGAAGCACCCTGAAAGAGATGATGCCTATTACCCTTAGCTCAAGTATGTGTTGAATACAAGCTCTGCATTTAAAAGCTACTTCCACCACTGAAGTATAAAAAGATCTGTATTTTCTTACAGATACAGGCTTTGAAATCCCAGATCAATCTGTGGTTGGATATGCTCTTGACTACAATGAATACTTCAGAGATCTAAATGTAAGTACATGCACATTCCTCCACTGCCAAGTATCAGGTACCCAGCAAGAAGATTTGCTTCTACTCAGAGCTTCTCAACAATTAAAAAACCTTCAACTCCAGCTAGAAACTTCCAATAAAGGAGCAAAACCATTTTTAAGGTGTCAAGTTGGTAATGCAGTGTAGGTGCATGAGAAATGTTTGTGCTTCACCTTTTTATAATTCTACTCCACAAGTCTCATGGCTCAGCCGTGCTGCAGAACATTCTGAACCCCCAGGATGGTGAGCAGCACACAATCTGTGACCCCATCTGAAAATAACTTGTAATTTGACTTTAATTGGATATTTGGCTGACTTAGTTCAACCCTGTGTTGCTCTTCAGCCACCAGGTCTTTAAAGCAGCCCTGCAGGGACTCTGGGTGAAGGTTTTCCATACACTTAGGGATAACATGTCTTATATCTTACATGTCTGTAAGAAGTCTTCCCTTATTCCATTACAGCTTCTTCAGGCTGCACAGAGTAGTAGCCTTGGAAACATCATAAACTGATTGGGTTGATCTTTTTTTCCCTCCTTTGTTTTCCAAAGTACTTCCTTTATTCCATTTAACTCAAAAAGTTTTTTACTTCAAAGCCTTTTTCCTAAGACAAAGCAGTCCTGCTGAAGACACAGTCTGTGCTATTGCTCAGCAGCATTAAGGAGCATGCAGTAATTTAACAAACCTAAGTTCTTTAGAATATATAAATCTATATATTACAAATAAACTTGCAAAGAATACTAAGAGCTGGAGTTTACTGCAAGTAGGAAACTTCCAACTATTACGGTTGTAGTGTGTTTTTAGTACAGTGCTGGGAATACAGCTGAAAATCAATCTTACACTTCATTCCAAGATAGAGATTGATAAATATTGTACTTTTTATTTTTTCTTTCTTTGCACATCTTTTTTTCTTTGCACATCTGTATTTTGAAAGAGAACGCCAAAGAGAAATACAGGATGTGATAATCTCAGTCTTCTGGAGCACTGATTTCTGGCTGCTGATTAGGTGATATAAAGCATCCCATCGGGAAATTCCTTTTGCTACTTGCGTGTCCCGGAGCAGCAGGAGAAGCTCCCCGTTAGTGGCAGGAGCTGCAGCTCGCTCATTGCCCGTGTGCTGCGCGCTGAACACGAGCTCTGGAGACGCTGGGATTTTTCCTGCTGGAAGCAGCAGCAGCAGCAGCAGGAGCTGGGTGCGGGGCTGTGGCCATAGCGAGAAACGTGCCCGGCTCGTTCCGGGCCCCGCAGCGGATTCCTTCGGCTCCCGGCGGGGCCCGAGGGAGCTCGGAGGGCGGAACAGGCCCCGAGCGGAGGCCGAGATGGAAGCCAGGGGCACGGGCAGGGCTCGGGGTTACCTGGGAACCGCGGCCGCAGCGCCCGCGGCGCTGCTGTTCCAGCTTCAGTTGCGTGGAGACCGCGATCCTCGGTGGGTGTGCGCAGCCTGGCCACGGGCACACGGCTCCACTGGGCCATTCGCCAGGGGAATTGTTCACAGGGAATGGGGCTGTGCGGGGCAATTCCTGCTGCTTTGCTCTCACAGCGAGTCCCGAGTTCGCGGTGCTTTGCTTTCTGCCAGGGAGTCCCCAATTCGCGGTGCTTTGGTCTCACAGGGAGTCCCGAATTTTGTTTGAAGTTAGAGATTGACTAAAGTTGTACTTTTGGGTTTTGTCACAGCTCTGCCATGAATTGGGTTGTGGATTTTCAGATCTGTTGTGTTCCTTTGCATCCCCTGCACTCATCTGGTCCAAGGCCTCAGGCACGGCTCTGGGGGCTCGCTGCAGGTCTTGGCTGGGTTGTGACACCCCCTCAGCTGCTCCTCATGGCAATGTCCCCTGGATGTGGCCTTCTTGTGGGGGGAGGTTTTAGAGCTGAGCCACTTTGTGGGAGGGAGGATGGGTGTCCACTGCCTCTTACATTGGGGATGTGGCACAGCCACAAAATTTCCTCCCTGCCCCTCTGTTGATGGGAGGTTTGTGTGCAAACCTGGCCTCAGCAGATGAGTCTGTGCCTGTGACTTCCCCACCCTGAAGCCAGACAGAGCTGATTCTCAGGACAGCTGCTGCCTTTGGCTTTGGTGTGGATCCATTTCTCTCCCTCAGTGTTGATTACTTCTGCCCAGACCTGAGATGATAGGACAATAGTGCCACCTTTATTTTCTCTCAAGTTCCCTTAGGTGGCTTAACTCACAGTCCAAAGTTCCAGTCAGCAGGCATTTTCAGGGAAGGGTGGGCTTTGGTGGGCACAGGGCAAAAAATCCTTTAGAACAAGATTTAAGCCATTAGCCATAACATTCCAGTCTCTCACACATCCTGTGAGGAGCAGCTGAGAGAGCAAGGGGTGTTTAGCCTAAAGAAAAAGTAGTCCATTCTAGCTATTTTTAAATAATATCAATATTTAAAATAATAATAATAATAATAATCATAATAATAATAATAATAATAGTATATTGAATCTAATAATATTAAAGCTACAGCTTTTACAGTCTGTTCTAACTATTATTAATGGTATTCAGATTTTTAGCTCCAGGTTTCAGTGTGATTCATTTTTGAATTGCACAACATAGCCATGTAGTTCAACTAGAGGCCTAACAATCCTGGCTACTCACACCAAACAAGCACTTGGCTACTTTTAAATACTATAAATTTTTTAGCACCAGTATATCTCTTGAGTCTGCTGTGAATTGGATTCTGGATTTTCAGAGTTCCATTCTTGCTCCTTGCAGTTTTCTTGAGGCATTGTTGATCTTCTGCGACTTCCTCCTTTCAAGATGCCTTCTGGATTCCCAGAAAAGACGACGACACCTCCTGAGCTTTTGCTCAGGGCAAGACTGAAGTCTTTCAGTGTAAGTAGCCTCTGGGGCTGTGTTAAGGCTGGAAATGGCCCTGGTGTCCCTCCTCTCCCTGCCCCTGCTGTTGTCCAGCAGCACTGTGAGGCTGCAGAGCCCTCCCCAGCTCTCTGTGCCGTGCTCCTGTTGCTGGGGGCTGTCCTGGTGCACTTGGGAACACCGTGTGTTGCTCCAGGGACACTCCAGTGTCTTCCCTGGCTGTGCCACCGGGGCCAGGTGAAACCAATGTCCAGCTGGAGCCCTGAGCAGGCGCTTCTCTCCCTGCCCTTTGTCACAGCAATTCCTTCTGTCAGGCTGGGCACTCCCCTGTGCTGCTCTCACAAACCTGCCCTTGAGCACCTGGGCAGCTCCAGCTCTGCCCAAAGCCTGGAGAGACAGGGCTGGTGCCAGCAGCAGAGGTTCCAGAGCAGCTGTTCTCTCTCATCTCCTGCGTGGGGCACAGATCCAGCCCTGCACACAGCACTGGAGTCAGGGCCACAAAGGTCCCTTGGCTGTCTGGAGCTCACTTGACTGAAGATGCCCTGCTGCTGAGGCTCTGTCAAGGAGATCCCTCTGTTTTCTTCTGTGGAGGGCTGTGGGAGCCCAGACAGGGGAAGCAAATGCTAATTAACAGAGAGAACTAAAACCTGGACACTTTCCTGTGCCCCTCACTCTTGGTACCACTTTGCTTTCTTGCATCTCCTGGACTCACCCAGCAGCGCTATCTCCTCACTGTGAGCTTTGAGTGTTGTGCAGGGATGGAATTAGGGAGTTCTGACAGCTCCTCCCCACTCTCTGAAAAGATCACTGCCTCAATCCAGTGAAACTAAAGAGGAAACAAATGCCCAGAGAGCAGAAATCCCCACACATGTCCCATCAAATCTTGGGGAAGCTGAGGGACACAGCCATGTGGTTGGAGTATGTGTATTCTGCTCTATTATTAATTTACTGGTGCTAATTATTTCAACAAGTAACTTAGAGAGCTTCCAGGACTGTCCTAGATGATGTGATCACCAATTAGTCACCAGTGCCACTTGTTCAAGAAAAGCCTTTCTGAACAAGCACATCTCTGATGGTTTTGCTGGGTTTTTTTTGCCTTTCAGCTGCTTCCCTCTAGATTCCCGAGAGAGAAGCTCAACAAGAATGAGGCCAGTGCTGGGGAGAGTAGTCTGCCCAGAATTGGCCCATTTCTACCCACGAGTGAGACTGGTCAGAAGGTAGCCTTTTCCTGCTCTTTTCCTTTCTGTCTGATGCAAAGTTTGAAGAGGGTGTGTGCTTGTGACAGGCTCGCCTCCAGCAAAATACCTCAGTGTCCAGGTGCTGTTGTCATTGCAAACTGCTGGTAGTGGTGGACTTGGAGTCCTGATCTGCACCAAGCCAACAAAAGTAACTTCTGCTGAAACTGCTGGGGTTTGCTGGAGTGGAGCTGCCATTGCTGAAACAATGGGGGGAAGGCTGGGGACACAAAGGCACAAATTTGCCTTTTGCCATTCTCCTGCTGAAATAGCCACCTCTTGCTTTGCTGTGGTCACAGACTACAAGACTACAAGAAAGCACCCATTTAAAGCTCATGGAAAAAGGAGATACTAACTCTACTCTTACCCAAGTTACTGAGAAAAGAACTGACCCTTATCCTCATTCAGCACTCACCTCATTTGTCTTTTTCCTAATTTCTGTGTTATTTTATTTTTGCCTTTACCTCTGTTAGGAACACACTAACTTTTAAATACAATTAAAGGGGACAAAGTTGTTGAAGCAAAAGAAAACTATTCATTAGTGACAATTCAGCTGAGCTGGGTATCTCCCTCCCTGAGAGCTGAGCACACACACACCCTCCACCAAAATGGCTTTTTTTATACCCTTTATACCCTTTTATATGGCTTCTTTTATACCCTTTATGCCCTTTTATATGGCTTCTTTTATACCCTGCTCTGTGTGGCCCAGCAGCTCTTGAGCAGCTCAGAGCAGAGGTGGCTGAGCTACTGTTTCCCCAGTGTGGCCTGGGCAGACGTGCTCACCCAGAGTCTGTCCTTCACTGGGGATCAGAGTAAGAGTCTCCTTCATGAACATTCCTCCCAGCAGCTGAACCTCTCCCTGCTCTCTCTTGTCTCTCCAGTTGTTGCCAGTTCTCCCGAAACAGAGCTTGTTTCGTGTTTCCCCACCAGAGCTGGTGTTTCAGAACTTCGTGGCTCATGAAGTCTCTGAAATGGAACTGTCTCTCACAAATGAGAGCAAGGTAAGTGCTGGGGCCTGGAGCTTTAACGCCGTGCTGGAAGAGGGGAGTGGTGTAATTCCCATGGTGTACAGCAAAGCAAGTTACCTGCTGCAGCACATCCAGAAGAAAATGTCTCAGCACCTTTGTTGTGCAGGATGGTGGAAATCTTGCTGTGCTGGGAATTCTCCCCTGAGTTTGGCTATGCATTGATGGTATCTATCCCAAAGGATTTGCTTTCTCTTGAAAGCTCTGGATTGATAGGAATGTTGAGGGCTGTACAGTTCTAACCTGCCTTCATGCTTTGCCTTGGGTCTATACCACATCCTGTGTTTCCTTGGTTAATCTTGGTTCCTGGTAGGAATTTCTGCCTCTCTCAGCCTGTTTGACTCCCTTTGTGCAGCTCACAGTCAAAGCTCATGGGCTGAGTCTTCTCCACTTTCTGCTGGAATCACTTATCACTGATGGCATTGGTACTGCAGGAAATGTGTTGTGAAACAGCCCTGGAGTCAGACTGATGCAGCAGAAGCAGTGGGAGGCCTTTAGGTGCCACTTCAGGCTCCTGCTAAGCTTCATCCAGCTCTGCTCAGGTTTTCCAAAATCAACGTGGTGCTCTGCTTTCCCTTTGGAGAACCACAGCACATCCAAAGCCATGTGCTCCTGGAGGATTTCACCTTCACTTGAGGCAATTGTGATTATTTTGCAGTTTCCCAAGAGAGTTGAGAGGGGAAAAAGTTGAAAAATGTCAGCAGTTGTGTTCCACTGTAAAGAGGAAAATTGAAACCATTTGAATTTCAGTCAGGGAAACATTTCCTCAAATGAGGCTTGTGCCAAGAGTGGACTGGTGGGAAGAGCCAGGAGGGTCAAAATCATCTGGTTTAGACTTTTTGAGAGCATTTTGGTGCTCAGGGGTTGATATCTATGTGCTAGAAAATGCATGTTTGCTGTGTCTGTGAATCCCAGAGGGCAGAACCTGGCCTGCTGGCTGAGGGCAGGAATGCCCAGCAGCCCAGCTCACCTGCACAGGCAGCAAGAGCCCCTGGGGAGCCAAGATTGCTTTAATGCTGGAATGGGAGTCAACACTGGTCATGTTTGTCCAGGCAGAAAATGCCTTTGAAGCCCACAGTCAATAGGCACAGCCTGTCTGTATTTCCATCACTTTTGGCAAAGTGATTGCTGTCATGGTTTTATGATTCTTCCTTGCTGCTTTAATTGCTCATTTAAATTCTCTTTTGCCATCTCCATGTTTTAGGGATTGTTTTGCTGTGTTCCTTCTTTGCCTTTTCAGGTTTGCTTTTATTCCCAGTGAGGCCACAGTGTTTGGTCTCCTCTCTTGCTGGTCTGCCTGCCTGACTGTACCCCCAGACCTGCCCTACCCACACCTGATCTGCTAGAAGGGAATTTCTTCCTTCCCCCAGGATAATGTGCTGCTTTGCTTTCAGGTAGCACATCCCCTGTCTGGAACACCACTGCATGGCTGTGAGCAGGCAGAAGCCAGCAGGTTTTTGGCCTTGTTGAATATGCAGATGACTTGGTGCAGGTGCTCTGTCTCCATCCTGCTGGTGCTGACCTGCTGGGCCCTTCCTTCCCACCGGGCACTGCCCTACTGCCCCTGGCCAAAATGAGCCAGACAGAAGGGATTCAAGTTCTCCCTTGTGAATGATGTGCCTGTACCTCCACAGCTGAAAGTGCTCTGGAAAAGGGATCAAGGAAGGATGTCACCAGAGCACAGAGAGGTCTCCTCTCCACCTGTTTCCACAAGTGGCAAAATCATTGTTTCATGTCTTCCCTGCAGTGTGTTCAGCTGGTGCAGGTCTCCATGCAGAGCTCACCTTGTTTCAGGCTGGTGTGCCCCAACGAGGCGTACCGTGCTGTGCCGCGAGGTGCGACTGCCCGTGTGCGCATTCAGTTCACCCCCAACGAGAGCAAGGTGAGACTGGAGGAGCCAAAACACACAATTATCTCCAAAGCCACTGTTTTCCCTGCACTCTGGGACAGCCCATTCCATGCTGTGAGCTTGGCTCCAGGCTGGGGGCAGGCAGCCTGCAGCCAGGCTCAGCTTGGCACGTGCTGCCAGGGGCTGCAGCCAGGCCTGACAGGCCCTGCTTCCCTCCCTGCACATTCCTGAGCATTCCCAAGGGAAGATGCACAGGGAACAGGATGAAAATGACAGGGGGGTGTTGACAGATGTTTGGCCATCTCTAGGTACAATGGAAGGGTTTCATTATTATGGAAAACACTGGAGGAATGAAGAGCTCAGAGAGCTTTCCTCCTTCCTGACTGGCAACAGCTTCCCTGCCTCACCCTGGGCTGGAGCAAAGTGGTGATTTCTGCCCCCTCTGTTGTCCAGCCTTGCAGCTGGGCTGTCCCACAGCACAAGTGACCAAGGTACAGCTGCAAGGCCAGGGCAGAGGCTGTGCTGTGCCCGTGAGCCCAGCCTGGCACAGGCACACTGAGCTCTAGGTGCCCTTAGCAGGAGCTTGGTGAGCTGCAGGGGACTTGGACACCTGCTGAAAGAGCTGGTGTAGGGCAGGTACAACCTGCAGGCAGAGCTGTGAGCCCAGAGCCTGTGGCAGTGACACTGCTGTGGCTCTGTCTTCATGCCTGTCACTGTGGCTGCTCTGTCAGCTGGCACCCATTCCGTGCCAAACGTGCTTTGGTGTGGAGATTTGAGCAGCAGTGCCGAGGCCCTGGAGCTCTGATCTCAGTGCTGGGATCTGGAGATTGGTTCATACAGAAGGGTTTAGGACATGGCATGGAAGGGAGGAAGGGAAACAAACAACATCCAACAGCATCCTGCTACCTCTTAGCTCTGTTCTTCTCCTGACTTGCTTGGAGAGGCAAAGTTAGAGGGGAGTTGTGAGCCAACTGATGTTTCTACACTAGACCAGAGGTGCAGGATCTTTTTGGGTGCAGCTGTTTTCTCACCTTCCTTTCCTTTTGCTGCTTCGAGTCAGTTTAACACTTTGTCCTATTCTCAAACAGCAGGAATACAGGAACCTAAAGAGGAATGGCCTGTGTTGTTCCCTAGCTCCATGTTCCTTAGAAGGGACTTGGAAATTATTTAACATCATTAAAATTTAGATTAGGGCAGTTCTCTGTATGACCCTAATGGCATGAGAGCTTAATGCCACTGAGATAGGTTTTGCAAAGTGCACTGGTGCCTTTAATAATAATAATAATATTGGTAGAATTTAGTGTTCATTTTGGAGTAGAATAGAATAGAATAGAATGGAATAGAATAGAATAGAATAGAATAGAATAGAATAGAATAGAATAGAATAGAATAGAATAGAATAGAATAGAATAGAATAGAATAGAATAGAATAGAATAGAATAGAATAGAATAGAATAGAATAGAATAGAATAGAATAGAATAGAATAGAATAGAATAGAATAGAATAGATGCCCTTGAAGAGTTCTAGGACATTGTTTTCTTCTGCCATGGGAATGGCACTAAATGCCCTATGCTGAGCTCGTTTCTTTGCCTGCAGGATTATTCCCATGAGCTTGTCTGCATGACTAAAACAGAAAGGATAGTTGTGCCAATCCGGGCCATTGCTGCCCGAGCTATCCTGAACATCCCAGACCAGCTGAACTTCTCGGAGTGTCCAGTCAAGAGCAGCACCAAGAGGACTCTGCTGCTTCGAAACACTGGCAGCCTGGAGGCTCATTACTACATCAGCACCCAGAGGTGAGGCAGCTCCCCTGTCCTTGTGCAAAACACCTTTGGGTGATAATAGGCTTGGGAAAGAGCAACAAAAGGAAGCTGAGCATCAGGGGTGCCCTGCAGCTCTGGCTGGAAGTGAGCAGGATGGATGGCATCTGCTCTTGCTTTCAGTGCTCTTAGCAGGATGCAGCCTTTGAGCTTTCTCTGTCCCACATTTCCTGGAGGGTGCTGGAACATGTGAGGAGCTGGCTTGCACCCTCCTGAGCACAAGCAGCTTCTGAAATGGTTACCACTGTCAGCCAAATAGCCCCATTCTCTGGGAGGCCACAGGCACGTGGCTGCCCAGTGCTCCTCTCATGAGATGCCCTGCTAATGGTGCTTCATTTAGCTGGGATTGGATCCTTCAGATTGTAAATGGCATCCTCCCTTTGGGTCTTGTTTCCATGTCTCTGTATTGCTCTAATCTGCATTTACACTCTTGCAGAGTTTTGATTGCTGCTTTTCTTAGAGCAGCTTTCATTGAAATGCTGATAAAATGTGCCCTTTGTAGGCTAAATCGGGATATTTTCAAGGAAAAATAAACCAAAGAGCCACACTGCAAATTCAACAGTAATTATTTCTTGGTCTTCAAGGAAAAGTTCCTTCTCCCTGTCTGATTCCTAGGCTGTAATCTCACAGGACAGGTAGTGCCCTAACATTTGCATCTCTTGAGATGAGGTTGATAGGCAGCAGGACAAGAGAAATTGCTGAGGCAGTCAGTGTCAAGTTGTGCATGCAGACAGCTCTTAATCCTCTCCGTGGTTTCCCAAACCATTCTCTGATGGGATTGCTGGCAGTGGGATCCTTGGGTCTCATTGCAGAGAGCTGGATGCAGAGTATGGGGGAGGTGGGGTCATTTTATCCCACAGGATCTCCTGAGGTCTGTATCTCCTCAGAAGTGGGTCAGCAGCTGTTTCTGATCCTGTTTTGTCTCTTTTCTGTTGCCTGTGGTTTCTTTGCTCCCTGCTTGCCCAAGGGAGGTGAAGTGACCTGCACTGCAGAAGGAATATCATCCCCAGATGTCCCCTGAGTCCTGATCTCTCTCTTTGTGTTGCAGTCCTTTCTCCGTGGTTCCGGCCATGGGAACTCTGGGTGCTGGTGACAGCGTGCAGGTGACAGTGGGATTTCACCCACTGACCACTGGTGCCCATTTTGGGTCCATGGTAGTGAGCTACAACACAGGTGAGTGCTGGGCACTGCACGGGGCACAGGACACTTCTCCACCACCACTCCCTGTTGTCCCAGCCCCCTCAATTCCCTCTAGATGTGCCTCCCCTGTTCCAGCTTTACCCCAAAGAAAACTGAGAACCAGTTGGTGTTTAGGGGGCTGATAAAGTGGATCCCCTCTAACAGGACTAAGATTTTTGGGCTCCTGTTTTGCTGAGAGTTGCTGAGTGGAGGAAGGAGGAGCCCTGATTCTCCACTGCCTTGTGGCTATGCCTGGCTGAAGTTTTGTTTTATTCTGGCCAGTGCTGTGTGTGAGGTGTGAGGTCTCCATCAGACTCTCTCCAATGCAGTGTATTTCTTGCACACCTCTGTCCCATAGGCTGCTGCTCCACTGGCTTCTCACAGACCCTTTTACTGTGTTGCCCTCTACACATACATATAGTTTCTGTCTAATAACATTTTCAAATCCTCAAGTACTTTTTGGTGACAAATCAAGACAATTTTTTCCTTGTCCCCATTTCCCAGGCCATTCATGCTGTTGCAAACCTCTCACATCTATCTCCCATTTGATTTCTAGACTGAGGAATCCCATTCAGTCTTCATGTAGAAGCTGTTCTGTACTTACTGATCTTTCCTTGGTCCCTTTTTTATTCAATTTGAAATGCTCCAGCTTGGTTTTTGAGATCAGAACAATATCAAATATTTCAAGACTGATGTGGCTGTGTGTTTGGACAGGGAGATGATGATGATGATTTTCATGGTGTTCATTTTGTAGTGGTTTGTCATATTGCAGAGCCAGGCTGGTTGTGTTTCCTCACCTGGGTCCCCTCCTGCTCTGGGCTTCACCTCACTTGTTCCTCTGGGCCTCCTTTTTCTGCTCACATGCCCCCAGGTGTATTTGCTTGTCAGCAACAAGGGATCCAAGGGATCAGGAGAGACAGGAATCTCATGGGATGCCCAGGGGAAACCCCAGGCAAGCCAGGACTGAACAGGGCTCCTCAGCATCACCTGAAGGACTTGGATGCAGAAATCCTGGTGATCTGAGTGGGTCACCTGAGCACACCTGACAAACCTCACTGTACCTTGGGGCCCAATCTCCACAAACACACTCCAAAATCAGCTGTTTTAGGAGGTGCCCAGGACACCCTCACGCTGCACACACAGAGCTGTCAGGATGTTATAAATGTGCTGACCCATAGAACTGCAAATACAGCTAAAAGCTGTGACCCTTTCTTCTGTGACCTGTGGTTTGCTCTGTTCCTTGGGCTTTCATCAGCAACTGAGCTGAGCAAAGGCTCCCCTTTGCTTTGTTCCAGGTGAAGAAATGATCCACACAAACCTTCAGGGAGAAGCTGTAGATGTCAGCATCGGGTTGAGGACGTATTCCGTGGAGCTGAAGAAGACTTTCATCACCACGTCGAGCCACACAACCATGTTCATCGAGAACAGGAGTAACATCAGAGCCCAGTTCCAGTGGAAGACTTTTCCTAGTGAGGAAGATGAGAATGAAGAGAAGAGGAGGTTGGTTTGCAAGATGCATTTCAGTGAGATACATGGCCCAAGACTAAAACTAACGTAGGGCCTCAGGAGGGTGTTGGTGCTTTTGAATGGCTCAGGCCAAGTGAACCATCCCTGGCATCAGGGTGTGTGTCCCTGGGCTTCAGGAGCCCAGCACTTGACATTCCAGTTCCATTTATACCCCAACCAGGGATGGCATTTTGGGAAGGAAAGGTTGATGGCAATGACTAGCTTTCCTCAACTTCTAATTGGGCTTTTGCTTCTCTAATCTTCTTCCTACATGACCTGGCAACATCCTTAAACATTTCCTGAGTTGCCAGCCCCTCTTTCCAAAGGTGATGCACCCTCTTTTTTCCCCTTAGTTTGTTCAAAAGCTCCTTTCCCATCCAGGCTGGCTGTCTTCCCTGCCAGCTCATCTTTCAGCACACAGAGACAGTCTGTTCCTGTGCCTTCAAGAATTCTTTCTTGGAATATGTCCATCCTTCCTGGACACATTTGTTTCTAAGGGCTCTATCCCAAGGTACTCCCCATATCAGTCTCTTGAACAGGCCCAAGTCTGCCCTCCAGAAGTCCAGAGTGGAAGTTTTGTTGATGCCCCTCCTTGTTTCACTGAATATTGAGAACTCTGGTATTTCATCACAGTCACTGGACCCCAGACAGTGGTGGACAGATGAAGTTAATTCAGTTATTAAGGAATCTCCTGGTGATATCCTGGGCCCCAGGGAGGCAGCAGACTTCCCTGTGGAATGGATCCAGTCGATCTACAGGCCCTCAGTTCCCCTTAGAAGGGAGTTGCCCACTACCACTACTCTTCTTTTCTTCATCTGTCTGACAAAGTGCAACTGGGAGACTCTCCAGACAGAATTTTTTCTTTAGTGTCATCTGCCTGACCCTCTGGATCCAGGGCCTCATAACTATTCTGTCAGGGCACCTGGGCAGGTGCTGGGGGTCAGGATGGATCATACTACAGGATTCTACTACCATGCACTGGGATGGGACCCAAAAAGCTCTGGATCATGAAAAGGTCTCTCCAGGAGTTTGCTGTCTCCCTCCTGCACAACAAAGTCCCTTCCCTTCTCAGGGCCTCTGTTTTCATGCATATAAAACCTTGAATGTCATTGAAGGGATGCAGTGCCCGAATTCATCCATTTCCTTTGGAAGTGCTCTGGGATGCTCTTGAGGAAGGCAGAGCAGGGAACAGGGCAGGTCCCAAACAGAAGAAACAAAGAGTGATGCTGGTACCACAGAGCTGTGACCCAGCTTCATCTCCCCTTCCCAGGGAAGTCCTGCTCCATGATCTTTATCTGCCGCCCCTGAGCATCTCAGTGGTAGGAAAAGCCAGCTGAGGTGGCTGCTGGATTCTCCCTCAGTTTTGGCAGAGGCTTTGAGGCCGGAGGTTCTCTTAAGGGATGCTGGCTTTCCAAAGCTCTCCTGTGTTTGCAAGTGTGCAGTAAAACTACCTGTTGTACCAGTGAACAAGTTATGCTCTGATCCACCTGGGACTCCATGGCTTGGGGTCAGCCCTTGCTGGGGAGCTGCTGCTGCTCCTCCCCAAGTGCTTCGCTCTCCTGCACTTCCACTTCTCTCTGCAAATATCGGGCTTATTGAGCCATCTGCTGGCTCTGTCTGTCCCTGTGGCTGCAGGCAGTGTTACCTGCTGCGATCACCGAGAGAGGCCTGCGTGGACAACACGACGGAAGAGAGAAGAAGAGCGAAGAAGAAGGGTTCCTGTGAAGATCGCCGCGCCATCCTGAAGAGCAGCGTCCGGGAGAAGATGATGAAGCTGAAAGAAGACCCCATGCTATTCTCCAGTGATGCTTTTTCCCTTGAGCCAATGGTAAGTGATAGCTGAGAGCCTCACTTTCTTCCTCTAACTCTAACTCTGACTCTGACTCTAACTCTAACTCTAACACTCTAACTCTAACTCTCGAACTTTCTAACACTCTAACTCTTCCTTTTCCCCTTCCCCTTCCTCCTCCTCCTCTTCTGTTTATGCAAGCAAACCCCCACGTTCTCCCATCAACCAGAGCCCTGATTCTGAGGATTGGCATTGTGAGAGGTGATGAATGCCTGGTGTCTGCACAGTGCAAAATCCCTTCTCATCTTGGAGTAAACCCTAGAATAATCCCAACCCCTGCTTTCTTTCCAGACAGGTTAAACTAAGATTTTTATTTCCAAGGAAGGGGATCATGTTCTCTTCTTGTCAAGTGCACCAGTGCACAGAGGCAGTTACATCCTGCAGCTGACAGCAGCATGATGTGACCAACAGCTTGTGTTAGAGCAGTGGGAATGTTGTGGAGAGTGGGAGCTGATCAGCTGAACATGAAGAGCTTCCAGTGGTGTATTGAGCTGGGTTTGGAGCATTTCCTTGGGCTCCTTGTGTTGTTCACTCATCATTGATGCTCTAAATAAAGGCTTGCAGGACTGTGGTTGTAAAGAAGAAATGGGAAGTTTGAAGAGAAATGTTTTGCTGTCTCTTTCTGTTTCAGGAGGGAGAGATCGAGCCAAACAGTTCAGTCCAAATCAAGGTGACCTTTAAACCCCTAAAGGCCCGAGAGTATCGAAGTGTGGCCTACTGCAACATCTCAGGTACAGCTCCTTTCCCCTGCTTCTCTCAACCCCACTGAAGCCATGGTGCAAGCCTGAGCCCTCTGGGCTCCCCTGGAACTGCTGGGAAGAGTCCCTGGGCAGCAGGGCAGTGCTGGCACATCCCACTGCCCCTGCAGCTTCCAGGGAGTCTCCTGTGCAAGGCCAGGGTCAGAATCCTGGGTCTGGGTTACTGATCCCAGAACAACCCAGGCAGTGCAGGGAGAAGTTTTCATGGCACAGCTTTGCCAGCATTTCCTCAAAGGAAAATCAGAGTCAAAGAGCTGCAGAGCAGAACAGCTCTAGAGAACAAGCACCAAGCCCCTCTAGAGCACTGACCTCCAGGATGGGTCCATTTGCATGGCTCCATCATCAGGCAGCAGGAGCTGAGTTAGAAATGTGCTCCCTGAGCCTGGATCACCTCCCACTGCCCACACACCACCAGACCAGAGGTGGCTGAGCCCCACTGAGCCCAGGGTCTTTGTAGAGGGACCACCCTTGGCCAGCACCTGCTTCTCTCCCTGTGTGGGAATTGGCACCTTGCAGCTCTCAGTCTGTGCAGATAGAACACAATGCTGAGTGTCAGAAGTTGAGGATTTTGGCAACAAAGTCTTGTGCTACTGGGCCAGGTAGTTTGGCAATTGCTGCCCAGCAATTTGCCAGGTACAATTGCCAAACTCTTGATGAGCTTTGTGCCTTCACTGAATGGATTTGAAAGCTCCTCTAGGTGCATGGGAAGGAAACCATAGAATCATGGTATGTTAGGGATGGAATGGACCTTAAAGATCGTCCAGTCCCAAGACCCCTGCCCTGGGCAGGGACACCTCCCACTAGAGCAGGTAGCTCCAAGCCCCAAGCAGCCTGGCTTTGAACACTTTCAGGGCTGGAACCTCCACAACTCCCCTGGGGAGCCTGCTCCAGTGTCTCACCACCCTCACAGTAAAAAATTTCTTCCTAATAGCTCACCTAAATTTCCTTTCTTTCCATTGATACCCATTACTCCTTGGGCTGTCACTACAGGACACCAGAGATGTTTTAAACTCAGCAAACTGGTGGCTAAAATTGGAAACCAGCCCAAGGAATGGGTTAGAAATTGGAAGTCAGCCCCAAGGGATATCTCCTGAGGGAAGAGAAGGGTCCATATCTTCTCTTGCAGTACCAGGAGCTGGTTTTATCCAGCTCAGAGTCAGGGGCTAGCATTCAGGCAGGCTGGAAAATAGAGTGTAACAGTGGGAATTATTGTACTGAAATGAGCATCTCTCCCCAGGCATTGGGAGCAGGCTGCCCCTGCACCTCAGAGGGGAAGGCCAAGGACCCGTGGTTGAATTCAGCCGTCAAATGCTGAAACTTGGGAACATTTCTGTCAACACCTCCCACGTCTATGAGGTGAGCAGCAGGGGTTGGGATGGATCCTGATGGCTCCTGAGGCAGCAGCAAGCCTGGTGGACCTGTGGAATTCCTGACAACATGGGCAGTTGTGGGCAGGGAATATTGGATGTACTGGTCAGATCTGGTGAGGTCAGAAAGGTGTGTCTGCTGTTCATGACGCCCCAGTCCCTTGGCAATGCCAATTTTTGGCAGCTTTCCTTGGGGATCAGCTCAGAAGCTTCCTGAAAAACAACCCCTTGGCATATGAAACCCAGACTGGGTCAAAAAGCTGCACGTTCAGAGGCTTTTGTGGCAGCACCAGACACAAAGGCACCTTTGCATTGGACTGTTCAGAAGCAGCTGGAACAAACTGGCTGTGTTGAGCTTCAGTACCTTGCAAACAACTCTCAGTCGAGTGTCTCCTGCTTATTCCTGGGAGTCACAGGAAAGCCATCCAGCCTCCTGGCTCACTGCTGGCCCTTGCAAAGGGCTTGGGATTCTTTCCTTTGCTGACCACTCCCTCACCACACTCCAGCCTTGGTGCATCTCTGACTCTAGAAAAAGAAAAGTGTTCCTGGGAATAAAGCTAAGGATCTTTCTACCTATTTGCCTCCCCATCAAAATAGTGTCAAGTTTGCAAAAAAAAATAGAGAGCAACTGAAAGAGGGAGAAAATAAGGCACTGCATCATGCCAGACTCTTTCAAAAGCTTGGCTGTGGAAAAGAAAAACACACTGGTTTTTTTTACCAAAAGATGGTGCTGTCTCTATATTTGATGGTGATGCCTCGTTATCAATGTGTTGTTCTCATGATTTGGGAAAAGATGAATGAGTAGATGGTCCTGTTGGAGCTGTGCTGAGTGGGGCAGTGGCAGCTCTCTGCTGATTGACTACGCAGCTGCCCCACGTTGCTCTCAGGGCCAGCTCTGAATGAGCTTGGTGATGCTGGCCAGAGCTGGACTGCTCTGTGTCCATGGGATAAGCCCAGGGTGACTCTGGTTATGTGCAATTACTGCTGCTTTGCATGAAAACCCAAAGGCAGAACTTGTCCTGTTGTATTTTTTCACTTCTGCCTTTCAGCAGCACAAAGCATCTTCTGACTTTTCTGGCTGGGAATTGCATCATTAGAAAATAACTGACAAGAAGGGAAGATTCCACATGAATTTCCATTTTGCTTTCTTGCTGCTGCAGGTGAAACTGATGAACCGAGGAGCTATAGATGCTCCCTTCACCTATATCCCTTCAGCCACAAACGTGGGCTGCTGCTTCAAGTTTGCACCCGAGGAGGGCGTCATTGCAGCAGGTGGGATCCGGACGATTCACATCTCCTTCAATGCCACCGTCCTGGGGAGCTTTGAGGAACAATTCCAGTTCCGTGTGGCTGCATCTCCTACGCCTGTGACCCTGACAGTCTGGTAAGGACTCTGGGAGCTTGCTGGGCACATCTGTAGCTGTCTCTGGCACATCCCCCACCTCCCTCATTTTGGGGTCGAGCAGAGGAAAGAGGAGTTTCCCGAGGTCTTAATCTCTGCTCTGATCCTGGCCCTGCCCCAGTGTAGGGTGCCCGGGGGCTGGAATGACTCCTCCCTGCAGGGATCTCCCTCTGCCTTGGGCCATGGCAGGCAGTGGGATGGAGCAGCTTTGGGCAGTAGCTGCTCTGGGCTGTCCCAGCTGAACACCCAGCAAAGCTCCCAGGGCTTTGGAGATGGGGCAGCCTGGGTGATTCTGCAGCAGCAGCAGTGTTTTTAAAAACTTGTGCTCATAATCCATCCCAAATGGGCAGCAACAGCCTCACCTCACCTGTCATGGCCATGCTGTGGGGGACAAGCTGTGCTCCCAAGTCCTGTGCAGAGAGTGCTCCAGTCCCTCCTTTCCACAGCCAGGAAAGGGCTGGGAGACAGGGAACTGTGCAGCAGGAATGTGCCAAGGACATGGGCATCATCCCATGGGCTGGTGCCATTGCAAGAGATAATCCTGGCCCAGCAAAGGGAGAAGGGGTGATAATGGGGGAGGCAGAGCTCAGTCCTCAGTTCCACAGCAGCATGAGGGCTTGTCCCTGCTAGCCTGAGCCATGTGCTGGTAGGATAACGTCGTGCAAGCAGGAAAGCTGATGCTGGCTGCTCTGGAGCTTTGGAGCTAGGCTGCTGCTGTTGGGAGGCACTGGATCAAGGCAGTAAAGAAATGAATGCAACCTGCACTTGATTATACCAGTGAGATAAGGGAGATGGATCAAAAAAGAATAAGAAAAATATGACTTAGCAAGAGGAAAGTGGTGAGTAGGTCTGCCCATAGTGGAGAAACAATTATGCTGGCTTTGTTTTTGGAGGAAAAGTGCTGCTCTTTTATTTTGGAAGTCAAGAGGGAACCTTTCACCATCAATTGATTCTCCTCTGTATCCCCCCAAACTGGTCCTGGGATATTATTGCATAAGCAGCTTTCTCCTTGGGCAAGGGCAGGTGTCTCTTGTAGAGATGTGTAGAGCAGAGCCAGTGGCAGTCCTGGGAACAAAAGAGAAGGCACAGTTCACTGGTCCTTGATTTTTAACCAAAAAGCAGAGTGGGCATTGATAGGTGTCAAGCACAAAATAAACTCGTGAGTGTTGTGCAGCTTCAAGTGCTGATTTCAGTGGATGTTGGTGACTTTTGGAGCCTGTCTGCGGGGTTCAAGGACAGATGAGGTGGTGTGGTAGATTCAGGACACCCATGTTTGGTTGTTTAAGCCATTGCCCTTGTCTGTGCCGGCTGCTGCACTGGTGACAAGCTGGTCCTTTCCTCTAGGATTCATCTGCCCACTGTGCAGAACTGTTGCTGCTCTTTTCAGAGGATGCTTGGGGCTCCCCTGGCTTCATGTCTCTAAACTCTGTCTGTAATGATTGTGTGGGTCAAAATCTCCTGAGAAAGCTCCTCCATGGGAACACCAGTTGGAGCTAAGAAGCAGCAAAGCAGGGAGCCCGTGGCTGGAAAGGCTGGTTACAGAAGTTTGTGGGGACTTTTATGTCCATCACATTACAGATGGGGAAACTGAGGCAATGGAGCCATGTCTGGGTGTGTGTTCAGGGTCCTTCATGGCACCACCAGCACCTGGGGGCTTTTCCTGCCTGCCCTGTGCCCAAATCCCCACCAGTGGCTGTTGGCTGACGGCCACTTGGCTTCAGCTGCCTCCTGCCCACACGGACACTGTGCTGAGCACATGGTGCTGTGTTGATTGGAAACCCACGGTGCCCCTGGCACCAGGCTTTATGTCCCCGAGCCACGGCTGCCACAGGCTTTGTGAGTCCCTTTAACCGAGGCATTTCCTCCTGCTCTGTGCTCGTCATCGCAGGGGCTGTGTCACTGGACCTGCTTTACACTTCGACCTCCATGAGCTCCACTTCGGTGACATCTCCTTTGGTGAGTGTTCCCTGGGCTTGGGCACAGCGTGAGGGACCTGTGCATTCCAAAATGAACCACTTGAACATAAAAACATCCATCACTCGTGTTCTGCCACAGCAGCCTCTTCAGGCTGTGAACTCCAGGGCTGCTGGTGCCTCAGGTAGCATTTTGCCATTGTGAGATCAAACAGAACCAAGGAATAGAAGCTCTGGGCTGTGCCTAAAGTTGTTTTTTCCCCCCATCTGTGTTCAAATGACTCTTGGTGAGCAGGCCTGGGAGAAGTCTCCTCCCCACAGAGCTGGCCAGCCAAGCCAGATGTGCACTGCAGAGCAGTGGTGGCTGGTGTCCGGGCTCTGCAGGACATCCCCACCATGTGTGGCTGTATCTCTGCCTTTCCAGCATGGAAAGCAAATCTCAGAGCTAAAGTGGGGTAAACCCTTGCAGGCAGCAATCACAGTGAGCAGCATGGGTGTGATGGCCCCCTTTGTTGGTGAGGTGGGACATGGTTCCTAATCACTGCTCTCGAAGCAAGGCTCAGGTTTGCCTCCAGCTGAATGTGCTCTGAGCTGTCACCTGCTCAGTCTGTTTGGGCCAAACCAAGAGATGCCTTAAGGATGCTGCAGAGAGAAACTGCATTAGGGTGCTTTGCATCACGTTCTAGCTCCTGATTCCATCCTCACTTTCTTTTGCTGTAGCTTCTTCTCAATGACAACTCACTGTTTATACACCTTGCAAACAGAGGGAGCGTTGGCAGACTTAACAGGGAATTTTACAGCTTGAATTTTCAGAGTAAATGCTCGGTCTGGGTGCACAGTCATCAGGGAGAAATAACTGGTGCTGATTTGGGGCAGGTGAAGGAGCTCTTCCCCATCAGGAGAGACACTACCAGTGTTCAGCAGGGCTAAGAGTGGGCATTTTCAAGTTTGAAGTTTGGAATCAGTGTCAGAGGGAACTGAGTGATGATTAATTCCTCATGTAGCTTCTCGGTGAGCTGTAGTTCAGATAATAAAGAGCTAAACTCCAATCACCCTTTCATCCTACCAGGGTATTCACACCAGGAGTCATGACACAATTGGTGCCTAAATGGATATTTGTGTCCTTTTCCCAGGCTTTCCCCGCACCATGACCTGTCGCCTCACTAACACCTCCCCGGTGGCCGTGACATTCAAGCTCCGCATGTCGGACGATGGCACGCAGCCTGCTGTCAGTAGCTTGGATCAGATATGCAAGGACAGTGACCCATCCTGGAGGAAGGGAATTCATTTCTATGTGGAGCCAAGGGAGTTTACAATGAATCCCAGCCAAGGGACCATCCTCCCCCAGGGACACCAGGATATCGAGGTATGGGAAGAGTCCAGCCACACACGCTTCAGCACCAGGGCTAAAGCTTCACTGGAGTGTGGGAGGGCTTTAGCTCTGCTGCCAGCTTTGAGGATCATGTGAGTGAGAGATCTGCACTGGCCTGAGGCCTCTGTTAGCTGGGTTACTCAGGATGTTCCTGAAGCAGCACTGTTTTCTTCCCAAAATCATACGCTGGGATCACATACTATATGGTAAAGTACTGGAGCCATTCTTGTGTTTTTGAGAGCAGTTTCTTTGACTGCAAGTGGGCAGAGGAAGGATGAGGACAGAATGAGAGATGTCATTGTAGAAAGCAGTTTGCTTTTCTTCTTGGTCTCATGTCTCCTCTCCTGGGGAGCAGAATGATTTGTGTTCATTGCAGGGATCTCCAGTAGAGACAAAAAGCTCTGCAGCCATGAACTGCCCAGCACCTGCTGGGCCACATTTGCCCTCAGCTTCCTACTGTAAAGCTGAACTCATTCTGTCCAAGTCAGCAGATTTCATCTGCATTTGTGTCATTGTAGTCAGATGAAAAATTGGCCCCTTAATTTGAGTACAGTGGTGTGTAGAGCTTTAGCCTAATGTTTTCATTTAGCTGACCTATGCCCTAATAGCAAGGTGTGTTTAACAAACCTGGGATTGCCAGAAGGCTTTTGTTACTCTCAGAGACTGTGCTCTACACATGGATCAGCAGAATAATGAAATTAAAAAATCCTCCCTTTCCTTACCATGAAAGAAGAACTGGAGAATAGCACATGTGGGTAATGAGCTTTTATAAGGAAGAATTTAGTGCTCTTCTCTTCCACCAGGTGACCCTGTGCTCCAACACGGTGATGGAATACTACCGGAAAATGCTGGTGGACCTGGTGGGCCTGGAGGGTGTTGGCAAGGAAGTGGCATCACTGATCATCACAGCCAGGTACCTGCACTTCCCTGGCCTCTCCCAGCACACTGCCTTGCACAGGGTTTGCTGGCTGCAGCTCCCAAGGAGAAGTGTTGTTTCATGTTCTCATGTTGTGACCAGCTGGACATGAGAACAGCAGTGCTTGGAAAGCAGCCTGTGGTGAAAAGCAGCCCTGCTCACAGCCCAGCACAGTCCTGGGCCTTTTTCTAGAGGCACCAGGAATGATATCATTTATTGGCCTGGTTTTTGGTGCTTGAGCTGGAACACATTTCCCGAGGGCCTGCTCTCCTTCTTCCTGCAAGAGATGGAGCTGTGCTGGGTTGAGACCCCCCTGCTTTGGTTTGGGACACACCAAGCAGCCTGCTGAGAGTCAGGGTCTGGTTCTGTTCATGAGGGCACGTGACAGTGGGGAAGTGGCTCACAGCCAGAGTGGTGAGGGCAAGATCTTACGAGGGGAAAAGAGCCCTTGATGTGGCAAGTCAGCTCTAGTTTTTCTCCTTTCCTCTGCTTCCCATTTTGAGCTTTAATGTTTTCAGACTTTAACCAAAAGTTGTTCTTGCTGCAGCAGAATTCCATCCTGCCAGTTTCATGACAAGAGGGATGCAGTTCCCTGGTGCTGCTCCCTCTCTCAGGCAGAGCCATGCAGTCAGTGCCTGGGCTGCAGTTTTGTCAAGCAAGTGCAAATGGGGACAGTCAGTGCATGGAGCTGTGGAGTGAAGGACCGAGGGAGCTGTAGGAACTGGGAGGGGGTGATCACCCACTCTGTAGGGCAGGTGGTGTCCCATGCCCTCCAAAGCTGGGGCAAACAGCTGAGTTTTCAGGCAGGGCAACAGCCCCGTGGGAGAGAAGGGAGTCATTTTCACTGAGACCCTGGAGTCGTGTGTTCCTTGAGCCTTAGTGAGCACTGATCCTTGTTGGGAATGCTCCCCCAGAGCTCATGGATCACAGACACTGTTACAGGAGTCCTTGCAAGCCTTCTTGGGTAAAGGAGAGGCTGAGGCAGCTGTGGGACAAAGAAAGTGCTCTGCCTGGGGCACTTGGCAGCCTCTGGGTGCTGCCTCTCAGGGTTTGCCCCTCCTTGACAAGACGTGTTTGAGTGGGAAGGCTTTGAAGGCAATTTATCACTGTAGGGCTGTTAAATGTCTGTTTGACAGTGACAAATGAGTTATCTATCTTTGGGGGTAAATGTTCTCTGTTCTCTCAGTATCTCTGATTCCCTTGGGGTCATCTCTTTGCCCAGATGTCTGGTTCCTGAGCTGCAAGTGTATCCCCAGATCATGCGCTGCAATCAGTGCCACCTGAAGGAGCCATACGAGAAGAAGTTCATCATCACCAATAAAACTGACCTTCCTGGCTGCTACGGGCTTATTCCCCAGGTTTGGCATTGCATCCACCTCCTCCTCTCAAATATTATTGAGGAGATTATTAGGGGAAAAAAGGGTTTGGATAAGACCTTGCTGTGTCTTATTCAGATCTGCTGAGAACAGGATCCTACCTGAATGTAAACTTTAGGAGGCAGTTTAACCTCCTGAGGAAACAGTTTATGTTCTAGTCTTCAGGGTGTTTTCTGGTGGGAGATCTTAGAGGGTTGTGAAAAGCTGCTGCACCCCCAGACACCAACAGCTGTGCTGGCAGCCTCCTTGCAGGACCCCCTGAGAATGCTAAGCCTGCAATTCTTGCATCTTATTTGGGCCTTTTACCTTTGTCCTGGGGATTTTGAAAACGTGTGTAAGTTGCTGTGGCAGTAGATGTTAAGGAGTTTAAAGTTGAATTTGGAGGTCCCTCTGAAGTTGCATTTGATTCTGTCCCTTCTAGAAACACAAGGAGGACTCTCCTGTGTTGTACTCCAGCCCCAAACCCTGTGGCATTGTCCAGCCTCACAGCACTGCAGAGATTCCGGTTACAATCGAGGTGCAAACATTGGGCGATCATCGCACCAATGTTCTGATCGGCGTGTTTGGGGATGAAAGAAACCCACTGGTGAGTGCAAGGGGAGATGTGTGCCTTTGTGCAACTCCTCCTGGCAGGGTGCAGAGTGTGCAGGGATTCTTCTGGGGCCAATCATTTGTATTTTGAAAGTTTCTCTTACTTTAATCCTTTTTAATTTGGAGGTGAATATGTAATTTCTTATTTTTTTTCCCCCAAAAGCCCAGCATTTCAGCTGGAGAGTGGTTAAATAATAAATAATAAATAACTTGAGTAGAATTGAGCTGTTTAAGCTTTTTTAGGTTTCCCTATTGTGGTTTGTTTTGGCTTTTTTAAAAATCTTTCTTTCCTGCTTCTTCCTGGAACAGAGAGCAGAATTCCTGAGCTCTGGAGAGCTGGCAGAAATCTATGGAACTCCAAAGAAGATAGACTTTGGCATGATCCCACCGCTACAGCCGAGCTCACAAACTCTTACCCTCTTCAACAAAGGTCTTGTCCCTGTAGACTTCAGGATAAAGATTGTAAGTACCTGTGGGGCTGTTTTCCAGGGAATTGACTGGTAAGTAGCAGCCATGGCTTTTTATGACTGGTTTTTATATGCAAGATTTCCATCTGGCCCATGTGGTGTGAGAGGTGGCAGGATACTCCAATATTCCATCTGAGCGAGGCAAGAGGAACCTGGCTCTGGAGTGGTTTTAGCTGGGGCCCTCAGTGAAATCAGGTGCAGAGATGTTGGAGCAGAAACGAGTCTGGATTGTGCTGACAGGTCCTCCCTTAACTTTATGGAAGGTCTTTAGATGTGTGTGTCACATTTTTGGAGCTCTGAGATCAAGAGAAACCTGTGGTCCTTTGCTCCCCAGAGAGCCTGGATTTCCCTGTGGTTTCCCTGTTCCAGCTCCATTTGCTTTGTGCCAAACTGCTGTTTGTAGTGGAGAGCAGGGTGTGAGCTCTGTCCTCAGGCTGCAATTGTCACACCTCCTGTGGCTCAAGCCAGTTGGGCTGTGCACACCAAGATGTGTGGGGGTTGTGCACCCTCCCAGCCTGGGATCTTTGTGCTGTTGAAGAGCATCTTTGGGGAGCAGCTGCAGAGAAAGGCTGTTTTAATATGTGGAGCTTGCACAGGGCAGAAGGAGCTGGGGCTGCTCCCCTGGCAGGGAGAGCAGGGCTGGCACAGCCAGGAAGGGCTTGTAGGCTGGGGCTGGGGCTGGCTGG
This sequence comes from Poecile atricapillus, assembly GCF_030490865.1. Taxonomy (NCBI): domain Eukaryota; kingdom Metazoa; phylum Chordata; class Aves; order Passeriformes; family Paridae; genus Poecile; species Poecile atricapillus. The sequence goes on along the minus strand of NC_081258.1, from coordinate 2,525,794 downwards.
GTTGTCTGCTGGAGGGGGAGATCTGGGAGGGGCTTGAGGTTGGTTTTTCTTCATGCTGGATGTGGTGAACTTGTGGAGCTGCTTCAAACCTGATACTATGGCCTTGTTTTTGTTTGTGGATAAAGCATCAGGCCATGTGGGAGAGTCCAGCCACAGCCTCCTGGGCCAAGGAGGAGGGCTGTGAATTTGAACTTGCTGCTTTTCCAGCTGTTTGGGGGATAAATGCAACCTTCAAGTGAGGGGTTTTTCCAGGACAGCTTTCTCTAACAGGACAGCTTTCTCAATTTCTCAATGAAATTCTGCTTTCAGCCTTTGCAGGGAGCAGTGCACCTTGGCTGGGTGGGCCTGGCATGTAAATGATGGGTTTCACATGCTCGTAGCAGGGCTGGGCCTGCAGAGCTGTGTCTGTACAGCTGTGCTGGTGCAAGACCTTTCCTCCCTCCTCTGAGCAGCTTCCAGCTCTCTTGCCCAGTCCATGCAGTCCATGAGAAAGCAGATGACAAGAGTTCTTGGGAAGAGTGGGCCATGTGCACAGAGCACACATCATCCAGTTTCCTTTCTGCTTCTTGCTTTTCTGCTCTGCTATAACCATTTCGAGGTGGCTTTTCCAAAGCAGAGGGCACTGGGGCACCTCTCTACAGCTGATGGTCAGTGGGAAGTGAGGGCTTCAGTCCTTCAGGGGATCTTGAGAAGCACTGATGGCCCCTTGGGCAAGAACAGTTTGGTGTTGGGGTTGCAACTGGTATTGCAGTGATGTTCTTCAGGATCTCAGCAGTGTCCTCCAGCTGTGTGGTTTCTGGAGTGGGATTTGAGCAGTCCTGGCTTCCTCTGGCCTTGAGCCTTTGTGAGAAGGCAGGAGAGAGAGAAAGCAGCTTTCCTTGGCACACACTCCAGAGCAAGAGTGGGGAAGGAACACTCTCCTGAGGATAAACATCCCTTGGGTTGGGCAGAACTGGGTTCATTAGGTGAGTCTGTTAAAGGAGAGGAAAATACAGGTTGGATGAGCTCTGCTGTTGCCTGAGACTGTAGCTCAAATTTAGGGAAATGAAGCCTTTATGATTTTTATCCTCCCCTCTTTAGTCTGTCCTTTTCTTATATCCCACAAGAGATGAAGGTGTATGGTTTCCATCCTAAATGCATCTTCTGCTTGTCTTACAGGCTGAAAAACCCCAGTGCTTTGTTCTTGAAACGGAAGAAGGAGTGATCCCCGCTAGGGGTGAGGTTCCTGTGACTGTCACAGCTATCCTGGATGACACTGGGCATTTTGCTGACTCCATCCAGCTCTTCACCGGGAACAGCTTTTGCTTCAGCTTCTTACTGAGGGCTATGGGCACTGGCACCACAATTGTCACAGACAAACCACTGGCCCCAGAGCTCAACTTGGGATACCAATTCAGGTAGGAGATCTCCCCACTCCCACCTCTCCTCCTGTCTCAACAAGGAGCAGTTTTGCTGTAGTCCTTCAGGCAAAATCTTCTTCAGTGTTCCAATCCCTGAGTCCTTCCCTGAAGGCAGAGATTCCTTCAGAAACATGTGGTGGCCAGTTGAGAGTTGTTAGATACCCTCAAAAGCCACTGAAAGGGAAACCAGTTGCTAAATGGCCACTGAATTGTCTTTAGTTGTAATACATTTATGTCCTCACTTGATCAAGCAGTGGTGTCACAGCTGCCCCAGAACAAAAGGTTCCCAAAAGGGCGCCCGGGTGAGGCGGTCCCTCCGTGGGGCTGAGGGACCAAGGGAAGATGGCCTCACACCCTTCCCTTCTGAAATGGCACTTCCCAGGCAAGCAGGGCCTGGGAACAGAGAGACAGGAGGGTACCAACCCCCCCAGGAAGGCAGGAGCCCACGGAGCAGTTCCAGGGCCAGATGGAAACTGCTGGTTTGTGTGGGGCCTGCACTGCCCCTGCCGCTTCCTCCTGCTGTTCCTGGGCCCTGCTGCTGCCCTGCTGTGCCCACGGCCTCGATGGCTTTTTTGCTGCCAGCAGAGTTTCCAAAGTTCACTTCAAAACAGTTTCTAATTGTTCTACAAACGGTAGAACTTCTAAAAGTTCTACAAATGGCTATCAGTGCAAAACCAAAGCTGCTGCCAAGGAGAGAGGCCCTGCTGCCCTGGTTTCCTCTCCTGGAGCAGGCAGATGATTTTTACCAGCTTGCTGGGATCATGCAGAAGCTGCCTCTGAGCTGCCCTTTAGAAATGCCTGCAATCATACCCCACACACAAGGTCCTCAAGGGCAGCATCTCAAAGATTCACTGACAGTGTCGGGCATAGAATAATGCAAAATACAGTAACAGGACGAATCAGCCCAGAAGAAACATTTTGGAGGAAAACACCAGGTCCTGTTAGTCTCACCTTGAAAATGCTCCATTAGCATTATAAGCAGATTTCTCTTTGCAATAATGACATCAGAAGGGCAGCTGATCAGACAGTTTCTGGTCCACATTAAGAGCTGGAAATGAAGACAGTCTCCAAGTTATTAACACCTCAGATTGCTCATTGGGAGCAATCTGATGAGCAGGGAAACAGCTGCTCCCACACCATTTTCCATCCTGGCTTCTCTTCTAGCTACCTTCCCAGTACTCATCAGTTCCAAGTAACAAACAGGGGCCACCATTTCCATCGGCTCTTCTGGAGCGTGGAATGCTGGAGGCCACCCAAGAAGAAGGGCCAGAGCGTCTCAGCCCTCAGCAGCCCCAAGGCCGAAGATGATTTGGAGCCCCCCGGTCGTACAAGCGCCGTGTTCGGGCTGGAGCCAGGCTCATGGGAGCTGCAGCCAGGCGAGTCTGTGGACATGGTGCTGCGAGGCTTCTCCCACACCCCACAGGTGAGGTCCCCACCAAGGGCTGAGCCTGGGGAGCCCTCAGATCCCCTCCCCTGGCCTTGTTCCACAGTGCCTTGACATTTGCCTGGGGAAATGAGCAAGGGCCTTCAAGAAACTGGTTTAAGACCGCACGTTTCTGTGGCAGCACCAGTTGCTTTCCTTGCTGGCCACCAGCAGACCAGCTAAGGCTCTATTGGGATTCCACAGCTACCAAAACCCAGTGCTGATCCCAAAGCAGGGCTGGAAGGAAATAATGCTCTTTTGGGGCAAACAGTGTTGCATGCTGAGTCAGCAAAGAAGGGCAGAGAAAGAAGTTACACTTAGACTAGGAGCACAAAAAGAAAGTGAATTAAACAAGTGCCAAGTGGTTTCTCTGGGGTAAGCACAGATAAAACAAAAGCCATGTGAAGGGAGGGAAGTTCTCACAGGTGCCTTTTGTGGGCATTGGGGTGCAGTGTTAGAGACAACTGAGTGCAGAATAAATCAGCTGCATCATGGCAAGAAAAGGAGGCAGTGCCCACTGTAACTCTGTGGCAGGAATAGGGCCTGTGGTGGGTGCTGAGCCAATGCAGGGCATTTGCTGGTGCCCTGCCACCATCCACTGCTGACAAGTGACTCTTGCATGCAGGAGGTGCGGGATTACATGAAGTGTGAAGCTGTGGTTGGCACAAGCGTGGTGACAAAGAAGATAATAGAGACGATCATTAGCTGCAAGTTCATAGATCCCTCTATAGAAGTATCAGCCAGAAAACTCTCTTTCCGGGTGGAGAAGGTAAGTCTCTGGATTGCATCCTGGCATTTAGCAGCGTGGCTGAGGGGGGTGTGTCCTTGTGTTAAAGCCCCTCTTTGCTCTTCCTGAGGCACTTGGTAAAGTGAGTGAAGATGCTTTTAGAGATGAGACTGGTATTTAACTCCCCCAAAGTAAAACTGCAGTTACAGCTGCACTGCAGTGGGGATCATGGCCACTTCCAGAGAAATGCCAGTTTCTCTGCTCACTCTAAAGGGAGGTTTCTAAGGATCCTCCAAGGCACGATGATGTCTGTACACTGATGCTGTAGGGAAGCTGGGGGGAAGAATGGAAATTTCTGTGAATTCCTCAGGCTAAAGAGGAAAAACCCATCATCTTCTGTGTCTCTTTGCCTTCTCTGCTGTTGGCATGGATGCTTTATGGTATAGCTATAAGGTATAGCTCTATGCATTTCCCTAGGCTTCACCTGCTTCAAGAGACCCCCAGACATCCTGCAGTGATGATAACACTGAGGCAGAGCAGGTGCCCTTTAGTCTCTGGATCCCAGCTCCAGCATCATCTTTCCCTCTCCTGCAAGTTGTCTGAAAATGAGAAGATGTTTCATGATTTGGTTTCTGTAGTTTCAGGCCTCTCCTTTGGCTCCCAGGCTTCCACTGAAGTACAGAATCCCTGGGACAGGCAGTTCAGATGTAATTAGAAGCCTTTCAGCTCTCCCTGATTCTGCCTGGGTTCTGCTCGATGCCACACACACAAACTGATTCATTGCACACTATGGCACAGCACCTGTTTGATATCAGTACATCCAGAAGCAGTTTCCCAAAGTCTCTGGTTTCTCTAAACCGTGCAGGAAGCCCAGCACAATGCCCAGACAGGAAGGAAGAGCCTAGGCTGATCACAGCTTTGAGACCACACACACCTTGTCCCTGTAGCAGGGGCTGCAGGACACGTGTTGCAGACTGACTGCTTTTATGAGGCTGCTAGAGCCAATAAGGTTGTAAGAAATGACAGCATGTGAGTGAAGATCATCCAGTGCTGTTCTGCCCAAGAGAGAGACAGAACTGGAGACAAATGGCCTGGATTCACTTTCTGCTTTAGGTCTTGTTCAAGCAGCCACCTCCTCTCCTATTCCCTCATCTGTACATGGGAGTGGTGCCCTGTCCCCAGAGGGTGCTGTGGTTTCTAAACATGACAAGCATCTGCTATAAAGAAACATCTCCTGGAAAAGTAGAAACAAATGGAAAGGATCAATAGAATGTATGCACTTGTGGGGCTGAAAGATGTGAGATGCAAGAGAAGCAGGAGGAGGTCTCTGGCTACTTGAGGCTGTTTTTCCTTGTTTCCATAGAAACCCAGTGATGTCCTAACTCTGCAGTACCAGCCTTTGGCTTTAAAAAACACCTGCTCCCTGCCGCTCCACCTCGTGCTGGACGTGGAGCAGCCGTTTCTGGTCTGTGATGAGGAGCAGCAGCCCCTCCCAGATGGCCAGGTGAGCAGCCCTGGACTCCTCCAGTGGGGCTGGAAGAGGAGGGATGTGCTGGTGCCTTTCTCTTGGGAGGGCCTTGAGTCAACAAGTTTATTGTGTAGCATCACCAGTGGGCTGGCCTGGGCTGCATCAGCAGAGCTGCTGAAGGAATCAAAATATTACCTGAATTGAGAAGTTCCATCCTGGCTTTAAGGCACAAGGAGGAGGGAGCAGGCAATTTGGCCAGGGCAAGTCATGCAGTAAAGGTGTCTCCTGGAAAGCATCCCAGCTCTCCAGCAGCCAGCCCCTTGTATTGCTGCTGAGCACAGAAACGTGAGCCTGAGGGAATCCTGGACTGGACTGTGGTGCCTGCAGTCAGACCCTTGCTATAAAGAAGTGAACAATGAACTGAGAAGCCCATGCTGGGGCCACACTTGGAGCATTCACTGTTTCATGCTGTCAGACCTTGGCATGTCATTAATTACTGTTCATCTCCTTGCAGCCTGTGACAGTGGGTGTAGAGGAGACCTGCCATGTCTACATCGCATTTGACCCAGCTTATAAACTGGAGCTTAATAGCTGGCAAGAAAAGAAGATTCTGAAGATAGACATGGTTAGGGACCATCCTAATGTGGAGCATATCGAGCTTTGGGGAGAAGTCCACTTCCCCAATCTCCAAATCCAGCCCAGCAGCCTGGAGTTTGGCTGCATCGTGGCTGGCACGGAAGCAGTGCGCTCTCTGAGGATGAGCAACTGCAGCCCCCTTCCTGTGGAGTACCACTGGTCATTCCAGGCAGACAGCCAGGTGCACAAGTTCAGGTATGTGCACCTTTGCCCTCTCCTCTTCTTCCTGGTGTCCTGTTTGTGCTTTGCAAAGAACAGAGCTGTTTGTCTAGGATCTGACAGACTGCTCTGACTTCTCCTTGTGCAAATAACACTGACCAGCTGTGGTCAGGCTGGATGCTCAGGGAATAGGTTTTCCACCAATTTGGTGCTGTGTACCCCCATAGTGGTTTCCCTTGGGATGGAAAGCTGGGGCCAAAGCTGCTTTCTCAGAGCTCTGTGGCCTGAGGCAATGTCCAACTTGATGAGGGGCTCCTAATCCCAGCTCCCACAGTGCTGCTGGAGGCCCTTTTGGGGGTGCCCTTTTGGCCCCTCTGCTTTGGGATGGGTCCTCTCTGCAGGAGCTGCTCTCTGCTCCTTGCCTTCCTCATTAGAAACATAAGCAGAGTTACGCTGAGCACCTGCTTCAATCTAAAGTGGGGAATGTGACCTGAGTCACCTGGGAGTGTTGGAAAATGCCAACCACCCCACCCTGCACTGTCAGGGAAACATTCCTGATAAATACCTGGTAGAGCTGCAGAGTTTCTGGCACTGGGCATTGGCAGGGCTGTGCTGGCTCATCACTGGCTGGGTCTGCCCTTGGTGCCTCAAATCTCACTTTTTGCTCTCCTCCTTCTCTGTCTTTTCCTCTCCCACTGTGCTTTTTGCACTCACAAAGTGTTAATCCCTGTCCTCTGTAGTTCCTCAATGCAAGCAGTTGCAGCTGCCTGCACCACTGCTACCTCAGTGTCATCCCTGGGCTGGTTTAGAACAGACCTGCTCCAGCCTGGATTGGGAAGGGCTGGATCAAACCATTCCTGAGTTCAACGCCCCAGCACCCAGCCAGGGGCTCCATCCTGACCAGGAGCTCCTCATGCAGGTGTCCCTCCCTCCCACTGCAGCTCCCTGCTCACAGTTATGTTATTTTCCAGATATGAACTTTGCCCACCTCAATTCAGACCCCCACCACCAAAGCTGAAGAGTTCCTGTTTGAATTGCTCAGCATCTCAATGGAGCCACCGCAGTATTAAAAATGTGGAGGAGCCAGACACAGCCCTGAAAGAACCACAGGATCTTGGCCAATCTTCAAGAGCAGAGGTAGATTTTCTTGTACACCGAGTGCTGTGTTGTCTCCCCAGCTTGCCACCACCAAGTCATGCTCATGCTGACCTCCCTTTTTGCTGCCCTGCTGTTTTGTGCCTTGAGAGTGGGCTGGGCAGCGGGGCCTGTGGATGGACATGGGCTGTGTGGGAGGGAGGAGCAGGAGAGTTTTCCTTGGAGAAGCCTGCTCAGATCCTACAGATCTAAGCTCAGCACAGATCTGTGTTGAGTGTGGGATTGTTTTGCCTTGTTTTCTTCACAATGTAAGATGAGGCTTTCATGTGCATCATGATGATAAGACCTCCAGCTTCCTTCCCAGAGCAAGCTGTGATGAGTCCTGATCTCCATGTACCCTCTTCCCAACCCTGCCAGAGCACCTGTTTCCAGGTCTCTGCTTTCACCTGAGGGCTGGTATTGCAGTGGTGGGCCTGAAGCTGTCTTATAAAATGAGACTTTGCAAAGTGTCTCTCTCTTCCTCTCAGCATAGAAAATGGCTTGTTTTTCAGCTGCCAACATATATTCGTGGAAGGCATTACATCCCAGTGGGGCTGGCAGGATTCAGTCACTCCGTGGATGTACCATGGACTCCCCTCAAAGTGGAGAAGGTAAGAGGGAATCTGTCTCCCTTCCACATTTTCAGTGTGGCAAGCAGGGCTGTAGCTCCCAGCCCCACTGGTGGCCCTCAGCATTGCCCACAGAGGGGCCTGGCATCCCTCCAGACCCATCACAAAGTGCTGCTGAAGCAACTGGTTATTGGAGAGGCCGTGCAGGACATGTTGTAGGGAGGCCCAAGGACGCTGTGCAGCACCTGTGGAGGGCATTGCTCCCCCTGGACATCATCAGCTGGTCCGTAGGAAAGTTTTGCAGGAGCTTTTGCTGTAGCACCTTGAAAAAGCAGCATATAAATCAGAGAGAGAGAGGGGAAAAGCCTCAGGAGTCAGATGAGCTGGGCTGGGATCCTTCCCTGAGCTCCAAGAGCTCTCACTCTGAGTGTCCCTCTTTTCTAAAAGCAGTCATAAATGCTTTTAAAAGGCAAGTTGTGCATCAGAGAGAATTTCTACTGCCAGGAGACATCCCAGTTCACTTTAATGTAGTGTATTAATGCATTGATCTGTGAGTATGGGAGAAGATTTTCCTCATGGTCCCTCCACTGGTCAGTGGCATGGATACAGGATGAGATCAGGATGATTCTGGCTGTGTTGTTTGAGGAATAGATCCCTCTGGCTACAGCTGCACTTTGCTCCAAGGTGCTCTTCTGCATCCATTTCCATGCTCAGCACCTCAATCTCTGCTGTTCTCCGTGCAGGCTTTCAGTATCCTGCCGCTGTCGGGTGTGCTGCAGCCGGGAGAGAGACAGCAGGTCTCCTTCACCTTCACTGGCCACCTCAACACCATGGCCCATGTCACAGCGCTGTGCCACGTGGAGGGAGGCCCCACCTACGAGGTGAAGCTGAGCGGGGAGGCCTCACGTGTCAGCTACTCCCTGAGCGCCCGGGAGATCAACTGCGGCTCCCAGGTACCACACGGCTCCCCTGGCACAGCTCCTCGCCTTGCTGCCTTCCTGCCCCCCTCGCTCCAGGGCTCCCTTCCCAGCCCCTTTGTTGTCTCTGGGGCTTGGAAGTTCAACCTTTGAGGGACACATCTGGCATCCAAGCTTTCAAATGGCCGTCTCCAACCCTCTCCAAAATGCTGGGAATACCTCTTGTTCAGGGGACTTCACACTGCCTCCTGAGGCACCCCAGGGGGATGCTCTGGACGTCCCTCTGCTGATCCACTCCTAAAGCCTGACCTCCAAGGAGATGCTCTTGTCTAACGCTCTTCTTAATCCATGCAATAATCAAGGAAAGATCTTGGGCTTCCAGTCACTATAGTTGGAGAGACTGTCCCAGAATGATCCCCACTTCACTCTTTTTCAGTTGAAAGCCCACAGCTATTTCCAGCTGCTGGCCCTGTCTGTGTTGCTCTGTGTGACTCCCTTGTTGCCTGTATGCTGCTTGCCAATACTTGCATGCAGGTGCCTTTTCTTTTGGAGTGCCTCAGTGCTGTCTCTGTTTCTCCTGGCTGTTGGTGACCCCTCAGAGGGCCTGTGTCCCCACAGTGAAATGTGTTCATTTATTACTGGCCCTCCCATGGTTGTTGCCACACCTCTGGGTGCTGCCAGAGCTCCCTGGTCCTGTGCAGGTGCCCTGTGCCTGGGGGTTCCCCGGGTTCCCAAGTGCCCCTATCTCCTGTCTATTCCCTGCTCCCATCATGGGTCTGCTTTCAACCCCAGGAGAGAGGAAGGAGATTCCCAGCAGCAGGCCTGGGTCTGTAACTTCCCGCTCTCTGCCTTCTCTGCAGATGTTTAACGAAGTTCATCACAGCACGGTCATCCTGGCGAACACCAGCAAGATTAAATTCAACTGGGTGCTAGAACCCAGCACTGCAGACCAAGACCTGCCTGGTGTGTTTCTGGTCAAGCCCACCACTGTAAGTAGCACAAGTGACTGACCCCAGCCCTGTCAGGTGGCCCAGGAGAGTGTTAAAGGGACAAAAGAGGGGAGGGGGAAAAGGGGGAAAAATGTCCGAGGGGAAAACCCCAACCTCAGCCACGAGATAGAGAGGGCTGTAAGCAATTTCTTCTGGGGGCAGAGAAAGTCAAACAAGTGCTATTGAAAGTCAATAAAGCAAAAGGAACAGTGGTGGGTGCTTGGCTTGGGTGCTTAGCCACACCCAGAGGCACACCAGTCAACACAACTACATCCATTATAGACCCTGGGTATTGCAACAGCCTAATACAAATTCACAAATGGTTACACATATTCAAATATTTTAACATAGTTCCTCCTCCATCCTGCCTTTTTTGGAGCATGTACAGTTGCCCTAGTCCTGGTCATTTGGTACTTTTTGACACATTCAACAGGTTTCCATTAACATCATTGGTTAAATGTTAATATTACAGCAACTCTTCCCCAACACTGGTATCACCACAAAACATTTGCCTTAAAAAATTCTAAACTTCAGCAAAAATTCTTTGACAAAAGCCAGCATTATAAAACACACAGTATTTACTCTAACAATTGCAAAAGCCAACACTATAATGTATTTATCACAAAGGTGATGTGGTCTGATGGTTTCTAGATAGGGAACCTGTCTTCTCAGCCTGTCTGTCCCCTGAGCCATCCCCCATCAAACACTCTGATGTATTCCCTTCCTCCTCTCCCATTCCTGCAGGGCTCCATTGCATGTGGCAGGAAGCAAGTGCTGAGATTCTCTTACATGCCAGGAGTACCAGGAGCCTTTAGCAGGACATACCAGCTTAAAGTGGGTGACCTGGAGCCGGAAAAGATCTGCCTGAAAGGAGAAGCGTCCTTTCCTATGATCAGTGTGAACCTGCCCTGGAACATCAAAGGTGGGCACTGCCTGTGTGCCCCCAGGAAGGGCCCCTCTGGTTTTGTTCCCTACCAAATGCCCATAGGGCAGCTCATGCCCACCTGCACCAAGCCTGGAGGGCTGCAGGACTCCCAGAGCCACTCAAGCCATCTGACTGCTTTGTGAGTCTTGAGCAGAGGATCCCAGGTGGCCTTTGTCCCAGGAACCATCCTGCAGAGCTTGCCAGCACATCTGGCAGGGTCCTGAAGGATGATGGCTGGACTGAAAGGCTTGGGAAAGCTGTAAGAGAGGCTGGCAGGGCTTCTGGCAGGGTTGGATTTGCGTGACATTGCAGGGGATGAGACGTTCCTCTGTGGGGAGGAAGATGGGTGGGAGCGAACATGAGGATTCCGAGAGGAGCAGCAGCATCCACTTTCCATAGATGGCTTGAGGGATTTCTTTCTGGAAGAAAGCAGTGTTTGGGAGGAAGGGACATCCCAATTTAAGTGGGATTGGCACTTGGCTCACACTTCTCTTGGTGGATGTTTTCTTCCTTCAGGAAATGAGAAATGTGGAAAGCCACTACAGCTTGCAGAACACACGCAGCAATACAGTGAGACCCTGAAAATTCAGATCCCAGCAGCTCAGCCCTTAAAAAGTCCAGATGTGAAGACTGGGAAGCTGAAGCCCTGCATGCTGGAAGGCTCTGACATTGTAGTAAGAACAGCTGCAGCCCCGTTTGGCACATGCCACTGTCTCCATGTCACCTGAGCCCCTTGCAGCCCACAGCAGTTTCCCAGTGCCCTGATGGCACTTGGGACCTCCCTGCCCACTTAGAACCATGTGTCACCTCAGCATTGTCCCTAGGGCTGCCACTCTGGCCATGGTCTCTTCGGGGGTTGGCTTGCACCAGCTTCCTGGCTACCCCAGGGACAGATCCTGAAGGCCATGCTCAAGGGATGGCATTGATGGTGTTTTGAAGGAGATGCAGGTCATTGCTGGGGAGTTTGTTGGTCCCAACCCAAGGCCTGCCAGATTTACAGACCTGAACAGCAGTTGCCTGATTGTGCCCTGGAACTGTGCTGGCTGTGCTCATCTCCAAGAGCCACCAGCTTGGGCTCGGTTCCCTTTCAAACCAGCTTTTGTCCAAGCTGCCTTGGTCCTGGCTGGGCACAGGCAGGTGTCTGGAGCTCTGGAAGATTCCTGGCTTGTCTGTCTGCCTGGCCAGATCAGCTTTGCTAACAATAGCTGGGCAGGCAGAGATGCTGGAGTTACTTCCCTGGAGATGAGGTCCTGGCTAAGAGAGCAGGAGGTGTCACACACCGAGCAGCCAGACAGGAGAACCCCACACCCCTCTCAACAAGAGCAGGGTGGGATCCTTTCTCAGATGCAAACCTTGGGAAAGACCTTTGCTAACCAGACACTGTCTGTCTTCTGTTTCCTCAGGCAAACACTCGGCTGCAGATAAAGATGATCGAGAAGGCTGCTCTGGAGCTGCAGAAAAAGCTCACATCCCATCCCCCAAAGACCGAGTTCCCTGACAAAAAGCTGTGCCAGAGCCTTGTCAAGTGAGTAGGGACTCCCATCCCCATCTCCAGGTGCCCCGTGGGGAACAGCCAGCAATGTCCCCTTCTCCTGAGAGCTCCTTGTTTCTGCAGAGCTGGGAATAGCCTGGACTTCAGAGAGGCTCTTGTCCCGGTGGCTGTGACACGCTGCGTGTGAGCAGCTGAGTGCCCTCCCTTCCCCAGCACCACGCTGAGCTTTGGACTCAGCTCCCCACAGCTGTGGGGTTCTGTCCCTAGAGCTGAGGGGACCCACTGCAGACCTCCAAGCCCTTCCAGACAGCATCAATTCTGTCCCTGCTGACTAGCTCTGAAAGAGACAATTCCCAGCTGATGTCTTGGTTCCAACTAACAGAGCACGCTAAACAAAAGGAGGAGGGAACTGCACATGTCAGCAAACCCTTGAAAGCCCAAAATCAGATGCCTTGAATCCTGGTGGGGTGGCAGGGCTTCTCTGATTAACTTGGTCTGTCCCATTGCACCATCATGATGCAGCACAAGCACGGGAGGCTTCAATTCAGGAAGATGCTCTGCAGAACAGATCAGGTGATCTGGTTGCAGAGCAGTGAAGATTTCCTGTGCAGGCAAATCTTATTCCTAGGCCCCAAAGCAATTTCAGGCTTAGGCTGTACACCAAGGCTAAGTAGTTTCATTTAGTCCAGTGGGGGCCCAGTGGACTCACCTCTACTGGCTTTTCATGGCAGAGGAGCTGTGGACAGTTTCCATTTTAAACTAATTTTATTTCCAGGTACCATTAGTAGCTGATAAAAGCTAGGACCTGCACTCCTCCTGACTTCCCAAAGTCATTGCCAGCTGGTCAGGCCATGGGTTTCATGTGCTTGAGCTGAGTTTTTACAGCAGTGAATAAAGAAATAGCCACTTGATTTGTATCCTCCATCCACTTGGACATGTAGGCAGGCTGTGGTTTAAGGACTGTCCTTACTCCTCCTTGCAGAGTTGAGCTGCCAGAGTATGTCCTGGACATGGGCACTGTCCTGAAGGGTTTCACTGAGAGACGCACCCTGGAGATCACCAACCCTGGGCAGATCCCAGTGTCCTTCTGGGTCGATGCATCTGTCCTGCAGGACACAGGTAAGCAGTGCTGGAGACACTTCCTGTGGGCATGGAGGAGGTGTCTCACACAGATTAGCTGAAGCCACTGAACTTGGGGAGGTTTTTCAGCTTTTTCTTCTCACTGCCCCTGCTGGGAGCTTCAGAGGCAGAATTCTCCAGTCCAGCCATGCCCAGGGACCTGGCCTGCCTACAACTGCCCTGACACTCCAGTGTGGGGGGCAGATGGGCTCATCACCCTGGTCACCTCTCAGCATCTTCTGCCCTTGGCTCCCACGAGCATCAAGTTTCTTTGGGCACTCTGTGGCCTTGTTTTGTGAACCAGTGGGGTCTGCTGTGTTTTGGAAGTGCTTTGTTTAGAGTTCACACTGTCATAGCACTTGTATTCAGCCTTTATTGAGGAAACAGCCTGTGAGATCCTCTGGTGGATCAAAAGAGGCTCCCAAAAGAGGCCTTGAGGCAAGGCTGCACTTCCATCACACAGTGGCTCGCTGTGTCGAGGCGTGTTCAGGTGCACTCTAAGTTTTTGTCCAGGTCACAGCACAGCATGGGGTTTTTCCCAGACCTCTCAGCCAGGACAGCTGTAAGGCCTTAACGTGCTTATGACACATTGCTTGTGTTTCTTGTGTATCTCAGCTGCTTTGTTTTCATCTGTTCAAGGTTTCAGCGTGGACCTGGGCCAGATGAAGAGTCTGCCCCACATGCACACCCTGAGGTTTGATGTGCACTTTGAAAGTGCCCAGCAACCACAGGGTGACGTGGATGTGCTGCTGCCCATACAGGTACCACAGCTCTTGGGGCAGGCAGCAGGCTGGGCACAGCAGCAGATGTCACCTGCACCCTCTGCTGAATTCTCTGTCCTTCTACAGGTAACAAAAGGCCCCACGTCTCACATCCGCCTCCGTGCCACTGTCTTGGAACTGTCGCTCGACCTCTCCCAGAACACACTGCACTTCCCCAATGTCCTCGTTGGGCAGTGCCAGGTTGAGACAGTCCAGCTCTACAACGGGTTCCAAGTGCCCTGCAAATGGTTCATCACTGCCATCAAGCCTGTTACGAAGGTAAAGCACAGGCAGCACTGAACACGTCACTTCTTGGTTGGGTTTTCTTTGTGTCTCCTGCCCTTTCTGCTCCTGTGGCTGCCCGAGCACTTGGGTTATGGCGTGTTTGAAGAAGCTTCTGAGGGTCTAGATCAAGGCTGGTTTTCCCAGACCAGTTCCATTAGCTGCTGCTTTGCTTTGCTGCCATCTTCACCCATTCCTCCTCCTCTGAGGACAGTAGTTCCCTTTGCCTGCCCTGTCTACAGGTTTTCCCTCCAGCTCTAGGCTATGGGGCCACACTTGGTTTGGCTGTGGGTGCTCTCAGCACTGTATCAGTGTCTCAGAGCACTACAGGAACTGAGGCTCTGTCCTCACAGACTGAGGAGACCTCACACCATTGGTTTCTGTGTCCAGAGCAATCAACTCAGATACCTGACACGAGCCCAAGGTCAGAAGCAGCAGGCGCTGGAGGAAGGGCGCTGTCCCTTTGAAGTGACGCCCTCCAAAGGAACCCTTGATGCAGGAGCGTGGCAGAACTTGCAAATCCAGTTTGCACCCAAGGAGGAGGTGAGATTGGCAGCTGTCAGCCCAGGGGGCCTGTCAGGGCTATCTGGAAATGAGGGCCTGGTGCAGAGAGTGTGGTATGAGCTCTGCCTTCACAGGGGGCTTTCTGCAAGCGCCGTGCTCAGCGTGGCTCAGTTCACCCCACAGAGCACTCCTGGGAGATGTGCTCTGAAATGCCCACAGGGAGCTTGCACAGAGAGCATCAGGGCTCTGTGGCTGCCTCTTGGCACAGGGGAGGGATGTGCCCAGCTCCCCTCAGCCTCCCCCTTGCCTGGCCGTGTTTGCAGCTGCGACACTCGGTGCAGAGCAGCTGCGCACTCGCAGAGGATAATCCTGGAATGGCCGCTCTAGGCCCATCCTGCTGCAGAACTGACTGGCAAAACAGCCACCAGACACCTTCCTGAGCATGGCAGGACAGTCACCTGTAGTGGTGTGCTGCCAGCAGTCAGTCCCTGGGGCTCTGGCCTGCCTGCACATTCCCACCCAGCTGGGGATTCAACTTAAAAGGATGGAGCATTCCCAAAAGTAGTTTGCCTGTGGCTGCTGGGTCTTGGAAACTGACAGTGTGTACCAGTATGGACACAAGTGCTTCTGTGCCCACAGACAGTCCCAGGGACCTTTTAATTGCTCAAGAGATGTAAACATCTTGTGTCTGGCTTTGATCAGAGCCAAACACTAAGCAGACAAGGTGACCCTTATTTCTGGCCAGCGAGAGCTCATTTGCCTCTCTCCTGGAGCTGGCGTTTGCCTGATGCAGCAGTGCCAGGACTGGGTGTGGACACTGTAACCCCGGGGGCCCTTCTCTTGAGCACTGCACTCCTGCATGACTGGGTGAAAACGCCTGGCACTCCATTGTCCATCCATCTGATACCCAATACCCAGTTACAGTGCACACCAGGACTCATCCCAGTTACTCACACCCAGACACAGGCACTGTAGTCCCTTGCATAAGTGAATATCTGGTTTCTGTTCACCTTGGAGGGACTGATAACACCCTGACCTTGGGGCAAGGGTCGTATTTGGGGTCCTGTCACCTGGGGCTTCATGGACAAGTTTTCTGCACTTTTCTCTTTTCAGAGGTCTTACAAGTATGAACTGAAGCTTAACATTCATGGGAGCAGCAATCACTTAAGGCTGAACCTCTCGGGGCAAGGTCTGGAGCCACGGCTGGAGTTCAGTCCCCCAGCACTAAAGATGGGATGGGTGCTGGTGGACAGCGATGGGGTGGAGGCCACAGTGGTGGTGAAGAACCCATGCAAATTCCCCATCGAGTTTTACTGCCTGGATTTGGATGAGCAGTACCTTGAGGAGGAGAAGGTGAGAAGGCAGGTCTGGTCCCTGTGTACATGCTGCCCAAGCTTCACAGCACTCCAATATTGCCAGGCTTGTGTCAGGGAGATGGAGGCAATGCCCAGGGCAAAGCCAGCTCTGCTGATATGCTGTGGGAGGATTTAAAGAGTTTGTGTTGTTGGGAGGAAGGGAGGAGACAGCAAACCTGAGGTAAACATGATCTGCCCTGGTTGATGCCTGGGACCTTTGCATTGTCCTTGAGATGGGCAGGGGCTGCTTACAGTGGAGGCTCTGTCCCAGCCAGGGCCTGGTATGTGGGTCCATGGTGCCAAGCCCAGCTGGCAGGCTGGGCATGACTTGGGCTGGGAATGTGCTCTGGCAGAAAACTCCACTGGTTCTCAGGGCTTTGCTGGCAGAGTGCAGTCCTGGCTAGTGTGGCTAGTGTGGCTGCAGGCAGTGAGCAGCTCATGGTCATTGTTTGCTTCAGATGAGTCACTTGGGAGGGGTTTCTCTCCCAGTCCTGCTTGTAGCTCTTGCCTCTGCTCTGGAGCCTGCTCACCCCACTGGGCATAACAAAATACTTGTACTTGATGGAAATCAAAAAGCCCATTGCCAAAAGCTCAGTGCCTTCAAAGAAGGAGTTGTGAGGATGAAGGTGACAGATGTATAAACAGGATTTTCTCTTCTCTTTCAGATGCTGAGGCATCTGGGACTACATCCCCAAGGGCCTCCCCTTCCCCCTGCTGCTGTCCTCTCCAGAGTTGACTGCCCAGAGGAGCAGCTGGGCTCTGCAGAGCATGTGAAGCCCTTCACCATTGTTACACCCGAAGACAATCTGGTGGGTACTGCAGTGGTGCTGGCACTGAAGGTGCCAGGGCAGGGACCAGGCTAGATGGGGGCATGGGGGACAGGTTGGATGGAAAAGGATCATTGTGGAGAGGTAGTGAAGATGTGAAGGGGCCCCACGTCTGCAGGTCTCCTTTCTGTCAGGGATGGGGCAAAAGAGACAG
The DNA here is from genome assembly GCF_030490865.1 of Poecile atricapillus. NCBI lineage: Eukaryota > Metazoa > Chordata > Aves > Passeriformes > Paridae > Poecile > Poecile atricapillus. Next base: position 2,508,953 of record NC_081258.1, on the reverse strand, counting down.
CTTTGCTGGAGACAGAGCAGTTCTGTAAGTGGGGGAAAAATCACTTTAAAACATCAACTTCCTTTGAGGAGAGGATCCTGAGTTAGAAGGGGTGTCCTAGACAAAACAAACACCAGTAAGGAAAACCAAGTTCCTGGGCAGGTGCACTTATTTATTCTCTGTTCCACTGGTTAACGAAGGCCCATTTTTCTTTCCAGGATGGGAATGTCTCAGGGCTCACCCCTCTCTCCCTTTTCTCTCTCCCTTTAGGCCAGGACCCCAGATGAGAAGGGCAGTTCTGCTGAGGGCCAGCCAAAGACAGGTAAAGCAGTGAGCAGAGACAAGTCTCCAAAGGGGAACCAAATATCTACAGAGAGAACAGAAAGTCCCTGGGAATCCTCCAGCACAAGATCCAAAAGTACACTGGAAAGTGCCTCCATCCCCACAGAATTCCTCAGGTGAGCTGCACGGGAGGAGGTGATGCCTCTGCTTCTTGGTCCTCTTGCCAAACAAGGTCCATCGTCCCCAGCTGCACAGGGACCCTGTGCCAGTGCCTCCATGGGATGGCCAGTGCACCCTCCTTGTTTCATTTGCTCCTCAGCAATGTCTGAAGCCTTCTCTTTAATTGCCAGGCTGAAACGGTACCGGTGGATAGTGCCTGCCCTGGGTGAGGTGGAACTGAAGGTCCACTTCTCCACCAAAAAGCCAGGGAAGTTTGAGCAGACGCTGAGGTTTGAGCTGGTGGGGACAAAGCGGCAGTACGAGCTGCCCTGCAGTGGCACCGGCCTGTACCCCAGCATCAGCCAGAACCCACGGTAAGGCTGGCCCCTGGCAGCCTCCCACACTGCTGCCCCCGAGCTCACAGCCAGGGCTGCTCCTTGGGCATTCTGGCCTGGCCACATGGTGCTGCCTGACGTCAGCCAGCATCTCTTTCTGTGCTGGGAGCTGGGAAGGCAGATGGTCCCTGAGCCACCAGGATGGGTTATGGCTTTCTGACTGCATTTCCTACCTGGAGCATCTCATAGCTCCTCCTTCCCTGCTTTCTCTGCCCAGGCTGGTGTTTCCACAGTGGAGGAAGACCATGAAGGAAGGTGAAATCATCTTCAAGGAATATGTTGAGAGCACCAAGCAATTCCACTTTGGACCGCTGCTGTGTGGGAAATCAAGAGAGTGGTATATGCTCCCTGCTGGCTGTTGTACTTTTCTGGACACGCTTGGAGACGTGCTGTGCTGGTGGCACGATCCAGGGCAGTCCCTGGCACAGTCCTGGCACACACCTGGGTTTGAAGGAGCACAGATGTGTGAACCTGAGCATCCAAGAGGCAAATGAGCCTTGGGGGAGCCGCTCTGCCTGCCTGCTGGCTGCCTTGGCCAGAGCCCCAGGCTGCTGCCAGTCCAAAGGGCACTTGGGGCAACTTTTGTCTGCCTCCACATCTCAGCTTCACCCCTTAAGAAATGTATGGTGGTTTTTGAAGTGCTTTGAGCTCTGCAGTTAGCCTGACTGAGCAATTATTCTGTAGATGGTTTTGTAAACCTATCCTTGATCTGTAATTATTAATAAGATTTTATGGTTGACCTGCCAGTGGGTGTCAGGGGGTATGTACAGCAGGAACTACATTTGCCTGTAATGACATTGCATCATCACTGCTGGATAAAGTCTGCCTGAAAACGTTGTCATTGAAGCTATTGTGCATTTCTACTTTTACTGTCACTTTTTAAAAAATAGTATTTAACATTAAGTTCTTGTCTCCATGGGAGCTCTGGAGGGCTAAAGCTATTTTGACAACATAGTTTCAAAATACAGACAATCTTTAGACAGGTTTATGGGATGGTCTGGGATTTCTGTTTGCCTCTTTAACCCTTCCACTCCAAAGTCATTTCCACACCTGAGAGAAGGGTCATTTGTTATTTTTTTGCATTCCTCTTGGGAAATGATGCTTTATATGTCTTTCTTAGACTTTGAGCTAACCCATGAAATCCAAAGCAGTTTCATGACTTTTTGGAAAGAGATCAGCTAAACTCTTTTTCCAAAAGCCTTTCTTTATACCCTGCAGGGAAGGCACCCCAAGAAAGAATAGGAAAGCACCCATGTGCCTGGTGTACTGTTATTTTTCTAGGCACCTTTGAATTTACATTGTATTAAAACCACTTGAGGTGGCCTGAGCATCATCAGGCTTCTGGGGTGGAGGCACCAAGTACAGGGGAAGACATCAAAGTCAGGCAAGGATGAGCACACGCCCACGCCCCTGGCTGGGATCCACTTCCCTCACTTGTTTGTTAGAGCAGGCTCTTCCAGCACCGCTTCCTCGGCTGCACACGGTGCTTTCCTTGATGCGTGGCAAAGGCAACAGTCTCCTCTGCAGCCTTTTCCCCTTTTGTGGACAGGTACAAGGCCCAGAACTGTCCTGGCAACTCGGAGAATATAACCATCCTCAACAACTCCCCCATGGACGTAGAGGTCCAGTTCTCCTTTGAGGATGATGAGAAAGCAGAGACCTTCCTTCTGGACCCTCCCAGCATGACCCTGAAACCAAAGAAGAAGCAGGTAGGAGAAGGGCAGGTAGAGCAGGCACCGTAGAAGTGCCCAGGAGCTGCTGCTCCTGCTCACACACAGTGCTCTTTCTGTTTCTTTCCATGGGGCCGGGTCCAGGAGCTGACCATTTGGGCATACCCCACTTCCCCTGGCTTCCTGGAAGACAAACTCATCTGCTGCATTAACAAGAATCCAGAGCCAGTGGTCTTCAGCCTGTGCTGCCATGGGGTGCACGTGAAGCTGGAGGTCAGCCCCCTGGAGCTGTCTTTTGGCAAGCTGCTTCTGCACAGGTCAGTCATCCCACAAGCACTCCAAGACTTGTGACAAAGACAGAACGTTTGACTCTGCTTTCCAGGGCTGGGATGGAGCTGCTCCAAGTTGCATTCAGTGGCGAGGCTGGTGTGACCAGCCAGCAGCTGATGCCAAGTGCCTCCTGTCTCTGCAGGACTGACAGCAGGACCTTGGTCCTGAAAAACAACACCCTACTGCCCATGGCCTGGCAGCTCAGTGGGCTGGATGACCTTGTTGAGGACTTCTCACTGTCACAAGATAACGGCACCATTGATCCCCGCTCAGAGATTGAAGTGACAGTGAATTTCAAGGCCCAGCAGATTGGCACCATTGAGAAGAGCCTTCGACTCGAGGTGAGAGGGACTGTGCCCTGCCTGGCACAGTGAGCAGCCACGTGCTCTTAGGGACAGAGTCAGGAAGAGCTGCTCCTGACAGACACAAGGGTGCTGTGACCCCAACTTCTGCCTCTACACAGCGTTTGCCAGAATGTGCAGTGCATCCACATCCCCCCAGATAACCAGACACTGCACCCTGAGCCTGCAGCACAACCACCTTGGCCCTGTGAATGGTTGAAGGTTGTTGTTTGGTTATACAGACTGCAGCGTGATCTCTACATTTCTCCTGGAGCTTGTCCAAACCTCTGGCATCGTGCAACAAACTCTGCCCCTGGTATTTTGTTCCCCATGGTTTAGGGGCTGCATTTCAGAGAGGGTGCTTGGTAATTGGAAAGGGTTGTCAATGCCACCTGCTCTGAGACACCTCACACTTCCTGTGGTTGTTCTTACATCCCTGTGCCTCTCAAGGATGCTTTAGCAGCAGCATTCCCTGCTGTAGGAATGCAGAGCTGGGCTGATGGGGTTTATACTGCAGCAGAATCCCACTGGGACAGCCCACGAGATGAACAGGTTAGGAAAGCTTGGGTGTCCACCAACACTTGTGAAGCCAGGGAGGCCATAGGGGAAGCAGCCAGCAGAGACAAGGACTTAGAGGCTGTCTAGCAAAAGAATAATCTGAACAGTGTTTGTTTCTTGCTGCCTCAGGTTTCAGATACAGAAAACATCCTGGGGATTGTTCAGGTTGAAAACATCAAACTGTCTGCAGAGGTGTATGATGTTCTCCTGAGCATGGTCCTGCCTGAAGGTCAGTGGATGTCTCCCAAACAAAGCAGTCCAGGTGCACTGCCTTACCTTGGGTGGTGGGTGACCAAAGCACTTGGGATGGGATGGGATGCAAGGATGGCATGGATACATAAAGCACATACCCTGCAAGCTGCATGGAATAAAGCATTGTCAGGCCACTGGCAGCCTGAAGTCTCTCCCCTCTGAACTTTGAAGTGTGCAGCTTCACGTGCAGGTTGGATTTGGGGGCTTTGAAACAACAGTGAGGTGAACAGGCAGTTGGCAATTCCCACAGGCTCAGCACAGCATGTAAAGTGATTGGATTTGTGCTTGGAAGTGAGGAAATGGAAGCCGAGCTCCTTAGCTACTGAGCCTGCAGATAGTTTGAGTAAGAAGAGAAAGGGCAGACAAGTAGCTGGAAAACCCTTCCAAGAACAGCAACTTGCTGAAAAGGGTTTTGTGCTGGGACCTCCATGTAGCTTGGGACCTGGTGTATTCTGCAGCAGCTCACAAATACCATGTCTGATCTCGCTCTGCACATTATCTGCAGATGAAACCTTGGATTTTGGAACCATCAATGTCCAGGATAATGTGAAGAACATCCTGACTCTAACGAACAAAGGGATGTACAACATCGAGTACAGGTGAGTCCAGCTGCCTGGTGGTGAGCATTTCCCCGGGTTCCCAGGCCTGCACTCTCCCTCTGTCAAAGGTCAGAACCTGTTTCCATGCAGGCTACCTCACGATAAACACAAAACCTGGGCTCTCTAATCTCAGCTATTTTACCAGAGAATCCAGCCACAAACCAGCAGTTCTCCACAGTTCAGCAGGGAACCCAAAGGAGAGCCCCAAGAATTTCAGGCACTGAGATGCTGAGATTCATTGCCTTTCTTTGATGGTCACCTCCTTTCTCCTTCTGAGACTCTGTAAAAGAGTGAATGAAAAATTTCAGTGTCAAGGTTTCTTGCAATAACCTCGTGACCGTCTGTGCTCACTGTCAGGATCCAGGATTCCCTGAGCAGAGCTGCACCCTCCCTTTTCTTCTTTTTCTGGTCCTATGCAAAGTCCTGGCTGTGCTGGCAGCACCTCCACTTGTAACTGCAGAGATCTCCATTCCTTCCCTTTCTGCACAGATTGATGCTGAAGGGTGCAGGTCCCAGGATGCGAGACTTGGCGTCCCACTTCACTGTCAAGCCTCAGTCGGGCAAGCTGATCGCCTCCCAGCCTGGTGTGAATATTGAGATATTCTTCCACCCCACAAGGGAAATCCTCCTCAAGAACAGCCCCATCCTGTACTGCCAGGTGAGCTGCCTGGGCCAGGCTGTGTTACCACACGGTGTTTTGGGAGCATAAACAGGAGAGGTGTCTAATGGAAGGAGGGCTTTAACTGGAGAATCCTCTCTCCTACGTACACAAACAAAGTCTTCAAAACCATTTGGGAGGCTTCCTAAGGGAGCTGAGAATCTGACTCTGGAGGAGGTGCTTTAACAGGGATGGGTGAACTGATGGAGGCCTGGGGTGGAGGCTGGGGACTGGGGTAGAGGACAGGCTGACTCTCTTTGCTTTGTTTACCACCCCTTCCTGTGGACACAGGTGATAGATGCCATCTCAGGGGAAGGAGGCCAGACTGTCGCCAGCATCCCAGTGAGGGTGTCAGCAAGAGCTGCCTACAGCAAGTTCAGTGTTGAGCCTGCCTCACCCATCAGTTTCGGTGCCATGATGAAGGGCAGCAAGAAGAGCCAGACTGTCGTGCTGGAGAACACAGGCGTGATCAGCTTCAAATTCCGCATCCACCGAGCAACCGAGGATGAATCTCCTTTGGAAAGCAAAAGGTACAGGAAGCCCTGCACCACCCTTCCTGCCTGAGGAGGCACCACCCCACGGCTGGCATGTGGCAGGCAGCCAGGAGACCTGGGCTAGCGCCCATTTGCATCCCTGCCTTGGGGAGAGGGAGCAAAACACGCCTCAGTGTCCCCATGTGTAGTAGGAAGCTGGTGCTAGAGCTGCTCTGTCCAGCAATGGGTGCTGCAGGCTGCTCTCTGGGAACCATCTGGAGCAGGAAGACTTTCCTCTGTGAGGAGGAAGGCCAGCTTTGGCCTCAGAGAAAGGCAGGGGAGCTCAGCCTGACAGATACCTCTGCTTTCTCCTCTCAGTTCAAAGCAAGGGGAGTCTGTTCCATCAGCTAGAAAGCGCTCAGCGGGAAGGAAATCAAGCTTGACACAGGTGGGTGACTCCTGCTCCCCAACAATGCTGCTGCAGGGGATGTGAGAAGATGCTGCTGTGCCCAGGCTGGGGGCTCATCTCCACTGGGTGGGACATGGTCTGCAGGATGGAGTCCAGGATCTGCTCAGTCCCACTGACAGTCCTGTACTCTGGCTCTGACCTGCAGCTGTGGGGTCAGCAGAGGGGAGCAGGTCCTGTGTGTGGTAGCTGCTGGCCAGCACAGGTCTGTGAACACCACAGAAGCAAAAACATCCCCCCCTGAACTCCCAGTCCACAGAGCTCAGACAACTTTTGTCTTCTTTTTCTTCTTCCCAGTCCCCTACTTGTGTCCCATCATTTCTCACAGTTGTTTCTGCTCTCCTGTTACCTCTGGAGGCTGAGGATCACAGCTACCACCTTCATTCTTTACGCTCCATCTCCTTTCTCTCTGCCACTTGAGACAGGCTTGCAGCTCCTCTTGGCTTGTTGGGCTCAACCTGGAGCTGCCTTTGGGCCATGGAGTCATCTTTCCCTGCCCTGGGACTGGCTGCTTGGGCCCAGCTGGAGGCCAAGGCAGGACATCCTCTTTGCTGGGGTGCTCAAGGCACAGCTATTACCCTTCAGCCTCTCCTGGAACTTCTTCTGCAGGGTCAGCTCAATGTGGGCATGTTCACGGTGTCCCCGTGCTCCGGCTCCATCGCTCCGTGGGGCCAGCAGCAGATCACGGTGGAGTGCCTCGCAGGGCAGGAGGGGACTTGTGAGGAGCAGCTCTACATTGACATCGTGGGCAGAGACCCCAGGGACAATCCCCTCGGCATTCCCTTTACCCTGACTGCCGAGTCCTGCCTGCCAGGTACGTACTGTCCACAGGTTCCCCTGGTCACACCTGCTGCTGATCAGCACCTAAACTTGCTGCTTGGATAGGGAGGCATGCTAGCCCTGGTGTCCCCCCTTGAAATCCTCAGTTTCCAGCCCTCTTAAGTCCACTGGTGGATTCATCCCTCCCGGGCTGAGAGGGATGCATGGAAGGATAGAAGGAAAGCAATGCTCTTTAAGACTGAGGTGGACTGAGCTCCATCTTCATAGCCAGCTCCCCCACCCAAAGCTGGGTTTAGCAGTTACCTGGGCAGAAGGAGCTTACCAAGCCTTCTCAGAGGCCAGCAAGGCCCAGATGAATTCATCAGGGAGGCTTCTGCATGCTCATCCCTCTGGTCTGTCCACAGCATTTGCTGAGGATGCCATGTTAATCTTCGAAGAGTACCCGATCTGCAGCAGCACTGACCTCAGCCACAAGCTGCTCTCTGTGCACGGTGTGGGCCTGTTTGTGAGAGATGACAACAAGTTCATCTTCAACAAGATTCTGGTTGGGCAAGAGGCTGAAGCCCATTTCAACATCTACAACACAACTGGTCTGCCGTGTGACGTGGTCCTCTCCATCAACCCCCTGCCTGGACAGGTAAGAACAGGAGGCCAAGGAGATGGTTGCCCTCTAAGGGCCGTGTGAAAGCTGTTTTGTTCTCCAGATGCATTGCTTCCTGTGGCCCACACTAGCTCAGTGTAGGTCAAACTTCAGGGCAGAGCAGCAGAGCCAGGGAACAGTTGTGTTCAATTCTCATGTCTTGGGCAAGCTTTTGGCTCACACCTCTGGGTCTTTGGTGGGAGAAGTGAATCCTTCTGAACCTCTCTTGGAAGCACACTCAGAGAGGGGCTGTTATGAACTGACATGCCAGGGCTCAAAGCAGAGCATCTCCTCAGGCTCCCTGGCTTTTCCTCTCTTTGAAGGCCAGTTCGAGGTTATTTGCAGGGTTTTCCATGCAGTGACCACCTCCCACATATGGCAGGGCAGCTGCCAGCACTCAGAACACACAATGCTTTAGCACAAGGTCAGTGTTCCCTGCTTGAACAACTCATCCTTAAAACAATACCCCCTGAGTTCACAGCCCATGAACACACCTCTAGGAGGGCTGTGAAAATGGGAAGAGCTGTCACAATGCAAGATTTTTGCCTGGCTGGCTGCTGTTCATAGAAAAGAGAAGCCAGGAGAAAACTGCTTCTTGTAGAAAAGTCTCCATAGCATGACAAGAAAAAACTCTTCTCCTTACAAGAACTGATCAAAGACTATTGTATAGTTGATGCTGCTTTACCGTCCCAGGTTTTGTCTCCCAGTGGTCAGCTGGGAAAAGAAAAAGTTGGGTAGGGGGAGAAAAAGTGTTCTGGAGGTTTTATTCTGATGTTTCTTATTCCTGTAGTCCTGTTAGTAAAGTTTCTTTATTCCTTTTAAGTTTTAAACCTGTTTAACCCTTCTCCTTATCTGTATTTCACAACAAAAAATGAGTAAGTGCCCTGGTGATTTTAGCCAGTGCTAAACCCCACCACATTATTTAGTGCATTGACTGAGAAACTCCAATTAGCAAATCTAAACCACTACAGACATGCTGTTTTCAGTAATGCCTTTATGAATAAAACTGTGTCATGTTGGAAGGTGTTTTCTCCTAACACTGCTCTCTGGCTTCCCCCAAGGAAAAAGGCCCTATCACCGTTTTCAAGTTGCATCCTGTCCAGATGTCCATTCCTGGCTCATCCCACGCTGTTGCTACAGTGACCTTCACCCCACCAGACGAGCAGAACTACGACTGCACTTTTAAGGCTTCCCTTGTCATCCCCAAACGGTAATTGACCCTGAGAAATATTGGGGGAGGCCTCACTGACAGCTGCCTCTCCACTGGGAAGGCACAGACCTCTTGTTAGCTCTAATGCTCTCAGGAGCCTTAGGCAGAGTACTCGGCATGAGATGATTTGGGAGGCAGGAACTGTTAGATAGAGCAGAAAAATGAGGCTGATTTGTCATACAGGTTTAGCCTGGATGAGGAAATAGGAAGACAGGGAAATATTCGGTAGCCAACTGGAAGTTACTGAGATGTGCTACAGCTGAGCTGGGCATTTCCAAGGACAGAAGCTTAGATGGATCAGTTTCTGTGGCAGCAAGTCAGCAGTCACAATTTCCTCTTTGTTTCTGTGACATTAAGTGATCCTCTGTGATTCCCTGCACTCATGAAGCTATTTCATGTGAGTGATGGGAGCTGGTATGAAAGAGGAGCCCTGTTCCTCTGCACTGGGACCTGTGTACAAGGGCTTGGACCTGCCCTTCCTCAAGCCTTTAGTGGCTGAATTGGAGCAAGAGAAGTCTAATTGCTAATAAGCAATTGCTTTTATATTGTTCTTGGAAATCATCTTGGTGGATAGTGACAATGATTTCTTTTTGCCTTCTTGCTTTTGTACTGCTTTCATGCTGTGCTTTTTTTGCTTGTTGCCTATGTCTCATCTCACTGCAGCCAGGGGATTTGCCATATCTCATCTGGTGCCTCATTATGTATCTGCTGTACTGCATGATTTAATTAAGTGCAATTACTTTTAACTGTTACTGTGGAAGGCTCTGGCTCTTTGGAGCAGATTCCTCTTGTGAATGGCCCTGAGTGGATTGGGAAGAGGCTGGTGGGGGGCTGTGTTGTGGGGTACAGGAGCAGCAGGCAGGGAAAACAGTGTGGATTGCCCTTGCTGCTTGGCTTGCCCAGTGAGAAATGGGTTATTGCCAGCTGGAATTGTTTCTGTGCCTCTCCTGCAGCTCTGTGAAAATCAAGCCCCAAACCCTGAGCTTCACCATCAGTGGGAGGGGGCACAAGCCGCAGGTGACAGTCGTGTGCCCAAGAGCTCGCAGCAAGAGAGGAAATGCCGTGCTGCGCTTCCAGAGGCTCCAGCTGGGGGATTTAGAGATGCTCCCCCTGGTCGTCCGTAACAACGGCATCGTACCTGTCAAGGTGAGCACCTGCTCAAGGAATGGTCTGGTTTGGGAATAAGTGCTTGTGGCACAGGGGAAGGGTCCCAAAAACCATGGCTGACCTGGCAAGAGGTGTCACAAATTCTTTTTAAGCAAGGGACTGACATCTGTTCTCCAAGAAGGGAGTTCTTGAAAATTTTCCACCCAGTCTTTCTTCTTTAAGTTGAACACAAGAAAGGTGGTGGAGTATTTTCCCCCCGTCTTTCAGGTTTGTTCTCATGGACATGTGTGATTTTCCAGTTCCATTAGGTTATATTCCCCAGCTTACTATATTTTAAGCAAACTTAGTTGTGGTTTAATTATATTCTGCTAATTGCTTTCTGTCCTGTTTGGTTCCGTGTTGGTTCAATCCAAATGCCTCTAAACACCCCTTTTTCCCAGCTGGTTGGACTTAACTTTTGTGCTCAGTGCTGTTTGCAGTGGGAGAGGTGCTGGGTTCCTGTGCAGGACCAGCAGCACTGTGGTGTCAGTCCCTGTGCCATCCTGTACTCACACCAGTATCATTGTGCTCTGTGTTCCCTTTTCTCAGTTTATGTTACACCTGGAGGATGAGCATGGAGCATTCTTCTTGAAAGGCAGGCGCTCCACACTGGAGAGATTCCACACTGAAGATGTGGGAGAGGACTCTGTTGGAAATGGTAAATTTGTTAACCATGAAGTGCGATCGTGCCCAGAGGGAAAACGTGTGCCCTGCTCTTGGCTTCTCTGAGCTGCAGCCAGATGTTAGACACACTTTGTTTCCTTGGGCTCTCTGTCCCCTGAGCTTTTCATGGGGACTTTTTGCAGGGTTTCCTCCTAGCAAGTTGTAGGAAGTTCTTGTGTTCTTCTAGACGTGGTGGGCTGGGTTCTGGGGGACTGTCACTGCCTCAGGGGAGCCTCTGAGGTATCTGCAGCATGCAGGAAGGTCCCAGCCTGAACGGACACAGCCCTTGAGCACACAGGCAGCCAGCAGAAGCCAAAAGTGCTCTTTGGCTCAGCTTTCCATGTGGCTGGAGCTGGCTGGAAGCGATGGAATGAGGGCTGGGCATCAACCTGAGGTGTTAAGCTGCTGAAGTGGTGATGTGTCTGGAGATGGCAGTCTGGTGAACATAAGAAGAGGGTCTGGAACCACTGCGGGTAGAACCTGTGCTCAGAAGGCAGCTGGTTTCAACCTTCTGTTCCTCAGATATGGAAATATTTCCTCTGTACAACTGTATCACTTAATTCTGATTTCCATTGCTGTGCAGAGAGCAAGCCCCCAAAGAAGCCTCTCCTGCTTCTGCATCGTGGGCAATCGGCAGAGTTTGATGTCATTTTCGATCCCACCCTGGCTCGACGTGTGGAAGGGAAGATCCGTGTTTTAGTGGGGGACACCTACTCTGACAAGACCCTGATAGAGCTGGTGGGTGAAGGCCACAAGGATGAATTCACCCTCAACTGTCTAGAGGAAGACCCACAGTTGAGGAATGATAAGAGCAGTTGGAACAAAGACATCATTGATGGTAAGAGAGGAGAGGCTGCCAAGGGGGAACAAGGAAGAAGAAAATATCTGATCATGTGTGTCCTCTCTCTAGCCAGGCCTGGGCTGTCACCCCTGGACATGGAGGCCCGTGGGTGTGGCAGCCATGCATGCAGAGCAGTGTGTGCTGTGCTGCATGGCGCTGGCTCAGGGGTGTGCCAGGGTGTTTCCCTGACAGTGGTGGGATGGGGAACTGCCTGGGGAGCTCCCTGCCAGAGGGAGGAAGGCTTGGAGCAAGGAAGCATTGAACATACAGGAGTCTGTGCATGTGAGGGGGGCGGGGTGGAACTCCCTGCATGCTGAGATCCCTTGCTTTCCTCCTTAACAGCTGTCAGACTGAACCACATCCAGTTTGGGGACTGTCCTGTTGGGAAGCCCTGCCACAGGACCTTCACCATCACCAACCACACCGGCATGACGTTCATGCGCTTCGAGTGGGAGGCAGACGTCCCATTCCAGTTCTGCCCCAGGGTGAGTGGGGGCTGCTCTGCCTTTCCCCATTGCTCAAGCCCTGCCCTGGCGTTCCTGGGAGCTGGCAGGGAGACCTCCCATGCCAGTGCTAGCCCATTCCAGTGCCACATGGGAGATGCAGTCCCTGGCTTGGCTGGGCCAAGGCTGCCAGCCTTGCAGAAAAGGCTTCACGTTATGGGAGGTGGTACCTTCTCTTCATACTTTTGTCTGTCAAACTTCACATAAATCCACACTGAGGTGCAGGTTCCTGGCACAGCTGCTCACCACATCAGTCCCCTTTGCTATCAGTCCTGCCCTTGGCAGTGCTTCCAGTTTGGTCTTGACTCCCTGATTCTCCCTAGGTGGGACATCTCCACCCTGGCTGCACCAAGGCCATCACAGTGACCTTGAAATCAGATGTCCCAGCCACCTTCAGGAGACACCTTGTGAAATGTAAGGTGACCAAGATCAAGTTTGAGCTGCCACCATGGAAGGTTCCAGACTGGGACGATGAAATGTGCATTGTCGTGTGGAACGACATCACCGGAAAGGAGCCAGGAGCCCAATGGCCTGAAAAAGAGAAGGTAAGAAGCAAAATGGCAAAAAAAGCCACCACAGCTTTTCCAAAAAGAACCACCATAACACCATCACTGCTGGCTGAGCAGCTCCTGCTTCCTCTGGACATTGGACAGCCCTGAGGTTCACCAGCAGTGCATTCTAGGGGAGAGGTGGATGCACACGACCCTCACCCAAGAGGGGAAGCCTTTAGACAAGAGACCATTAGCCACACACTATCAGTCTGTGCCACAAGCACAAGTGCTGCAGCCCATGTTGAATGGGAGACAGTGTTTTACAATTATCTCATTTTATGGTGTTTGAAATCTCTCCATATGATGTGGTGCCCTTTCACCAACAAGGAGTTAAGTCTGCTGCACTCTGTCTCTTCTTTTGAAGTGGAGACAAATACACTTCTGCTGCACCTGCTGGTGAACTCCAAGTTTTGTCTCCATGGATACCAGAGATTTTGGTTGTGGTCTCTGTATTGGGAGGGCTATCTCATCATGGAGTAGCCCAGGCACTGTATGACAGTACGGAGGAGTCTGGAGAAGGATCATGTGGGGAGACTCTTGCTTTTATTGTCATTATTGCCAAACACACTCAGCTTGGGTGAAGGTTCTTTCCAAGTTTCTGGACCATTTGCAGGCCTCTAAACCATCCTCTTTTCTATCAGAACATCTGCAGCTGGAGACTTTCCTAGTGAGATCTTTCGCGTCCCAAAATGCCCATCCCCAGCTGCCAGCAGTGTGGCTGTTGCTCCACAGGTGACATCTGGAGAGCACTTTCTCCTAAGACAAGAAGATGCTTCCTAGAAGTCTTCAGTCATGGGGTTTTCCACCCACAGAGCTCCAGCAGGGGAACTTAACCCTAATTTTGAGACCTGCTGGATTTCTAGGGGACCAGGGAAAAAGTCAGTCCCTCTCCAAGGTTGAAGTACAGGGATTGGAACACCGCTGTAGTCTCCATGGGTACATTAACAGCTGTGGTAGGACTGCTTTGATCAGTGGGCAGAAACAACTCCTGCAGCACAACAGTCCCAATTCTGTCATCTTTCCAGGGAACTAAAAGTGAATGGTCCTTTCTAGTCCCTCTATGAGGCTGATCTTGGAGGCCAAGAGATTCCCTTCTCAGCCTGACTTTCTGGGCTCTGCTCAGTGATTCTTTTCTCCTCTGTTTGCAGACAGTGGAGACAGTCCCGGAACCGGCTCACACTGTGCTGAAGAAGAGCGGCCAGGAGGCCGAGCTGTACCTCAGTGCCTTGGTTGCCTACGCCCAGTTCAAACTGGACACAGTCGTGGTTCAGCTCAAGGACACCTTGCCCTTCCAGACAAGGACAGCCACGTGAGTGCTGAGGCCAGGCAGGGCCCTGCCAGCGGGAGCTGCCTTTGTGTAACTTTGTGCTGGCCGTGGGTGGGGAGACAAAACTCAGGACTCCAGGTGCTCCAGGTGCTCAGGAGACAAAACAGCCTCGTTTATTATTCAGAGCTCACTGAAATACCCAGTGCAAATCTCCCGGGCTAGACAGCCATTGGCTGAGATCTCTCTCCCTGCCCAACTTCCTGGCCAGGGCTGTGCTCACTTCTCAGCTTGGATGGGGCTGGCCAAGGGTCCCCTGTAACTTATCTGGGAACACGTTCAGGCATGAGCTAGGCCAGCTGAATTGGATTTGTGTTATGGCCAGATTCACTGTGTCCAGTCCAGACCAGTTGTACTGTGACAATGCTGTGACACCTTTGCCCAGGGCTGACCCAGTGCCTGCTTCCCAGAACTCCACTCCAGCCAAAACCAGCACAGGCTTGTTCACATGTATGCAAAGCCAAGCAGGAGAGGCTGGTCAGGAGAGGCTCAATGCTGCCATTTTCTGCTGAGAACAGCCATGGGTTTGCTTTCGCTGCGTGTCACCTGTCCTCATCTGCTCAAGAATAAGTTTGCAGTCAAAGCAAGACCTAAAGAATGTCCAGAGTAAGCCCCTTAGCTTCAATGTCCTGGGCACCATGTTGGCCCTTTCCTCTTAAACTTCCAGACTTTGAAATACTTTTCTGGGCCACCCAGGACAGCAGTCTGAGCATGGCAGGGCTGCCTGGGGAAGAAGATGCTCCTCAGCAGAAAGTGGTAGCAGGAGTCCCTCAGACAATGTTAGTGTACCATTTGCTTTCTATTTATTGGACATTTTTTTAAATTCTTCCTTCTTGCTTTTCAGTTTCAGGATGCACAACACAGGGAAGGTGGCCCTGGAATACTTCTGGGAGGAAGCTGCACCTGCAGATAGTGAAGCAGTGAGGATGCCATATTCAACCACTCTGATGAGTAAGGGCATTTCACTTGGTAGCTGAGGGCCTGGGGAGAAGACCCTGCCCCTTCACCCCAAGACTTGAATTGCTTTTTCCTTCTTGTCCACATGTCCACTTTCATCAGCACCTTCCCAGCTGCAGCTGGAGAGTTTTGTCCTTTCCCCCTCTGCCTTTCCGCCCCTTTTGTTCTTGCTCTGCCACTTCTGCTCTGCAAAGGAGCTGAGCCAGGCTCTGGGGAGAGCCACGTGCTGGGTCAGGACTGGGAAAGGGGACATCAGGTCATTGCTTTGAGAAGTCTGAGACTGGGGAGAGCAATGGTGTAACGAGTGAGCTGCCCTGCAGCCACTGTCTGTGTGCAGTCCCCCACTCCAGGGCAGCTGCAAAGTCACTGTCTAAAACCAACTCCTGCTTTGGCACAGGAGTGTGTGCTGCAGGCAGAGACCCTGCTCCCAGAAGCTCTGTTCCCTGCTTGGAACTTGGCCAGAGATGCTCCGAGCGCATCCCAGCTCTCTTCCACCTATGTGCTGCAGGAGGCAGCGTTGCTGGGAACACAGATTTTGTCTTTGAATGGTGTCCTCTTCCTCTCTGCAGGTCAGCTCAGCTCTGCTCCTGTTGTAAGGCAGCGCAGAAAGCTGGTGCTTCGTTTCCGGAGGGAGCAGGACCATCCTTTTGAGACGCATCCTTCTGAGCTGCGGCGCCTACAGTGGCTTGCCAAGGAGCAGCAAGATTCCGAACAGGAACAGCTGCAGGATTCCGAGCAGGAACAGCCAGATTCTGACCAGGAGCAGCTTTCTGAGGAAGAGCAGCTGGATGCCAAGCAGAAGCAGCGTTCCAAGAAGCGGTGCCGCTCCAAGGAACGGAGTCTCTCCCCGCAGCGTGCCACTTCCTCCCTGGAAGTCCTCCCAGATGTCACCCATGACCAGTCACTGTTCTCCATCAACCCCAACTTCGGCACCATCACTCCTGGCCAGAAGAAGACCTTTCATGTGCTGTTCTCCCCAAAGGATGTGGGGAACTTTGAGACCACCATGCTGTGCAGGTGGGAAACATTGACACACTTGCCAGCTCACACTTTTGATGGCTGTCACTGAATCACAGGGTGGGACAGGGTGGAAGGGACCACAGGAGGTCATCTGGTCCCACTTCCCTACTCAAGCGGGGTCATCCCAGAGCACGTGGCACAGAGCTGTGTCCAGAGGGCTCTGCAATAATTCCAGTGAGGGACACTCCACACCCTCTCTGGGCAGCCTGTCACCCGCAAAGGGAAGAAGTTCTTCCTCAGGTTCAGGTGGAATTTCCTGTTCAGGTTCTGCCCGTTGCCTCTTGTGCTATTGCTGGGCATCACCAAGCACAGCCTGGTTCATCCCCTAACACCCTCCCTTCAGTCCCTCTGACTGGGATGGGGAGGTGGGCCTGGAGACAAGCAGCCCCAGAGAGGCAGCAGCTCCCACAGGAGCGCAGAAAGAACATCTGGCCTTGGGAGGGAGACACTGGCAAAAGACACTGCATGAAACATTAAGCTCCTGGAGGGCTGCAAGATGTAGAATGAGAGACCCAGGGACCAGCCAGTCCCCAGCTCTGCTTCTTGCACAGAGCTGCTCACTGCTTGCACAGAGGGAGGATGCAACGCTGGGTGCTCTGCAAGGAGACAGAAAAGCGTCTGGCTGGAAATGTTTGTCTGGCTAATACCAGTCCCTTTCTCCCCAGCATTCCTAACCTGGAGCAGACTCACAGGACGGTGCAGGTGGTTCTGAAAGGCAGAGCCCGGGAGTGGAAGCGTTTTGGAAAACCAAAATGCTCTGCCTTACAGCAGACAGACGAAGGCCAGAGACACAAGAAGCAGCAGCAGTGGCAACCAACACCAGAGTGACAGCATCTGTGTCAGCTGGAGCATCCAGCAGGAGCCGGCAACATCTTGTTTCCTACTGCTGATGGTCTCCCACCCTTTACGTGACACCTCTGCAGCTCCCCTTCCCAGCTCCAGTGCACATAATCTTTTAATTAAGTTTGTTAATTAAATAGTTTGTTAATTTGTTAAATAACTTAAATTTCAGTTAACAGTTAATAACCAGTTGCTAATAAAATGTTAACTGTTAGCCATGGTGCCAGAGATCTTTCCTTAAACCCCACTACCCCAGTTCAAACCCCCAAGTTAGTACATTTTGAGGTTCCCCCCAGTTCTCCCCAGTCTCCAGTTACTCTGTTCACCCTCTCCTCCCTGGTGTACCCAAAATGGCTCCTGGAGAGCACAAGATGGTGGGGACCACATGGCCAGGCCCCTCCTTTGTACTTCTCCTCCCCAAAATCCTTCTTCCTACCTCCAACCCCTTCTTCCCTGATGCTTCTCCCCCTGTTATCTCTCCTCCTCCAGCTGTCCCTCCCCTTCCTGTCCCCTCGGACCCCTTCTTCTACACTTGGGCTCCTCCTCCTGAAAAGGTCCCCACCCCTTCCTTTCATAATATCCCCTCCTCTGACCCCTCCTCTCTCCCCTGCAGCACCGCCAACCCTCTTCTGACTTGCAGTTCCCACGCCCCTCCTTCTGCTTCCCACACCCCGTGAGCCACAAGTGACGAGCCCAGGAACCGGAACCCAGAACTGGAGACCCTTCCTCCTGCCACTCCAATTATGTTCAGTGGTTGTGGGAGTGCGCTTCCAGAATGGGAGCCATTCTCATTTCAAAACAAAAGAGAACTTTGCAAAGCCCAGAAAGAGTTTGGAAAGGGAAGCAAATATTTTAAGGGCCTTTTAAAGGCCACCCTCTCCTCCAATCTCTCGGTCCTGTATGGCCTCCATGATTTATTTTCGTGCCTCCTTACCCCATCAGAATATCTCGCATGGGAGGGGGCATGGAAGAGGTCATTACAGGCCGTATGTTCTGAGCTATTGCAAAGTTCCGACAGCGCCCTTGATGCCATTGGGAATAAAATAACAACCGACCACTTGAGCGGCGATGGGGAATGGGCACAGGGGAAGGACCAGGCCCGGGTTTTGCCAAGGCCGGTCCTTGAAAAGATCAAAACAGCTGCAGAGAAAAGCGTTCCTCATGTAACCATCCAGAGAACCCCAAGCTAGTTCTACAATCATTCTGCAGCAACCTAATGAGGTTTTCCTAGATTTTATTGATAGGTGGTGGGTTCACATGGAGAAACAGGGGAAAGAGCCAGGGCTGCATTCTGCCTTGCTGTTGGAATTCGCAAAGGCAAATGCCAATGATACATGAAAGTAAATCATTATGGGAATGCCCTTGGATCCTCTACCCACCCTCACCACCATCATCGAGGTGTGATCCAGAAGGCTGCCAGCTTAGGGGCTGACCATCATAGACAGCCAGGAAGGACGGTGGCTCCAGCAGCGGTGGCGGTCCCACCACCACCTGTAACACCATGGGAACCACGGTGCCATCGCTGTGGGCAGCGAGGGCACATCACCCATTTCTGTCCAGTGCCCAGCCCCTGTGGGCCAGGACAAAGGAACTGGAGGGGAGGGGAACTTACAAAAAAACCCAGAAGGGCAGCATGAACCTCCTCTGCGTGTGGATAGAAACAGAGCAGGCTTTGCAGGGGGAGGGGGGCTCAGACAAGACATTTCTAACTGGACTGACTTTCACCAAAGGACAGATAATACCTTCAATAAAGTATGGCAGCCTCAATAGCCACTCCATTTAGCAGCAGGAGAAGACCATCTTTTTAGGTCCTGCCATTGGACCGTGATTGCCGTGGACCTACTGGGCAGAAGATTGACTTTCCCTGACCCAGGCTGTAAGTATTTTGTTACTGGAGACACCAAGCACACACCCAGAGACTGAAGTCTCTCTGGTCACCCTCAGGGTGATCTGGATGGACCCAGCTCTGGGCCCCTCGAGGAAAACAACATTGAGGGGCTGGAGTGTGTCCAGAGAAGGGCAGTAAGGCTCATGAAAGGATGAGAAAATGTCCCATGAGGAGTGGCTGAGGGAGCTGGGTTTAGTCAGTCTGGAGGAGGCTCAGGAGGGACCTCACTGCTCTCTCCAACTCCCTGCCAGGGCCATGCAGTGAGGAGGGGCCGGTCTCTTCTGCTGGGCCTGCAGTGAGAACCAGAGGAACTGGCCTCACGCTGAGAGAGGAAATTCAGGTTAGATTTTAGAAAAAAAATTTCACTGTTCAGGTGTTCAGGCCTGGGAATAGGTTGGCCAGGGAGGTGGTGGAGTTGTCATCGCTGGAGGTGTTAAAGAGGCCTCTGGATCTGATATTCGGAAATGGTTTAGTGGTTTAGGGTTTGCAGTGGCAGATGCTGGGCTGACATTGAACTGAGTGGTCTTAAAGATCTCTTCCACCCGTGACGGTTCTACAATTCCAAGAGCTTCCTACCTGGCTGAGGGGAAGGCTCAGGGCTGTCCCGAGTCCGCCGCGCCCTGAGGCACTCGGGCGGGGCTGCGACTGCGGCGGCTCCTGAGGGGCCGAGCCGGGCGCTGCCCTCAGCACCGCGGGGCCGCCGCTGCCCCTCAAGCCAGCGATCCCATCCCTCAGCCCGGCGATCCCATCCCTCAGCCCGGCGATCCCATCCCTCAGCCCGGCAATCCCGCCCCTCAGCCGGGCAGTCTCACCCCTCAGCCCAGCGATCTCACCCCTCAGCCCGGCGATCTCACCCCTCAGCCGGGCAGTCTCACCCCTCAGCCCGGCGGTCTCGCCCCTCAGCCCGGCGGTCTCACCCCTCAGCCCAGCGATCTCACCCCTCAGCCGGGCAGTCTCACCCCTCAGCCCGGCGGTCTCGCCCCTCAGCCCGGCGGTCTCACCCCTCAGCCCCGCGGTCTCACCCCTCAGCCCGGCGATCCCATCCCTCATCCCGGCGGTCTCACCCCTCAGCCCGGCGGTCTCACCCCTCAGCCCGGCGGTCTCACCCCTCAGCCCGAGGGGCAGCGCTCGGCAGCGGGGACCCGCCTCGCCTCGGGATCTGCCCGGAGCCCCCCGCTCCGCCGGGTCACAGGTACCTAAAGCCTGTGATCCTGACGAGCCTGTGCTGGGGCCGTGGTTGGTGTCTCACGCTTCTGCGATAACAGCTTCAAGGGGAAGTTCACAAAAGTTTAAAAGCACAAACCTGGACTAGTTCTGGTTCTGAGTGTAGTTTCAGAGCAGTTGGTGTGTGACAGGACTGGGCCTCAGCATGATGGACCAGCAGTGGTGTTCCCAGTGCCAGGAAGGGCTTGTCCCCTGCTCTTTTTATGGCAGATACTCTGTGTGTCAAAGCTTATTCCACTCTCTCTGGCTCCATGCTGGAGCTGATAAAGATTTCTCTAAAAATGTCAACACTGTCAAAATAAAAATGTTTCATTTTTTTATTGCTTTTTTATTTAATTTTAAACAAGAAAGAACTATTTTTAGCAAGTTATCAGTTATATGAATACATATGCAAATGAGAGCACAATAAAAATTATCTAACTACCTAATAAATTAGGAGGAACAGATTGGATAGACCAGGATTAAACTACTAATTTTATTATGCTAATTATAAACCTTGAGATTTTGATATTTCTGCATCTCAGACCTCAGAGAAATGTAGCTTATCTACTCCAGGAGCTGGTAATGGAAGAAAAGAAATACAGGAGTCATTATTTGAATGTTTTAGGCCACAATTAAATGAGCTTGGACCTCCATCCTGTAATTTGTCTCAGGCATCCTTTCATTTTCTTACAGAAATCTGAGTTCTGGTCAAATCATCCTGTGTGATGTAAAGCTCTCCTGCTGTCAATGCAGCAGGCTCAAGTCTCTAATGAAAATCTCTTTTTCTACAGAAACTTAGAGAAAGTTGCCAGTATTGGCTCCTAAAATGAATGTAAGGTTAAGGTGTGTGGGGTTAAACCCAACCTATTTTCCTTTTCCATGTCTTGTTCTAGAAGAAAACCAGTGTGAGCTGCTTCAGAACAATGGTCTGCCACTTATGATTCAGGTATTGACAGAATCTCAGGATGAGGAACTCATCAAAGCTGCTACTTTTGTGCTGCAGAACTGCAAACAAATGAGTAAGCTTGCAGATATTGCTTTCCAAATGATTCTTTCCATCTCTGTGTTCTGCTGCTTCCCCAAGTGATTTTAACTGTGGCAGCTTTGTAATTCTGTGTACTCCAAGAGATGTTTGTTTTCTGCATAGAAAGTTGCTTATTTGTCATCAAGAACTGACTTAGGCAGCAAAAAGAGAAGTAAAAATTCCAAGAGTGTTGCAGTAATGCATCTTTCCCAGTTCTGATTCTCCAAAATACCTGGTTTGTTTGCAAGGCCATGGTTTGAAACTTGTTTCCAGTTCAGTCTCTCTCTCAAGAACACCTTCTCTATTCCATGGCATAGCTCAGTCAGCAGACCTTATCTCTGAGTTTGCAGACAGATGTTTGAGACTATGTGAGCTTTCAGTCAGGCTTTGAGAATCCTCTGTAATTCCATTTCTCACAGACAGGCCACTGGTTTCCTGGAGCCTCCCCAGTCCTGTGCTAACACTCCCTGTTTTCTACAGCCACAAACAGATAGAAAGCTTTGTCTAAGGCAGGAAGGCTCAATGCCAGTGCACTGACTAATTTCTGTTTTAAATCTTCAAACTTCTGCTCATCTTTTCCCCTCCCAATCTCACCTTCTAATAGCTTTTCATACGAGAGCTTGAGGACCTGAGTGTACCCTTTGACCCACAGCCTACAATATCCCAACAAGTCTAAAAGTCTGCTAATCTCTCTCTTAGTTTTTGCTTGCAGGAGTGAGATTATCCCCTTAATTCTTTCAGGATTCAGTCTCTGGTTCCCTTGACAAATTATATGTCCTAAGTATTTTACCTCACATCCTACAAATTGAAGTTTCCCCTTTGATACCCTCAGTCCTTGGTTTCCCAGAAAATTTAATAATGCTATGGTGGATTCCTGAGCCTTCTTTTCATCTTCTCCTGAGAGAAGTAAATTATCCACATACTGGAGAAGTTTTATTTCAGGTGTGGTTGAGAAAAGTTGTAGTACTTCCCCTAGGGTTTGACCAAATAAATCTGGGGATTCAGAAAATCCTTGGGGCAGCCTTGTACACATACACCACTGATTCACCACCTGCTACAACCTCTGTAGGTTTGATTGATCTGATGTGTTTGCAGTTAAAAACCCCACTATTCTGCCTAGTCCTTCCCTTTAATTTGACTCACAAGCTTCCCTTTTGCATCTCCCTCATTCCCCACATCTTTACTCTCATTGGTTACACCAGGGCTCCAACCCATTTTATTTCAAGTTAATCTGATTAGGTAAGAACCTGGGATTGTGATGTCATTGCATTAGCAGAAGGAAGTAATACTTCCTGCAGGAAAGATGACAATTTTTACCTTTGAGAAGCAAGTCATGATCTGACTGGAAGATTAAAACAGAGCAAGCCAAACTGTGGTAGTAACACCAACTCATTCTGCAGGAGCACAGCTCAAAGAGGGAATTATGGCTCATGGACTGCAGGTAAGACAGCAAAATGTCCTTGTGTTTGGTTATTTGCCTGGAGGGGGCTTTGGCTGAAGGGGGGGAAAGGTCAGCTTTAGCAAAAATAGCAGAACATTAGAAATACTGACTGTGGTTCTTCTATTTACTTGTCAGAAAAGATGGCTTTCAGAGCAGAGGCATCTTGATAGACTCACTTTTCTACAAATGCATGACATTATTTGACTTTAACATAGCTATATTCATATTCTTTCATTCTGTGCTGATGAAACAATACTTATGAATTCCTCTACTGTACAAAATTGCTGTAGTTCATTTTGTTGTTTTTTCTTAAATTCAGAAATCGACATCAGTAATTGAACAACAGATGATACTGAAACTAAATGAAACCATTAATTCCTCAAGTTGTAAACTCATGAGTTAAAAATGTAATGATTTTGTATGATAGTTTAGTAGATTTCTTTAGTATTATGGGCTGTCTCTGTAGTATTCAGCAATATGCCACAATGCAAAGGCTTTAATGAGCCTGTAAGGCAGGTTGCTGTGGTGCTCACACTGATGCAGTCCTTCAAGTTCTGGTTTTGAACCTTCCATTAGGCTTTAAGAAATGCTTCAGACAGAGGATATTGCAGCAGATATTGTTTGTACCCAAGACTCTCAGTGAGCAGAGTTGTTAAACCAAGTAACAGCTACAAAGCTGCACTGCTAGACTAGCTCTAAGCAGTAATGACTGTTTACATCTGTGTGCCTCAAGATTACCTTTATTCCACGGGTACATGCACACAGACAAAGCTCATCCCTCACCTGAGCTGAAGCAGTTGCAGTGTCACTCATCAAGTGCAGCAGGAAGCTCAGCTTTGGTAAGAAGGCTGACCTTCCCCTTGCTGTGCAGAAGAAATGCTGTGCATTTAGAAATGCAAAAGCAGATTGTAAAGCTGAAGTCCATTAAATACCACAGTCAGGATCATGATTAGGCAAAAGAAGCTGCTCAAATTGCAGAGAGAATTATCACTGCATTTAAGCTGCAGTTAAGTAGAATGCAATAGACATGGGAATCTTGGAGACAAAACAAACCCAAACAGAACAACACAAACAGCACTTTTATACTGGTGTCAGTGACTATCCTTAAAGGTGCTTTTTTTTGATACTTCAAATGATACAGAGATGGTGTTTATGTGTTCCAGTAGTCTCAAATAATCATTGTCTTTGACCAATGCTTCTAATTCAGTCAGAATCTCATTCCCAGCACGAGCAGCCTCCCAGAGGCAGAAATGGGCCAGTTTTGAGCTGCCCAGCTGGGCTGACCAAACACCAAAGCATGAGCAGCTCTGCACTCACTGAAGCTGCTCTCAGGGCTGTGGCACAGCCCAAGGCACAGCCCATGCCAGTGTCACTGCCAGCGTCTCTCCACGATCAACGAGGCACGAACAAACCTGAGCTATGGGCACCCTCTGCAGCTTCCCCTCTTCTCACTGCCATCCCAAAGCTTCTCCTTTTGGGTGAGCCATCTCCCCTGTCCTCTGAGAGAGTTAATGGCTGGAATGTCAAAGGCTCAGCTGTGAAATCATGCTTGGAAGGCAAAGCTTTCTCTTTTACACAGTGGAGAACGATGGTCAAAGTAGAGCAGCACCCCAAAGTGACATGCTGACCTGGAATCCCAATCTCCTTGCCTTACATTTTAATTTTTGCTTGTCTACCACACGAGCAAGCTACTGAGCTCTGCAGAAGGGCAAATGGAACAAGAGGGAAGGTTGTTATTATTTTGGGTGGCTTTTTTAATGAGTTGATGATAGCCAAGAATTGATTTCATAATGACTGGGGCAAAGTACTTGTTATGCATTAACAACTCCATTCACAACTCAGCCACCAGCTCCAGTTATCAGATTGTGAATTGTTCTAGCAGAAAGATCAAAAACTCATTTGACACATTATTGGAGGGGAGGAATTTTTTCCTCACACTGTCACAGACTGGAAGCTTTTTCTTGAATGACTTTGTTGCTAGTTTTAGATGTATTTCCCTTTTCCTTGCAGATAAGAGATGAGGCAAGCGGCTACAACAAAAATCTGTTTTGCATTCCTAAGCATTATGAAGAGGATTTAGAAAGAGTCTTCATTCCTCATGGACTCATCCTGGACAGGTATGAGGGTAAACAGAAAAGAATAGGGACAGTGATGCCAATTTTTGTCCCTCCAAATGAAAAAAGCCTGAGGTCCTGCCCTATGCAGCCCATGAGAAACGGGGAAACTCTGCAGCCCAAACACTTCTGTCCTAAAGTCTGGTATAAGAGGGGGTTCATGGAGAGGATTCCTCTGCAAGCCCAGTCAAGCTTCCATGTTCCATCAACTGTCTTCAAGCCCAGCTATCCTGCAATATTTGTGTTTATGGGTTAAATCTGCTTATGCTGTGCAAATACATAATTTATTTTCCTACGACTTGCTGTGCTCACAATTTGCTAGTTATAAAAACCTAACAGCAAGATCAGAGTTTTTACTTGAACATTGCTTAATAGATGCACAAACAGCTCTGATACACAGAACACTTTCCAGAATTGCCTTTTTTTTCCTTCTTTCTCCCAGGACAGAGCGTTTGGCTCGAGATATCATGCAAGACATGGGAAGTCATCCCATTGTTGCACTCTGTGTCCTTAAAGGAGGCTATAAATTCTTTGCTGATTTGCTGGACCAGATAAAAGCACTGAATCAAAATGGTGATAAATCTGTGCCCGTTACCGTGGATTTTGTCAGAATAAAAAGCTACTGTGTGAGTAACTTTCTTTTCTTTGGAAAATTGACTCTCTCCATAGACTGGCATTCTAAATACTGGTAGTTTGTGTGAGAACCCCACAAAAATTGAGTTTATGTGTACATTCTCTTCAAATTACATACTAAAAAGGAACTGATTTACTGATCTGCCCCAAAGGGTGGATATTATATATTCACTGGAAGAAACATAGCAGAACACTCAACATGACAGAGCCAGGGGCAGATCTCAAACTCCTTCCTCTTGCAAGAAGCAAGAGCAGCTCACCTTTCAAACAAATACAGGACAACACTTTGGGGCATGTATTATGTGACTTCCATCTCTTCTTTCTCCTTCTAGAATGAGTCACCTGCAGAAAAAATCAGTTTTATTGGAGAGGAGCTGTCTACACTAAGTGGGAAGGTATGAATTGGCATCTTCAGCTTTTAAAGGAAAACAACTGTTCCTATGTATTTTCCAGGAAATCCATCTTTATTAAAGATTTTGATACTGCATACTTCCAGCCTCTTAACACTGATTTAAAATGCTGGGCTTTGAAATAGTGAATAATTCCCACTGATCTCAGTGGAAACTTGGAGTGAACAGCAATGAGTGCTCCCAAAGGTCCCATTCCCCATTTTATCCCAGAACCCCCAGAAATGAACCACACTCAACTGATTCATTCAGTGCCTCTAGAATACAGTGCTGTACACAGAGCAAGATACAGACCTGACACAGGTGCCTTTATCACCATATTTTAAGCTTTCATAAATACTTACAAAAAGACTCTTCAGTAAGCACCAAAGTCAGTCAGTAGTTCAAGTGACAATCTCCTTTGAAAATCAAGGCAATTTCTTTGTAACTGAGGGTTTTAGTGTGCTTTTCTTGGCTGTATGGTTTGCTGAAAATTGCCATTTAAGTATTTTTTTTCTTTCCCTTCTTTCCCTATGCAATCTCTTCCAGAATGTGTTAGTAGTAGAGGTAAGTAATGACTGAAGGAGGGGTGGAATGACACAGATTCTTTTCTCCCTTCTTTTCAAATGAATACATATTACATATAAAATAATAATTAATGAAGTTACTGGGCTGCCAGGTTGGTTTGCTCTAATTTAATCCACTGACAGTCTGATTTTCCTTTCAAACTTGAAGGATAATTTATTTTTTTTATCACTTTCAGGACATTATTGAGACTGGTAGAACAATGAAAGCACTGCTTTCAAAAATAAAAGACAAGAAACCAAGGATGGTGAAAGTTGTAAGGTACAAGGATACAGCTGCTAACTAACACATTCAAATCATTTGGGTGAATAGTCATTGTATGCTGACAAGTGCTTGTTTGGCTTGAAGTTTGGGGGGAAGAAAGCAAATGCAGGAAGCAGTCCTTACCCAGCTGCTGGAAAATTAAGTGTTTCTTGAACTGGGAAATTTCCCTGTGCACTACCATCCTCACTGCTCAAATTAATAAAGAAAGGTTTTATGGCTCTTTCTGTGTAGTCCATAAAGTCTGATGGATTCCCTGTTTCTTACTTTATGTCTGAAGGAAATTGATGTCTTTCCATAAGTTTTCTAACGTTGCCTCAGTTGCCTCAATGCTGGAATGACAACACTCAGAATATCCCTTACTATCCTCAACTCTAGAAGTTTCCAGAATCTGAGAGTCTGTCAGCACTTGGAAGATGATTTCAAGCAGCATTCTAGACCTGCTTTTAGTAGGTCTCTAAAAGGAAATTTTGTGGAATATCCCTGTGTCTGTCAAGTAATCACAATGCTTTATAAAAACAGTTGCTTTATGCACCAGTTATTCAGACAGGCCTTCTAGGGACTGTCCAGGAGGTTCTCAGTTTCTTCTGAAGTGCACAGGCAAACCAAGAATAGATAAGATTTTGCAGAAGAAATGTCCTTTTCTCCCTCCCTCCCCACTAAAATCATTCCCAGCCACTTGGACATGCTTCCCCCTCTGTGCTGTTCCAGTGTCCTGAGGCATTGCTACGTGGAAGGGCAATGACCTGAGACACAGGATTGGAGGGAACTGAATACAAACCAGAGCCACTTGGACATAAAGAATGAACCTAGATCAGAGCCTTTGCTTCTCCCTCCATGACAAGGCTGAACACCACTTCTTTCTGTGAAATAATCTCACTGTCTTGATTTAATTGCATGATTTTAGAAGCTTATGGGGAGATGTGGCAGAAGGGAAGTTTGCAGCTTAGACATATTTTAAAAACCAACCTGCTCTGCTCTGCCTTACAGCCTGCTCGTCAAAAGGACATGTCAGAGTCCAGGTTACAGACCAGACTGTAAGTACCATGTTTTTCTAGTATTTTCCAAAGCACAGTCTTACAATTTCCCTTCAGGCAGCACATCTGACAACTGCACAGAAGTTTCATGCAGGCCAAGAGAAATGGGGAGAAACTCCATAAAAACTTGTGAACTAATGTCCAGCTATGGCATCCTGAGGCCTCATGACCACCTTCTGTTTTTCCCCTGGCTGGCCTCAGTGCAGGTTTAGCTATTTGATATGTAAATTTAACTATTTAGATAGCAGAAATGAATCAAACCTTAACTGTGTGTTGCTTTGCTTTGGCCCTGGAGGGCATTTGTTTTGACTCTGCATTATTAAACTTGCCTTGTTTCCAAACTGAAAAGTCCTACTGAATCACAGTTCATCTACTTTCACTCAAGTAAAATCTCATTCCTTGTCTTTTTTCCCAGGACTAACTCATAACCAGGTTTTAAACAATTATTTTGTTAATAAACATAACTCTCTTAACACCTTAATTATATTACTGACTGATGGGAATGGTTTAGATTCTAACCTCTCTCATCAATTTATAGCTCAGATTCTTAAGGAAGCACCCTGAAAGAGATGATGCCTATTACCCTTAGCTCAAGTATGTGTTGAATACAAGCTCTGCATTTAAAAGCTACTTCTACCACTGAAGTATAAAAAGATCTGTATTTTCTTACAGATACAGGCTTTGAAATCCCAGATCAATCTGTGGTTGGATATGCTCTTGACTACAATGAATACTTCAGAGATCTAAATGTAAGTACATGCACATTCCTCCACTGCCAAGTATCAGGTACCCAGCAAGAAGATTTGCTTCTACTCAGAGCTTCTCAACAATTAAAAAACCTTCAACTCCAGCTAGAAACTTCCAATAAAGGAGCAAAACCATTTTTAAGGTGCCAAGTTGGTAATGCAGTGTAGGTGCATGAGAAATGTTTGTGCTTCACCTTTTTATAATTCTACTCCACAAGTCTCATGGCTCAGCCGTGCTGCAGAACATTCTGAACCCCCAGGATGGTGAGCAGCACACAATCTGTGACCCCATCTGAAAATAACTTGTAATTTGACTTTAATTGGATATTTGGCTGACTTAGTTCAACCCTGTGTTGCTCTTCAGCCACCAGGTCTTTAAAGCAGCCCTGCAGGGACTCTGGGTGAAGGTTTCCATACACTTAGGGATAACATGTCTTATATCTTACATGTCTGTAAGAAGTCTTCCCTTATTCCATTACAGCTCCTTCAGGCTGCACAGAGTAGTAGCCTTGGAAACATCATAAACTGATAGGGTTGATCATTTTTACCTCCTTTGTTTTCAAAAGTACTTCCTTAATTCTGTTTAACTCGGAAAGTTTTTTACTTCAAAGCCTTTTTCCTAAGACAAAGCAGTCCTGCTGAAGACACAAACAGTCTGTGCTATTGCTCAGCAGCATTGAGGAGCATGCAGTAATTTAACAAACCTAAATTCTTTAGAATATATAAACCTATATATTACAAATAAACTTGCAAAGAATACTAAGATCTGGAGTTTACTGCAAGTAGGAAACTTCCAACTATTACGGTTGTAGTGTGTTTTTAGTACAGTGCTGGGAATACAGCTGAAAATTAATCTTACACTTCATTCCAAGATAGAGATTGATAAATATTGTACTTTTTATTTTTTCTTTTTTTTTTTTCTTTTAGCACACCTGTATTTTGAAAGAGAACGCCAAAGAGAAATACAGGATGTGATAATCTCAGTCTTCTGGAGCACTGATTTCTGGCTGCTGATTAGGTGATATAAAGCATCCCATCGGGAAATTCCTTTTGCTACTTGCGTGTCCCGGAGCAGCAGGAGCAGCTCCCCGTTAGTGGCAGGAGCTGCAGCTCGCTCATTGCCCGTGTGCTGCGCGCTGAACACGAGCTCTGGAGACGCTGGGATTTTTCCTGCTGGAAGCAGCAGCAGCAGCAGCAGGAGCTGGGTGCGGGGCTGTGGCCATAGCGAGAAACGTGCCCGGCTCGTTCCGGGCCCCGCAGCGGATTCCTTCGGCTCCCGGCGGGGCCCGAGGGAGCTCGGAGGGCGGAACAGGCCCCGAGCGGAGGCCGAGATGGAAGCCAGGGGCACGGGCAGGGCTCGGGGTTACCTGGGAACCGCGGCCGCAGCGCCCGCGGCGCTGCTGTTCCAGCTTCAGTTGCGTGGAGACCGCGATCCTCGGTGGGTGTGCGCAGCCTGGCCACGGGCACACGGCTCCACTGGGCCATTCGCCAGGGGAATTGTTCACAGGGAATGGGGCTGTGCGGGGCAATTCCTGCTGCTTTGCTCTCACAGCGAGTCCCGAGTTCGCGGTGCTTTGCTTTCTGCCAGGGAGTCCCCAATTCGCGGTGCTTTGGTCTCACAGGGAGTCCCGAATTTTGTTTGAAGTTAAAGATTGACTAAAGTTGTACTTTTGGGTTTTGTCACAGCTCTGCCATGAATTGGGTTGTGGGTTTTCAGATCTGTTGTGTTCCTTTGCATCCCCTGCACTCACCTGGTCCAAGGCCTCAGGCACGGCTCTGGGGGCTCGCTGCAGGTCTTGGCTGGGTTGTGACACCCCCTCAGCTGCTCCTCATGGCAATGTCCCCTGGATGTGGCCTTCTTGTGGGGGGAGGTTTTAGAGCCGAGCCACTTTGTGGGAGGGAGGATGGGTGTCCACTGCCTCTTACATTGGGGATGTGGCACAGCCACAAAATTTCCTCCTTGCCCCTCTGTTGATGGGAGGTTTGTGTGCAAACCTGGCCTCAGCAGATGAGTCTGTGCCTGTGACTTCCCCACCCTGAAGCCAGACAGAGCTGATTCTCAGGACAGCTGCTGCCTTTGGCTTTGGTGTGGATCCATTTCTCTCCCTCAGTGTTGATTACTTCTGCCCAGACCTGAGATGATAGGACAATAGTGCCACCTTTATTTTCTCTCAAGTTCCCTTAGGTGGCTTAACTCACAGTCCAAAGTTCCAGTCAGCAGGCATTTTCAGGGAAGGGTGGGCTTTGGTGGGCACAGGGCAAAAAATCCTTTAGAACAAGATTTAAGCCGTGAGCCATAACATTCCAGTCTCTCACACGTCCTGTGAGGAGCAGCTGAGAGAGCAAGGGGTGTTTAGCCTAAAGAAAAAGAGGTCCATTCTAGCTATTTTTAAATAATATCAATATTTAAAATAATAATAATAATAATAATAATAATAATAATAATAATAATAATAATAATAATAATAATATTTGCAGTAGTATATTGAATCTAATAATATTAAAGCTACAGCTTTTACAGTCTGTTCTAACTATTATTAATGTTATTCATATTTTTAGCTCCAGGTTTCAGTGTGATTCATTTTTGAATTGCACAGCTTAGCCATGTAGTTCAACTAGAGGCCTAAGAATCCTGGCTACTCACACCAAACAAGCACTTGGCTACTTTTAAATACTATAAATTTTTTAGCACCAGTATATCTCTTGAGTCTGCTGTGAATTGGATTCTGGATTTTCAGAATTCCATTCTTGCTCCTTGCAGTTTTCTTGAGGCATTGTTGATCTTCTGCGACTTCCTCCTTTCAAGATGCCTTCTGGATTCCCAGAAAAGACAACGACACCTCCTGAGCTTTTGCTCAGGGCAAGACTGAAGTCTTTCAGTGTAAGTAGCCTCTGGGGCTGTGTTAAGGCTGGAAATGGCCCTGGTGTCCCTCCTCTCCCTGCCCCTGCTGTTGTCCAGCAGCACTGTGAGGCTGCAGAGCCCTCCCCAGCTCTCTGTGCCGTGCTCCTGTTGCTGGGGGCTGTCCTGGTGCACTTGGGAACACCGTGTGTTGCTCCAGGGACACTCCAGTGTCTTCCCTGGCTGTGCCACCGGGGCCAGGTGAAACCAATGTCCAGCTGGAGCCCTGAGCAGGCGCTTCTCTCCCTGCCCTTTGTCACAGCAATTCCTTCTGTCAGGCTGGGCACTCCCCTGTGCTGCTCTCACAAACCTGCCCTTGAGCACCTGGGCAGCTCCAGCTCTGCCCAAAGCCTGGAGAGACACGGCTGGTGCCAGCAGCAGAGGTTCCAGAGCAGCTGTTCTCTCTCATCTCCTGCGTGGGGCACAGATCCAGCCCTGCACACAGCACTGGAGTCAGGGCCACAAAGGTCCCTTGGCTGTCTGGAGCTCACTTGACTGAAGATGCCCTGCTGCTGAGGCTCTGTCAAGGAGATCCCTCTGTTTTCTTCTGTGGAGGGCTGTGGGAGCCCAGACAGGGGAAGCAAATGCTAATTAACAGAGAGGACTAAAACCTGGACACTTTCCTGTGCCCCTTCTCTTGGTACCACTTTGCTTTCTTGCATCTCCTGGACTCACCCAGCAGCGCTATCTCCTCACTGTGAGCTTTGAGTGTTGTGCAGGGATGGAGTTAGGGAGTTCTGACAGCTCCTCCCCACTCTCTGAAAAGATCACTGCCTCAATCCAGTGAAACTAAAGAGGAAACAAATGCCCAAAGAGCAGAAATCCCCAAACATGTCCCATCAAATCATGGGGAAGCTGAGGGACATAGCCATGTGGTTGGAGTATGTGTATTCTGCTCTATTATTAATTTACTGATGCTAAGTATTTCAACAAGTAACTTAGGGAGCTTCCAGGACTGTCCTAGATGATGTGATCACCAATTAGTCACCAGTGCCACTTGTTCAAGAAAAGCCTTTCTGAACAAGCACATCTCTGATGCTTTTGCTGGGTTTTTTTTTTGCCTTTCAGCTACTTCCCTCTAGATTCCCGAGAGAGAAGCTCAACAAGAATGAGGCCAGTGCTGGGGAGAGTAGTCTGCCCAGAATTGGCCCATTTCTACCCACGAGTGAGACTGGTCAGAAGGTAGCCTTTTCCTGCTCTTTTCCTTTCTGTCTGATGCAAAGTTTGAAGAGGGTGTGTGCTTGTGACAGGCTCGCCTCCAGCAAAATACCTCAGTGTCCAGGTGCTGTTGTCATTGCAAACTGCTGGTAGTGGTGGACTTGGAGTCCTGATCTGCACCAAGCCAACACAAATAACTTCTGCTGAAACTGCTGGGGTTTGCTGGAGTGGAGCTGCCATTGCTGAAACAATGGGGGGAAGGCTGGGGACACAAAGGCACAAATTTGCCATTTGCCATTTTCCTGCTGAAATAGCCACCTCTTGCTTTGCTGTGGTCACCATCAAATGCTTGGGGTCATAGGATTCCCTCCACAGTGGCAGTGCTGGCCTTTGTAGGCCAAGGACCTGCAGGAATTACTGCAGATTTAACAAAAGTAATTGCATTAATGCTTTGGGTTGGAACAATGTGTTGGGAGCCTGAGAGATTCTGCAGGCTGCCAGGTGCACAGGGGACTCACCCTGGGCAGGGGGAATGGATGTGCTTTCTCTGGATCAGTGCCTACTGTGTTTAAAGCTGCTTTTCCTGCAGGACTGGCTGGGTATATTGCACAATCCAGATGTGGTAGGTGGCCGAGGCGGGTGTTGAGCAGGAAATGGGCAGCAAGAGACAGTAACAAAGTGGTGAAGGATTGCCCTGGAGAGGGAGGTCAGGAACAGCTCAGAGAAGGGCACAACTAAGGGACAGTGAGCTGCAGCCACTCCCTTCAGCAGTGTAGTCCCACAGGAGAGCTGCTGGTGTGTCTGGAGTGACAGCAGTGTGGCTGGAGAAGGCAGACAACAGGGGAGAGTTTTCTCAAAGCAATGTCTCTGCTCCAGAAGCATTTGCTGCTGTTGTGTCATTTCAGACATGCCTCTAGAATGGTATCAAATAAGATAGCAATAATAGACTACAAGAAAGCACCCATTTAAAGCTCATGGAAAAAGGAGATACTAACTCTACTCTTACCCAAGTTACTGAGAAAAGAACTGACCCTTATCC
The DNA here is from genome assembly GCF_030490865.1 of Poecile atricapillus. Lineage (NCBI taxonomy): Eukaryota > Metazoa > Chordata > Aves > Passeriformes > Paridae > Poecile > Poecile atricapillus. The sequence continues at coordinate 2,475,899 of NC_081258.1, read as the reverse complement.
TCATTCAGCACTCACCTCATTTTTCTTTTTCCTAATTTCTGTGTTATTTTATTTTTGCCTTTACCTCTGTTAGGAACACACTTAATTTTAAATACAATTAAAGGGGACAAAGTTGTTGAAGCAAAAGAAAACTGTTCATTAGTGACAATTCAGCTGAGCTGGGTGCATGTCTCCCTCCCTGAGAGCTGAGCACACACACACCCTTCACCAAAATGGCTTTTTTTATACCCTTTTATATGGCTTCTTTTATACCCTTTATACCCTTTTATATGGCTTCTTTTATACCCTGCTCTGTGTGGCCCAGCAGCTCTTGAGCAGCTCAGAGCAGAGGTGGCTGAGCTACTGTTTCCCCAGTGTGGCCTGGGCAGACGTGCTCACCCAGAGTCTGTCCTTCACTGGGGATCAGAGTAAGAGTCTCCTTCATGAACATTCCTCCCAGCAGCTGAACCTCTCCCTGCTCTCTCTTGTCTCTCCAGTTGTTGCCAGTTCTCCCGAAACAGAGCTTGTTTCGTGTTTCCCCACCAGAGCTGGTGTTTCAGAACTTCGTGGCTCATGAAGTCTCTGAAATGGAACTGTCTCTCACAAATGAGAGCAAGGTAAGTGCTGGGGCCTGGAGCTTTAACGCCGTGCTGGAAGAGGGGAGTGGTGTAATTCCCATGGTGTACAGCAAAGCAAGTTACCTGCTGCAGCACATCCAGAAGAAAATGTCTCAGCACCTTTGTTGTGCAGGATGGTGGAAATCTTGCTGTGCTGGGAATTCTCCCCTGAGTTTGGCTATGCATTGATGGTATCTATCCCAAAGGATTTGCTTTCTCTTGAAAGCTCTGGATTGATAGGAATGTTGAGGGCTGTACAGTTCTAACCTGCTTTCATGCTTTGCCTTGAGTCTATACCACATCCTGTGTCTCCTTGGTTAATCTTGGTTCCTGGTAGGAATTTCTGCCTCTCTCAGCCTGTTTGACTCCCTTTGTGCAGCTCACAGTCAAAGCTCATGGGCTGAGTCTTCTCCACTTTCTGCTGGAATCACTTATCACTGATGGCATTGGTACTGCAGGAAATGTGTTGTGAAACAGCCCTGGAGTCAGACTGATGCAGCAGAAGCAGTGGGAGGCCTTTAGGTGCCACTTCAGGCTCCTGCTAAGCTTCATCCAGCTCTGCTCAGGTTTTCCAAAAGCAACGTGGTGCTCTGCTTTCCCTTTGGAGAACCACAGCACATCCAAAGCCATGTGCTCCTGGAGGATTTAACCTTCACTTGAGGCAATTGTGATTATTTTGCAGTTTCCCAAGAGAGTTGAGAGGGGAAGAGGTTGAAAGATGTCAGCAGTTGTGTTCCACTGTAAAGAGGAAAATTGAAACCATTTGAATTTCAGTCAGGGAAACATTTCCTCAAATGAGGCTTGTGCCAAGAGTGGACTGGTGGGAAGAGCCAGGAGGGTCAAAATCATCTGGTTTAGACTTTTTGAGAGCATTTTGGTGCTCAGGGGTTGATATCTATGTGCTAGAAAATGCATGTTTGCTGTGTCTGTGTATCCCAGAGGGCAGAACCTGTCCTGCTGGCTGAGGGCAGGAATGCCCAGCAGCCCAGCTCACCTGCACAGGCAGCAAGAGCCCCTGGGGAGCCAAGATTGCTTTAATGCTGGAATGGGAGTCAACACTGGTCATGTTTGTCCAGGCAGAAAATGCCTTTGAAGCCCACAGTCAATAGGCACAGCCTGTCTGTATTTCCATCATTTTTGGCAAAGTGATTGCTGTCATGGTTTTAGGATTCTTCCTTGCTGCTTTAGTTGCTCATTTAAATTCTCTTTTGCCATCTCCATGTTTTAGGGATTGTTTTGCTGTGTTCCTTCTTTGCCTTTTCAGGTTTGCTTTTATTCCCAGTGAGGCCACAGTGTTTGGTCTCCTCTCTTGCTGGTCTGTTTGCCTGACTGTACCCCCAGACCTGCCCTAGCCACACCTGATCTGCTAGAAGGGAATTTCTTCCTTCCCCCAGGATAATGTGCTGCTTTGCTTTCAGGTAGCACATCCCCTGTCTGGAACACCACTGCATGGCTGTGTGCAGGCAGAAGCCAGCAGGTTTTTGGCCTTGTTGAATATGCAGATGACTTGGTGCAGGTGCTCTGTCTCCATCCTGCTGGTGCTGACCTGCTGGGCCCTTCCTTCCCACCGGGCACTGCCCTACTGCCCCTGGCCAAAATGAGCCAGACAGAAGGGATTCAAGTTCTCCCTTGTGAATGATGTGCCTGTACCTCCACAGCTGAAAGTGCTCTGGAAAAGGGATCAAGGAAGGATGTCACCAGAGCACGGACAGGTCTCCTCTCCACCTGTTTCCACAAGTGGCAAAATCATTGTTTCATGTCTTCCCTGCAGTGTGTTCAGCTGGTGCAGGTCTCCATGCAGAGCTCACCTTGTTTCAGGCTGGTGTGCCCCAACGAGGCGTACCGTGCTGTGCCGCGAGGTGCGACTGCCCGTGTGCGCATTCAGTTCACCCCCAACGAGAGCAAGGTGAGACTGGAGGAGCCAAAACACACAATTATCTCCAAAGCCACTGTTTTCCCTGCACTCTGGGACAGCCCATTCCATGCTGTGAGCTTGGCTCCAGGCTGGGGGCAGGCAGCCTGCAGCCAGGCTCAGCTTGGCACGTGCTGCCAGGGGCTGCAGCCAGGCCTGACAGGCCCTGCTTCCCTCCCTGCACATTCCTGAGCATTCCCAAGGGAAGATGCACAGGGAACAGGATGAAAATGACAGGGGGGTGTTGAGAGATGTTTGGCCATCTCTAGGTACAATGGAAGGGTTTCATTATTATGGAAAACACTGGAGGAATGAAGAGCTCAGAGAGCTTTCCTCCTTCCTGACTGGCAACAGCTTCCCTGCCTCACCCTGGGCTGGAGCAAAGTGGTGATTTCTGCCCCCTCTGTTGTCCAGCCTTGCAGCTGGGCTGTCCCACAGCACAAGTGACCAAGGTACAGCTGCAAGGCCAGGGCAGAGGCTGTGCTGTGCCCGTGAGCCCAGCCTGGCACAGGCACACTGAGCTCTAGGTGCCCTTAGCAGGAGCTTGGTGAGCTGCAGGGGACTTGGACACCTGCTGAAAGAGCTGGTGTAGGGCAGGTACAACCTGCAGGCAGAGCTGTGAGCCCAGAGCCTGTGGCAGTGACACTGCTGTGGCTCTGTCTTCATGCCTGTCACTGTGGCTGCTCTGTCAGCTGGCACCCATTCCGTGCCAAATGTGCTTTGGTGGGGAGATTTGAGCAGCAGTGCCGAGGCCCTGGAGCTCTGATCTCAGTGCTGGGATCTGGAGATTTGTTCATACAGAAGGGTTTAGGACATGGCATGGAAGGGAGGAAGGGAAACAAACAACATCCAACAGCATCCTGCTACCTCTTAACACTGTTCTTCTCCTGACTTGCTTGGAGAGGCAAAGTTAGAGGGGAGTTGTGAGCCAACTGATGTTTCTACACTAGACCAGAGGTGCAGGATCTTTTTGGGTGCAGCTGTTTTCTCACCTTCCTTTCCTTTTGCTGCTTAGAGTCAGTTTAACACTTTGTCCTATTCTCAAACAGCAGGAATACAGGAACATAAAGAGGAATGGCCTGTGTTGTTCCCTAGCTCCATGTTCCTTAGAAGGGACTTGGAAATTATTTAACATCATTAAACTTTAGAGTAAAAGTTGTGGCCTAGGGCAGTTCTCTGTATGACCCTAATGGCATGAGAGCTTAATGCCACTGAGATAGGTTTTGCAAAGTGCACTGGTGCTTTTAATAATAATAATAGTGGTAGAACTTAGTGTTCATTTTGGGATAGAATAGAATAGAATAGAATAGAATAGAATAGAATAGAATAGAATAGAATAGAATAGAATAGAATAGAATAGAATAGAATAGAATAGAATAGAATAGAATAGAATAGAATAGAATAGAATAGAATAGAATAGAATAGAATAGAATAGAATAGAATAGAATAGAATAGAATAGAATAGAATAGAATAGAATAGATGCCCTTGAAGGGTTTTAGGACATTGTTTTCTTCTGCCATGGGAATGGCACTAAATGCCCTATGCTGAGCTCGTTTCTTTTCCTGCAGGATTATTCCCATGAGCTTGTCTGCATGACTAAAACAGAAAGGATAGTTGTGCCAATCCGGGCCATTGCTGCCCGAGCTATCCTGAACATCCCAGACCAGCTGAACTTCTCGGAGTGTCCAGTCAAGAGCAGCACCAAGAGGACTCTGCTGCTTCGAAACACTGGCAGCCTGGAGGCTCATTACTACATCAGCACCCAGAGGTGAGGCAGCTCCTCTGTCCTTGTGCAAAACACCTTTGGGTGATAAAAGGCTTGGGAAAGAGCAACAAAAGGAAGCTGAGCATCAGGGCTGCACTGCAGCTCTGGCTGGAAGTGAGCAGGATGGATGGCATCTGCTCTTGCTTTCAGTGCTCTTAGCAGGATGCAGCCTTTGAGCTTTCTCTGTCCCACATTTCCTGGAGGGTGCTGGAACATGTGAGGAGCTGGCTTGCACCCTCCTGAGCACAAGCAGCTTCTGAAATGGTTCCCACTGTCAGCCAAATAGCCCCATTCTCTGGGAGGCCACAGGCACGTGGCTGCCCAGTGCTCCTCATGAGATGCCCTGCTAATGGTGCTTCATTTAGCTGGGGTTGGATCCTTCAGATTGTAAATGGCATCCTCCCTTTGGGTCTTGTTTCCATGTCTCTGTATTGCTCTAATCTGCATTAATCTTGCAGAGTTTTGATTGCTGCTTTTCTTAGAGCAGCTTTCATTGAAATGCTGATAAAATGTGCCCTTTATAGGCTAAATCGGGATATTTTCAAGGAAAAATAAACCAAAGAGCCACGCTGCAAATTCAACAGTAATTATTTCTTGGTCTTCAAGGAAAAGTTCCTTCTCCCTGTCTGATTCCTAGGCTGTAATCTCACAGGACAGGTAGTGCCCTAACATTTGCATCTCTTGAGATGAGGTTGATAGGCAGCAGGACAAGGGAAATTGCTGAGGCAGTCAGTGTCAAGTTGTGCATGCAGACAGCTCTTAATCCTCTCCGTGGTTTCCCAAACCATTCTCTGATGGGATTGCTGGCAGTGGGATCCTTGGGTCTCATTGCAGAGAGCTGGATGCAGAGTATGGGGGAGGTGGGGTCATTTTATCCCACAGGATCTCCTGAGGTCTGTATCTCCTCAGAAGTGGGTCAGCAGCTGTTTCTGATCCTGTTTTGTCTCTTTTCTGTTGCCTGTGGTTTCTTTGCTCCCTGCTTGCCCAAGGGAGCCGAAGTGACCTGCACTGCAGAAGGAATATCATCCCCAGATGTCCCCTGAGTCCTGATCTCTCTCTTTGTGTTGCAGTCCTTTCTCCGTGGTTCCGGCCATGGGAGCTCTGGGTGCTGGTGACAGCGTGCAGGTGACAGTGGGATTTCACCCACTGACCACTGGTGCCCATTTTGGGTCCATGGTAGTGAGCTACAACACAGGTGAGTGCTGGGCACTGCACGGGGCACAGGACACTTCTCCACCACCACTCCCTGTTGTCCCAGCCCCCTCAATTCCCTCTGGATGTGCCTCCCCTGTTCCAGCTTTACCCCAAAGAAAACTGAGAACCAGTTGGTGTTTAGGGGGCTGATAAAGTGGATCCCCTCTAACAGGACTAAGATTTTTGGGCTCCTGTTTTGCTGAGAGTTGCTGAGTGGAGGAAGGAGGAGCCCTGATTCTCCACTGCCTTGTGGCTATGCCTGGCTGAAGTTTTGTTTTATTCTGGCCAGTGCTGTGTGTGAGGTGTGAGGTCTCCATCAGACTCTCTCCAATGCAGTGTATTTCTTGCACACCTCTGTCCCATAGGCTGCTGCTCCACTGGCTTGTCACAGACCCTTTTACTGTGTTGCCCTCTACACATACATATAGTTTCTGTCTAATAACATTTTCAAATCCTCAAGTACTTTTTGGTGACAAATCAAGACAATTTTTTCCTTGTCCCCATTTCCCAGGCCATTCATGCTGTTGCAAACCTCTCACATCTATCTCCCATTTGATTTCTAGACTGAGGAATCCCATTCAGTCTTCATGTAGAAGCTGCTCTGTACTTACTGATCTTTCCTTGGTCCCTTTTTTATTCAATTTGAAATGCTCCAGCTTGGTTTTTGAGATCAGAACAATATCAAATATTTCAAGACTGATGTGGCTGTGTGTTTGGACAGGGAGATGATGATGATGATGATTTTCATGGTGTTCATTTTGTAGTGGTTTGTCATATTGCAGAGCCAGGCTGGTTGTGTTTCCTCACCTGGGTCCCCTCCTGCTCTGGGCTTCACCTCACTTGTTCCTCTGGGCCTCCTTTTTCTGCTCACATGCCCCCAGGTGTATTTGCTTGTCAGCAACAAGGGATCCAAGGGATCAGGAGAAACAGGAATCTCATGGGATGCCCAGGGGAAACCCCAGGCAAGCCAGGACTGAACAGGGCTCCTCAGCATCACCTGAAGGACTTGGATGCAGAAATCCTGGTGATCTGAGTGGGTCACCTGAGCACACCTGACAAACCTCAGTGTACCTTGGGGCCCAATCTCCACAAACACACTCCAAAATCAGCTGTTTTAGGAGGTGCCCAGGACACCCTCACGCTGCACACACAGAGCTGTCAGGATGTTATAAATGTGCTGACCCATAGAACTGCAAATACAGCTAAAAGCTGTGACCCTTTCTTCTGTGACCTGTGGTTTGCTCTGTTCCTTGGGCTTTCATCAGCAACTGAGCTGAGCAAAGGCTCCCCTTTGCTTTGTTCCAGGTGAAGAAATGATCCACACAAACCTTCAGGGAGAAGCTGTAGATGTCAGCATCGGGTTGAGGACGTATTCCGTGGAGCTGAAGAAGACTTTCATCACCACGTCAAGCCACACAACCATGTTCATCGAGAACAGGAGTAACATCAGAGCCCAGTTCCAGTGGAAGACTTTTCCTAGTGAGGAAGATGAGAATGAAGAGAAGAGGAGGTTGGTTTGCAAGATGCATTTCAGTGAGATACATGGCCCAAGACTAAAACTAACGTAGGGCCTCAGGAGGGTGTTGGTGCTTTTGAATGGCTCAGGCCAAGTGAACCATCCCTGGCATCAGGGTGTGTGTCCCTGGGCTTCAGGAGCCCAGCACTTGACATTCCAGTTCCATTTATACCCCAACCAGGGATGGCATTTTGGGAAGGAAAGGTTGATGGCAATGACTAGCTTTCCTCAACTTCTAATTGGGCTTTTGCTTCTCTAATCTTCTTCCTACATGACCTGGCAACATCCTTAAACATTTCCTGAGTTGCCAGCCCCTCTTTCCAAAGGTGAGACACCCTCTTTTTCCCCTTAGTTTGTTCAAAAGCTCCTTTCCCATCCAGGCTGGTTGTCTTCCCTGCCAGCTCATCTTTCAGCACACAGAGACAGTCTGTTCCTGTGCCTTCAAGAATTCTTTCTTGGAATATGTCCATCCTTCCTGGACACATTTGTTTTTAAGGGCTCTATCCCAAGGTACTCCCCATTTCAGTCTCTTGAACAGGCCCAAGTCTGCCCTCCAGAAGTCCAGAGTGGAAGTTTTGGTGATGCCCCTCCTTGTTTCACTGAATATTGAGAACTCTGGTATTTCATCACAGTCACTGGACCCCAGACAGTGGTGGAGAGATGAAGTTAATTCAGTTATTAAGGAATCTCCTGGTGATATCCTGGGCCCCAGGGAGGCAGCAGACTTCCCTGTGGAATGGATCCAGTCGATCTACAGGCCCTCAGTTCCCCTTAGAAGGGAGTTGCCCACTACCACTACTCTTCTTTTCTTCATCTGTCTGACAAAGTGCAACTGGGAGACTCTCCAGACAGAATTTTTTCTTTAGTGTCATCTGCCTGACCCTCTGGATCCAGGGCCTCATAACTATTCTGTCAGGGCACCTGGGCAGGTGCTGGGGGTCAGGATGGAATTTTATTACCTCCCCAGTAGAGACCCCTTTCCATTGCCCACTGTCTCCTCGGTCTCCTCCTTCTGCCTGATGGCAAGAAGGGCAGGGCAGGGCTCCTCTGACTCCTGCTGAGCTCCTCTCAGGGTTGGAAGGGTGTAACTCCAGCAGTTTATTTCTGTTTCACTCTCCCTAATGCCTCTCAGCCTTTCCACTTCTTCCTTAGGCTCTGCCACCAGACAGAGCAGAGGATCCTCCTGCTCACACTGCACACAGGTGTCCTTCACACAGTGCTCTGGTATTAACACCAGGCTCAGACCCTCCCTGCACCAGGGGCCTGCACAGCTGCCTCCTTCCTGGGCTTCTGTTTGAGTCAGTGCACTCTTGCTGGCAGCAGCAGCTGCAATGGCTTTTGATCAATTGTAAACCATTGCTGGGGGAAAGAAAAGGGAAGAAAGCAAAAAGGAAAAAAAAGGCAAGCAACTCATAACCAGCCAAAAGACACAACCCACTACAGGAGGAGGGTGGGTGGCTGCACCCTTTCTGCTCAGCCTGCTTGGACAAACTGCCCTGCCAAAACTGCCCTGCCAAAACTGCCCTGGAAAGCCCCTGCTTGCTGTGGGCCAGGTCATTTGCACTCCTCAGAGCCATTTTAAACTGCCTGCAAAGGACCAGGAGATGACACTCGCCCACTTGAATGGCTGGCAAGAGGGTCCTTTAGTGCCCTGGGCTTCTTGGTTTTCCACTGTTCTCTATCTACTTACACGATGTCTGACTTTCATACAAGCTCTGTGTGTTAAAAGAAAATCCCGTGACCTTCTCTGTCTGCTTCCCTGGGCTGTTTATTTCCATTTTTTCCCACTTGCCTGCCTCAGCCTGGACCCCAGGTGATCCACTTTCCCCTCAGAAGCAACTGGGTTTCCCCAAAGTAAACTTCAGCCTGGTTTTGGTTTTATGGGTTTTTTTCCAAATACATCTGTTTTCACACCAGTTTTATGACAGTCCTAGACTGTCACCATGACATTTCATTCTTCCTTACTTCCAGTCCTAGGGATGGTTTTAGCTCCAAGGCCATTGTCCTGCTGTCAGAGAAGCTTTTGAGGTCTTGGAGCAGAGAAGACTTTTTTTTATGAGAGGAGATAGTGTAGGATCCTTTTCCTCTCAGGACTACTACAGAATTCTACTACCATGCACTGGGATGGGATCCAAAAAGCTCTGGATCATGAAAAGGTCTCTCCAGGAGTTTGCTGTCTCCCTCCTGCACAACAAAGTCCCTTCCCTTCTCAGGGCCTCTGTTTTCATGCATATAAAACCTTGAATACCATTGAAGGGATGCAGTGCCTGAATTCATCCATTTCCTTTGGAAGTGCTCTGGGATGCTCTTGAGGAAGGCAGAGCAGGGAACAGGGCAGGTCCCAAACAGAAGAAACAAAGAGTGATGCTGGTACCACAGAGCTGTGACCCAGCTTCATCTCCCCTTCCCAGGGAAGTCCTGCTCCATGATCTTTATCTGCCTCCCCTGAGCATCTCAGTGGTAGGAAAAGCCAGTTGAGGTGGCTGCTGGATTCTCCCTCAGTTTTGGGAGAGGCTTTGAGGCCGGAGGTTCTCTTAAGGGATGCTGGCTTTCCAAAGCTCTCCTGTGTTTGCAAGTGTGCAGTAAAACTACCTGTTGTACCAGTGAACAAGTTATGCTCTGATCCACCTGGGACTCCATGGCTTGGGGTCAGCCCTTGCTGGGGAGCTGCTGCTGCTCCTCCCCAAGTGCTTTGCTCTCCTGCACTTCCACTTCTCTCTGCAAATATCGGGCTTATTGAGCCATCTGCTGGCTCTGTCTGTCCCTGTGGCTGCAGGCAGTGTTACCTGCTGCGCTCACCGAGAGAGGCCAGCGTGGACAACACGACGGAAGAGAGAAGAAGAGCGAAGAAGAAGGGTTCCTGTGAAGATCGCCGCGCCATCCTGAAGAGCAGCGTCCGGGAGAAGATGATGAAGCTGAAAGAAGACCCCATGCTATTCTCCAGTGATGCTTTTTCCCTTGAGCCACTGGTAAGTGATAGCTGAGAGCCTCACTTTCTTCCTCTAACTCTAACTCTAACACTCTAACACTCTAACACTCTAACTCTCTAACACTCGAACTCTTCCTTTTCCCCTTCCCCTTCCTCCTCCTCTTCTGTTTATGCAAGCAAACCCCCACGTTCTCCCATGAACCAGAGCCCTGATTCTGAGGATTGGCATTGTGAGAGGTGATGAATGCCTGGTGTCTGCACAGTGCAAAATCCCTTCTCATCTTGGAGTAAACCCTAGAATAATCCCAACCCCTGCTTTCTTTCCAAACAGGTTCAACTAATATTTTTATTTCCAAGGAAGGGGATCATGTTCTCTTCTTGTCAAGTGCACCAGTGCACTGAGGCAGTTACATCCTGCAGCTGACAGCAGCATGATGTGACCAACAGCTTGTGTCAGAGCAGTGGGAATGTTGTGGAGAGTGGGAGCTGATGAGCTGAACATGAAGAGCTTCCAGTGGTGTATTGAGCTGGGTTTGGAGCGTTTCCTTGGGCTCCTTGTGTTGTTCACTCATCATTGATGCTCTAAATAAAGGCTTGCAGGACTGTGGTTGTAAAGAAGAAATGGGAAGTTTGAAGAGAAATGTTTTGCTGTCTCTTTCTGTTGCAGGAGGGAGAGATCGAGCCAAACAGTTCAGTCCAAATCAAGGTGACCTTTAAACCCCTAAAGGCCCGAGAGTATCGAAGTGTGGCCTACTGCAACATCTCAGGTACAGCTCCTTTCCCCTGCTTCTCTCACCCCCACTGAAGCCATGGTGCAAGCCTGAGCCCTCTGGGCTCCCCTGGAACTGCTGGGAAGAGTCCCTGGGCAGCAGGGCAGTGCTGGCACATCCCACTGCCCCTGCAGCTTCCAGGGAGTCTCCTGTGCAAGGCCAGGGTCAGAATCCTGGGTCTGGGTTACTGATCCCAGAACAACCCAGGCAGTGCAGGGAGAAGTTTTCATGGCACGGCTTTGCCAGCATTTCCTCAAAGGAAAATCAGAGTCAAAGAGCTGCAGAGCAGAACAGCTCTAGAGAACAAGCACCAAGCCCCTCTAGAGCACTGACCTCCAGGATGGGTCCATTTGCATGGCTCCATCATCAGGCAGCAGGAGCTGAGTTAGAAATGTGCTCCCTGAGCCTGGATCACCTCCCACTGCCCACACACCACCAGACCAGAGGTGGCTGAGCCCCACTGAGCCCAGGGTCTTTGTAGAGGGACCACCCTTGGCCAGCACCTGCTTCTCTCCCTGTGTGGGAATTGGCACCTTGCAGCTCTCAGTCTGTGCAGATAGAACACAATGCTGAGTGTCAGAAGTTGAGGATTTTGGCAACAAAGTCTTGTGCTACTGGGCCAGGTAGTTTGGCAATTGCTGCCCAGCAATTTGCCAGGTACAATTGCCAAACTCCTGATGAGCTTTGTGCCTTCACTGAATGGATTTGAAAGCTCCTCTAGGTGCATGGGAAGGAAACCATAGAATCATGGTATGTTAGGGATGGAATGGACCTTAAAGATCGTCCAGTCCCAAGACCCCTGCCCTGGGCAGGGACACCTCCCACTAGAGCAGGTAGCTCCAAGCCCCAAGCAGCCTGGCTTTGAACACTTTCAGGGCTGGAACCTCCACAACTCCCCTGGGGAGCCTGCTCCAGTGTCTCACCACCCTCACAGTAAAAAATTTCTTCCTAATAGCTCACCTAAATTTCCCTTCTTTCCATTGATACCCATTACTCCTTGGGCTGTCACTACAGGACACCAGAGATGTTTTAAACTCAGCAAACTGGTGGCTAAAATTGGAAACCAGCCCAAGGAATGGGTTAGAAATTGGAAGTCAGCCCCAAGGGATATCTCCTGAGGGAAGAGAAGGGTCCATATCTTCTCTTGCAGTACCAGGAGCTGGTTTTATCCAGCTCAGAGTCAGGGGCTAGCATTCAGGCAGGCTGGAAAATAGAGTGTAACAGTGGGAATTATTGTACTGAAATGAGCATCTCTCCCCAGGCCGTGGGAGCAGGCTGCCCCTGCACCTCAGAGGGGAAGGCCAAGGACCCGTGGTTGAATTCAGCCGTCAAATGCTGAAACTTGGGAACATTTCTGTCAACACCTCCCACGTCTATGAGGTGAGCAGCAGGGGTTGGGATGGATCCTGATGGCTCCTGAGGCAGCAGCAAGCCTGGTGGACCTGTGGAATTCCTGACAACATGGGCAGTTGTGGGCAGGGAATATTGGATGTACTGGTCAGATCTGGTGGGGTCAGAAAGGTGTGTCTGCTGTTCATGAAGCCCCAGTCCCTTGGCAATGCCAATTTTTGGCAGCTTTCCTTGGGGATCAGCTCAGAAGCTTCCTGAAAAACAACCCCTTGGCATATGAAACCCAGACTGGGTCAAAAAGCTGCACGTTCAGAGGCTTTTGTGGCGGCACCAGACACAAAGGCACCTTTGCATTGGACTGTTCAGAAGCAGCTGGAACAAACTGGCTGTGTTGAGCTTCAGTACCCTGCAAACAATTCTCAGTCGAGTGTCTCCTGCTTATTCCTGGGAGTCACAGGAAAGCCATCCAGCCTCCTGGCTCACTGCTGGCCCTTGCAAAGGGCTTGGGATTCTTTTCTTTGCTGACCCCTCCCTCACCACACTCCAGGCTTGGTGCATCTCTGACTCTAGAAAAAGAAAAGTGTTCCTGGGAATAAAGCTAAGGATCTTTCTACCTATTTGCCTCCCCCTCAAAATAGTGTCAAGTTTGCAAAAAAAAATAGAGAGCAACTGAAAGAGGGAGAAAATAAGGCACTGCATCATGCCAGACTCTTTCAAAAGCTTGCCTGTGGAAAAGAAAAACACACTGGGTTTTTTTACGAAAAGATGGTGCTGTCTCTATATTTGATGGTGATGCCTCGTTATCCATGTGTTGTTCTCATGATTTGGGAAAAGGTGAATGAGTAGATGGTCCTGTTGGAGCTGTGCTGAGTGGGGCAGTGGCAGCTCTCTGCTGATTGACTACGCAGCTGCCCCACGTTGCTCTCAGGGCCAGCTCTGAATGAGCTTGGTGATGCTGGCCAGAGCTGGACTGCTCTGTGTCCATGGGATAAGCCCAGGGTGACTCTGGTTATGTGCAGTTACTGCTGCTTTGCATGAAAACCCAAAGGCAGAACTTGTCCTGTTGTATTTTTTGACTTCTGCCTTTCAGCAGCACAAAGCATCTTCTGACTTTTCTGTCTGGGAATTGCATCATTAGAAAATAACTGACAAGAAGGGAAGATTCCGCATGAATTTCCATTTTGCTTTCTTGCTGCTGCAGGTGAAACTGATGAACCGAGGAGCTATAGATGCTCCCTTCACCTATATCCCTTCAGCCACAAACGTGGGCTGCTGCTTCAAGTTTGCACCCGAGGAGGGCGTCATTGCAGCAGGTGGGATCCGGACGATTCACATCTCCTTCAATGCCACCGTCCTGGGGAGCTTTGAGGAACAATTCCAGTTCCGTGTGGCTGCATCTCCTACGCCTGTGACCCTGACAGTCTGGTAAGGACTCTGGGAGCTTGCTGGGCACATCTGTAGCTGTCTCTGGCACATCCCCCACCTCCCTCATTTTGGGGTCGAGCAGAGGAAAGAGGAGTTTCCCGAGGTCTTAATCTCTGCTCTGATCCTGGCACTGCCCCAGTGTAGGGTGCCCGGGGGCTGGAATGACTCCTCCCTGCAGGGATCTCCCTCTGCCTTGGGCCATGGCAGGCAGTGGGATGGAGCAGCTTTGGGCAGTAGCTGCTCTGGGCTGTCCCAGCTGAACACCCAGCAAAGCTCCCAGGGCTTTGGAGATGGGGCAGCCTGGGTGATTCTGCACCAGCAGCAGTGTTTTTAAAAACTTGTGCTCATAATCCATCCCAAATGGGCAGCAGCAGCCTCACCTCACCTGTCATGGCCATGCTGTGGGGGACAAGCTGTGCTCCCAAGTCCTGTGCAGAGAGTGCTCCAGTCCCTCCTTTCCACAGCCAGGAAAGGGCTGGGAGACAGGGAACTGTGCAGCAGGAATGTGCCAAGGACATGGGCATCATCCCATGGGCTGGTGCCATTGCAAGAGATAATCCTGGCCCAGCAAAGGGAGAAGGGGTGATAATGGGGGAGGCAGAGCTCAGTCCTCAGTTCCACAGCAGCGTGAGGGCTTGTCCCTGCTAGCCTGAGCCATGTGCTGGTAGGATAACGTCGTGCAAGCAGGAAAGCTGATGCTGGCTGCTCTGGAGCTTTGGAGCTAGGCTGCTGCTGTTGGGAGGCACTGGATCAAGGCAGTAAAGAAATGAATGCAACCTGCACTTGATTATACCAGTGAGATAAGGGAGATGGATCAAAAAAGAATAAGAAAATTATGACTTAGCAAGAGGAAAGTGGTGAGTAGGTCTGCCCATAGTGGAGAAACAATTATGCTGGCTTTGTTTTTGGAGGAAAAGTGCTGCTCTTTTATTTTGGAAATCAAGAGGGAACCTTTCACCATCAATTGATTCTCCTCTGTCTCCCCCCAAACTGGTCCTGGGATATTTTGCATAAGCAGCTTTCTCCTTGGGCAAGGGCAGGTGTCACTTGTAGAGATGTGTAGAGCAGAGCCAGTGGCAGTCCTGGGAACACAAGAGAAGGCACAGTTCACTGGTCCTTGATTTTTAACCAAAAAGCAGAGTGGGCATTGATTGGTGTCAAGCACAAAATAAACTCGTGAGTGTTGTGCAGCTTCAAGTGCTGATTTCAGTGGATGTTGGTGACTTTTGGAGCCTGTCTGCTGGGTTCAAGGACAGGTGAGGTGGTGTGGTAGATTCAGGACACCCATGTTTGGTTGTTTAAGCCATTGCCCTTGGCTGTGCCGGCTGCTGCACTGGTGACAGGCTGGTCCTTTCCTCTAGGATTCATCTGTCCACTGTGCAGAACTGTTGCTGCTCTTTTCAGAGGATGCTTGGGGCTCCCCTGGCTTCATGTCTCTAAACTCTGTCTGTAATGATTGTGTGGGTCAAAATCTCCTGAGAAAGCTCCTCCTTGGGAACACCAGTTGGAGCTAAGAAGCAGCAAAGCAGGGAGCCCGTGGCTGGAAAGGCTGGTTACAGAAGTTTGTGGGGACTTTTATGTCCATCACATTCCAGATGGGGAAACTGAGGCAATGGAGCCATGTCTGGGTGTGTGTTCAGGGTCCTTCATGGCACCACCAGCACCTGGGGGCTTTTCCTGCCTGCCCTGTGCCCAAATCCCCACCAGTGGCTGTTGGCTGACGGCCACTTGGCTTCAGCTGCCTCCTGCCCACACGGACACTGTGCTGAGCACATGGTGCTGTGTTGATTGGAAACCCACGGTGCCCCTGGCACCAGGCTTTATGTCCCTGAGCCACGGCTGCCACAGGCTTTGTGAGTCCCTTTAACCGAGGCATTTCCTCCTGCTCTGTGCTCGTCATCGCAGGGGCTGTGTCACTGGACCTGCTTTACACTTCGACCTCCATGAGCTCCACTTCGGTGACATCTCCTTTGGTGAGTGTTCCCTGGGCTTGGGCACAGCGTGAGGGACCTGTGCATTCCAAAATGAACCACTTGAACATAAAAACATCCATCACTCGTGTTCTGCCACAGCAGCCTCTTCAGGCTGTGAACTCCAGGGCTGCTGGTGCCTCAGGTAGCATTTTGCCATTGTAAGATCAAACAGAACCAAGGAATAGAAGCTCTGGGCTGTGCCTAAAGTTGTTTTTTCCCCCATCTGTGTTCAAATGACTCTTGGTGAGCAGGCCTGGGAGAAGTCTCCTCCCCACAGAGCTGGCCAGCCAAGCCAGATGTGCACTGCAGAGCAGTGGTGGCTGGTGTCCGGGCTCTGCAGGACATCCCCACCATGTGTGGCTGTATCTCTGCCTTTCCAGCATGGAAAGCAAATCTCAGAGCTAAAGTGGGGTAAACCCTTGCAGGCAGCAATCACAGTGAGCAGCATGGGTGTGATGGCCCCCTTTGTTGGTGAGGTGGGACATGGTTCCTAATCACTGCTCTCGAAGCAAGGCTCAGGTTTGCCTCCAGCTGAATGTGCTCTGAGCTGTCACCTGCTCAGTCTGTTTGGGCCAAACCAAGAGATGCCTTAAGGATGCTGCAGAGAGAAACTGCATTAGGGTGCTTTGCATCACGTTCTAGCTCCTGATTCCATCCTCACTTTCTTTTGCTGTAGCTTCTTCTCAATGACAACTCACTGTTTATACACCTTGCAAACAGAGGGAGCGTTGGCAGACTTAACAGGGAATTTTACAGCTTGAATTTTCAGAGTAAATGCTCGGTCTGGGTGCACACTCATCAGGGAGAAATAACTGGTGCTGGTTTGGGGCAGGTGAAGGAGCTCTTCCCCATCAGAAAGAGACACTGCCAGTGTTCAGCAGGGCTAAGAGTGGGCATTTTCAAGTTTGAAGTTTGGAATCAGTGTCAAAGGGAACTGAGTGATGATTAATTCCTCATGTAGCTTCTCGGTGAGCTGTAGTTCAGATAGTAAAGAGCTAAACTCCAATCATCCTTTCATCCTACCAGGGTATTCACACCAGGAGTCATGACACAATTGGTGCCTAAATGGATATTTGTGTCCTTTTCCCAGGCTTTCCCCGCACCATGACCTGTCGTCTCACTAACACCTCCCCGGTGGCCGTGACATTCAAGCTCCGCATGTCGGACGATGGCACGCAGCCTGCTGTCAGTAGCTTGGATCAGATATGCAAGGACAGTGACCCATCCTGGAGGAAGGGAATTCATTTCTATGTGGAGCCAAGGGAGTTTACAATGAATCCCAGCCAAGGGACCATCCTCCCCCAGGGACACCAGGATATCGAGGTATGGGAAGAGTCCAGCCATACACGCTTCAGCACCAGGGCTAAAGCTTCACTGGAGTGTGGGAGGGCTTTAGCTCTGCTGCCAGCTTTGAGGATCATGTGAGTGAGAGATCTGCACTGGCCTGAGGCCTCTGTTAGCTGGGTTACTCAGGATGTTCCTGAAGCAGCACTGTTTTCTTCCCAAAATCATACGCTGGGATCACATACTATATGGTAAAGTACTGGAGCCATTCTTGTGTTTTTGAGGGCAGTTTCTTTGACTGCAAGTGGGCAGAGGAAGGATGAGGACAGAATGAGAGATGTCATTGTAGAAAGCAGTTTGCTTTTCTTCTTGGTCTCATGTCTCCTCTCCTGGGGAGCAGAATGATTTGTGTTCATTGCAGGGATCTCCAGTGGAGACAAAAAGCTCTGCAGCCATGAACTGCCCAGCACCTGCTGGGCCACATTTGCCCTCAGCTTCCTACTGTAAAGCTGAACTCATTCTGTCCAAGTCAGCAGATTTCATCTGCATTTGTGTCATTGTAGTCAGATGAAAAATTGGCCCCTTAATTTGAGTACAGTGGTGTGTAGAGCTTTAGCCTAATGTTTTCATTTAGCTGACCTATGCCCTAATAGCAAGGTGTGTTTAACAAACCTGGTATTGCCAGAAGGCTTTTGTTACTCTCAGAGACTGTGCTCTACACATGGATCAGCAGAATAATGAAATTAAAAAATCCTCCCTTTCCTTACCATGAAAGAAGAACTGGAGAATAGCACATGTGGGTAATGAGCTTTTATAAGGAAGAATTTAGTGCTCTTCTCTTCCACCAGGTGACCCTGTGCTCCAACACGGTGATGGAATACTACCGGAAAATGCTGGTGGACCTGGTGGGCCTGGAGGGTGTTGGCAAGGAAGTGGCATCACTGATCATCACAGCCAGGTACCTGCACTTCCCTGGCCTCTCCCAGCACACTGCCTTGCACAGGGTTTGCTGGCTGCAGCTCCCAAGGAGAAGTGTTGTTTCATGTTCTCATGTTGTGACCAGCTGGACATGAGAGCAGCAGTGCTTGGAAAGCAGCCTGTGGTGAAAAGCAGCCCTGCTCACAGCCCAGCACAGTCCTGGGCCTTTTTCTAGAGGCACCAGGAATGATATCATTTATTGGCCTGGTTTTTGGTGCTTGAGCTGGAACACATTTCCCAAGGGCCTGCTCTCCTTCTTCCTGCAAGAGATGGAGCTGTGCTGGGTTGAGACCCCCCTGCTTTGGTTTGGGACACACCAAGCAGCCTGCTGAGAGTCAGGGTCTGGTTCTGTTCATGAGGGCACGTGACAGTGGGGAAGTGGCTCACAGCCAGAGTGGTGAGGGCAAGATCTTACAAGGGGAAAAGAGCCCTTGATGTGGCAAGTCAGCTCTAGTTTTTCTCCTTTCCTCTGCTTCCCATTTTGAGCTTTAATGTTTTCAGACTTAAACCAAAAGTTGTTCTTGCTGCAGCAGAATTCCATCCTGCCAGTTTCATGACAAGAGGGATGCAGTTCCCTGGTGCTGCTCCCTCTCTCAGGCAGAGCCATGCAGTCAGTGCCTGGGCTGCAGTTTTGTCAAGCAAGTGCAAATGGGGACAGTCAGTGCATGGAGCTGTGGAGTGAAGGACCGAGGGAGCTGTAGGAACTGGGAGGGGGTGATCACCCACTCTGTAGGGCAGGTGGTGTCCCATGCCCTCCAAAGCTGGGGCAAACAGCTGAGTTTTCAGGCAGGGCAACAGCCCCGTGGGAGAGAAGGGAGTCATTTTCACTGAGACCCTGGAGTCGTGTGTTCCTTGAGCCTTAGTGAGCACTGATCCTTGTTGGGAATGCTCCCCCAGAGCTCATGGATCACAGACACTGTTACAGGAGTCCTTGCAAGCCTTCTTGGGTAAAGGAGAGGCTGAGGCAGCTGTGGGACAAAGAAAGTGCTCTGCCTGGGGCACTTGGCAGCCTCTGGGTGCTGCCTCTCAGGGTTTGCCCCTCCTTGACAAGACCTGTTTGAGTGGGAAGGCTTTGAAGGCAATTTATCACTGTAGGGCTGTTAAATGTCTGTTTGACAGTGACAAATGGGTTATCTATCTTTGGGGGTAAATGTTCTCTGTTCTCTCAGTATCTCTGATTCCCTTGGGGTCATCTCTTTGCCCAGATGTCTGGTTCCTGAGCTGCAAGTGTACCCCCAAATCATGCGCTGCAATCAGTGCCACCTGAAGGAGCCATACGAGAAGAAGTTCATCATCACCAATAAAACTGACCTTCCTGGCTGCTACGGGCTTATTCCCCAGGTTTGGCATTGCATCCACCTCCTCCTCTCAAATATTATTGAGGAGATTATTAGGGGAAAAAAGGGTTTGGATAAGACCTTGCTGTTTTCTGTTCAGTCTTATTCAGATCTGCTGAGAACAGGATCCTACCTGAATGTAAACTTTAGGAGGCAGTTTAACCTCCTGAGGAAACAGTTTATGTTCTAGTCTTCAGGGTGTTTTCTGGTGGGAGATCTTAGAGGGTTGTGAAAAGCTGCTGCACCCCCAGACACCAACAGCTGTGCAGGCAGCCTCCTTGCAGGACCCCCTGAGAATGCTAAGCCTGCAATTCTTGCATCTTATTTGGGCCTTTTACCTTTGTCCTGGGGATTTTGAAAAACGTGTGTAAGTTGCTGTGGCAGTGGATGTTAAGGAGTTTAAAGTTGAATTTGGAGGTCCCTCTGAAGCTGCATTTGATTCTGTCCCTTCCAGAAACGCAAGGAGGACTCTCCTGTGTTGTACTCCAGCCCCAAACCCTGTGGCATTGTCCAGCCTCACAGCACTGCAGAGATTCCGGTTACAATCGAGGTGCAAACATTGGGCGATCATCGCACCAATGTTCTGATCGGCGTGTTTGGGGATGAAAGAAACCCACTGGTGAGTGCAAGGGGAGATGTGTGCCTTTGTGCAACTCCTCCTGGCAGGGTGCAGAGTGTGCAGGGATTCTTCTGGGGCCAATCATTTGTATTTTGAAAGTTTCTCTTACTTTAATCCTTTTTAATTTGGAGGTGAATATGTAATTTCTTATTTTTTTTTTCCCCCAAAAGCCCAGCATTTCAGCTGGAGAGTGGTTAAATAATAAATAATGAATAACTTGAGTAGAATTGAGCTGTTTAAGCTTTTTTAGGTTTCCCTATTGTGGTTTGTTTTGGCTTTTTTAAAAATCTTTCTTTCCTGCTTCTTCCTGGAACAGAGAGCAGAACTCCTGAGCTCTGGAGAGCTGGCAGAAATCTATGGAACTCCAAAGAAGATAGACTTTGGCATGATCCCACCGCTACAGCCGAGCTCACAAACTCTTACCCTCTTCAACAAAGGTCTTGTCCCTGTAGACTTCAGGATAAAGATTGTAAGTACCTGTGGGGCTGTTTTCCAGGGAATTGACTGGTAAGTAGCAGCCATGGCTTTTTATGACTGGTTTTTATATGCAAGATTTCCATCTGGCCCATATGGTGTGAGAGGTGGCAGGATACTCCAATATTCCATCTGAGCGAGGCAAGAGGAACCTGGCTCTGGAGTGGTTTTAGCTGGGGCCCTCGGTGAAATCAGGTGCAGAGATGTTGGAGCAGAAACGAGTCTGGATTGTGCTGACAGGTCCTCCCTTAACTTTATGGAAGGTCTTTAGATGTGTGTGTCACATTTTTGGAGCTCTGAGATCAAGAGAAACCTGTGGTCCTTTGCTCCCCAGAGAGCCTGGATTTCCCTATGGTTTCCCTGTTCCAGCTCCATTTGCTTTGTGCCAAACTGCTGTTTGTAGTGGAGAGCAGGGTGTGAGCTCTGTCCTCAGGCTGCAATTGTCACACCTCCTGTGGCTCAAGCCAGTTGGGCTGTGCACACCAAGATGTGTGGGGGTTGTGCACCCCCCCAGCCTGGGATCTTTGTGCTGTTGAAGAGCATCTTTGGGGAGCAGCTGCAGAGAAAGGCTGTTTTAATATGTGGAGCTTGCACAGGGCAGAAGGAGCTGGGGCTGCTCCCCTGGCAGGGAGAGCAGGGCTGGCACAGCCAGGAAGGGCTTGTAGGCTGGGGCTGGGGCTGGCTGGGTTGTCTGCTGGAGGGGGAGATCTGCAAGGGGCTTGAGGTTGGTTTTTCTTCATGCTGGATGTGTTGAACTTGTGGAGCTGCTTCAAACCTGATACTATGGCCTTGTTTTTGTTTGTGGATAAAGCATCAGGCCATGTGGGAGAGTCCAGCCACAGCCTCCTGGGCCAAGGAGGAGGGCTGTGAATTTGAACTTGCTGCTTTTCCAGCTGTTTGGGGGATAAATGCAACCTTCAAGTGAGGGGTTTTTCCAGGGCAGCTTTCTCTAACTCCACAATGAAATTCTGCTTTCAGCCTTTGCAGGGAGCAGTGCACCTTGGCTGGGTGGGCCTGGCATGTAAATGATGGGTTTCACATGCTCGTAGCAGGGCTGGGCCTGCAGAGCTGTGTCTGTACAGCTGTGCTGGTGCAAGACCTTTCCTCCCTCCTCTGAGCAGCTTCCAGCTCTCTTGCCCAATCCATGCAGTCCATGAGAAAGCAGATGACAAGAGTTCTTGGGAAGAGTGGGCCATGTGCACAGAGCACACATCATCCAGTTTCCTTTCTGCTTCTTGCTTTTCTGCTCTGCTATAACCATTTTGAGGTGGCTTTTCCAAAGCAGAGGGCACTGGGGCACCTCTCTACAGCTGATGGTCAGTGGGAAGTGAGGGCTTCAGTCCTTCAGGGGATCTTGAGAAGCACTGATGGCCCCTTGGGCAAGAACAGTTTGGTGTTGGGGTTGCAACTGGTATTGCAGTGATATTCTTCAGGATCTCAGCAGTGTCCTCCAGCTGTGTGGTTTCTGGAGTGGGATTTGAGCAGTCCTGGCTTCCTCTGGCCTTGAGCCTTTGTGAGAAGGCAGGAGAGAGAGAAAGCAGCTTTCCTTGGCACACACTCCAGAGCAAGAGTGGGGAAGGAACACTCTCCTGAGGATAAACATCCCTTGGGTTGGGCAGAACTGGGTTCATTAGGTGAGTCTGTTAAAGGAGAGGAAAATACAGGTTGGATGAGCTCTGCTGTTGCCTGAGACTGTAGCTCAAATTTAGGGAAACGAAGCCTTTATGATTTTTATCCTCCCCTCTTTAGTCTGTCCTTTTCTTATATCCCACAAGAGATGAAGGTGTATGGTTTCCATCCTAAATGCATCTTCTGCTTGTCTTACAGGCTGAAAAACCCCAGTGCTTTGTTCTTGAAACAGAAGAAGGAGTGATCCCCGCTAGGGGTGAGGTTCCTGTGACTGTCACAGCCATCCTGGATGACACTGGGCATTTTGCTGACTCCATCCAGCTCTTCATCGGGAACAGCTTTTGCTTCAGCTTCTTACTGAGGGCTATGGGCACTGGCACCACAATTGTTACAGACAAACCACTGGCCCCAGAGCTCAACTTGGGATACCAATTCAGGTAGGAGATCTCCCCACTCCCACCTCTCCTCCTGTCTCAACAAGGAGCAGTTTTGCTGTAGTCCTTCAGGCCAAATCTTCTTCAGTGTTCCAATCCCTGAGTCCTTCCCTGAAGGCAGAGATTCCTTCAGAAACATGTGGTGGCCAGTTGAGAGTTGTTAGATACCCTCAAAAGCCACTGAAAGGGAAACCAGTTGCTAAATGGCCACTGAATTGTCTTTAGTTGTAATACATTTATGTCCTCACTTGATCAAGCAGTGGTGTCACAGCTGGCCCAGAACAAAAGGTTCCCAAAAGGGCGCCCGGGTGAGGCGGTCCCTCCGTGGGGCTGAGGGACCAAGGGAAGATGGCCTCACACCCTTCCCTTCTGAAATGGCACTTCCCAGGCAAGCAGGGCCTGGGAACAGAGAGACAGGAGGGTACCAACCCGCCCAGGAAGGCAGGAGCCCACGGAGCAGTTCCAGGGCCAGATGGAAACTGCTGGTTTGTGTGGGGCCCGCACTGCCCCTGCCGCTTCCTCCTGCTGTTCCTGGGCCCTGCTGCTGCCCTGCTGTGCCCAGGGCCTCGATGGCTTTTTTGCTGCCAGCAGAGTTTGCAAAGTTCACTTCAAAACAGTTTCTAATTGTTCTACAAACGGTAGAACTTCTAAAAGTTCTACAAATGGCTATCAGTGCAAAACCAAAGCTGCTGCCAAGGAGAGAGGCCCTGCTGCCCTGGTTTCCTCTCCTGGAGCAGGCAGATGATTTTTACCAGCTTGCTGGGATCATGCAGAATCTGCCTCTGAGCTGCCTTTTAGAAATGCCTGCAATCATACCCCACACACAAGGTCCTCAAGGGCAGCATCTCAAATCACTGACAGTGTCGGGCATAGAATAATGCAAAATACAGTAACAGGACAAATCAGCCCAGAACAAACATTTTGGAGGAAAACACCAGGTCCTGTTAGTCTCGCCTTGAAAATGCTACATTAGCATTATAAGCAGATTTCTCTTTGCAATAATGACATCAGAAGGGCAGCTGATCAGACAGTTTCTGGTCCACATTAAGAGCTGGAAATGAAGACAGTCTCCAAGTGATTAACACCTCAGATTGCTCATTGGGAGCAATCTGATGAGCAGGGAAACAGCTGCTCCCACACCATTTTCCATCCTGGCTTCTCTTCTAGCCACCTTCCCAGTACTCATCAGTTCCAAGTAACAAACAGGGGCCACCATTTCCATCGGCTCTTCTGGAGCGTGGAATGCTGGAGGCCACCCAAGAAGAAGGGCCAGAGCGTCTCAGCCCTCAGCAGCCCCAAGGCCGAAGATGATTTGGAGCCCCCCGGTCGTACAAGCGCCGTGTTCGGGCTGGAGCCAGGCTCATGGGAGCTGCAGCCAGGCGAGTCTGTGGACATGGTGCTGCGAGGCTTCTCCCACACCCCACAGGTGAGGTCCCCACCAAGGGCTGAGCCTGGGGAGCCCTCAGATCCCCTCCCCTGGCCTTGTTCCACAGTGCCTTGACATTTGCCTGGGGAAATGAGCAAGGGCCTTCAAGAAACTGGTTTAAGACCGCACGTTTCTGTGGCAGCACCAGTTGCTTTCCTTGCTGGCCACCAGCAGACCAGCTAAGGCTTTATTGGGATTCCACAGCTACCAAAACCCAGTGCTGATCCCAAAGCAGGGCTGGAAGGAAATAATGCTCTTTTGGGGCAAACAGTGTTGCATGCTGAGTTAGCAAAGAAGGCCAGAGAAAGAAGTTACACTTAGACTAGGAGCACAAAAAGAAAGTGAATTAAACAAGTGCCAAGTGGTTTCTCTGGGGTAAGCACAGATAAAACAAAAGCCATGTGAAGGGAGGGAAGTTCTCACAAGTGCCTTCTGTGGGCATTGGGGTGCAGTGTTAGAGACAACTGAGTGCAGAATAAATCAGCTGCATCACGGCAAGAAAAGGAGGCAGTGCCCACTGTAACTGTGTGGCAGGAATAGGGCCTGTGGTGGGTGCTGAGCCAATGCAGGGCATTTGCTGGTGCCCTGCCACCATCCACTGCTGACAAGTGACTCTTGCATGCAGGAGGTGCGGGATTACATGAAGTGTGAAGCTGTGGTTGGCACAAGTGTGGTGACAAAGAAGATAATAGAGACGATCATTAGCTGCAAGTTCATAGATCCCTCTATAGAAGTATCAGCCAGAAAACTCTCTTTCCGGGTGGAGAAGGTAAGTCTCTGGATTGCATCCTGGCATTTAGCAGCGTGGCTGAGGGGGGTGTGTCCTTGTGTTAAAGCCCCTCTTTGCTCTTCCTGAGGCACTTGGTAAAGTGAGTGAAGATGCTTTTAGAGATGAGACTGGTATTTAACTCCCCCAAAGTAAAACTGCAGTTACAGCTGCACTGCAGTGGGGATCATGGCCACTTTCAGAGAAATGCCAGTTTCTCTGCTCACTCTAAAGAAACATCTCCTGGAAAAGTAGAAACAAATAGAAAGGATCAATAGAATGTATGCACTTGTGGGGCTGAAAGATGTGAGATGCAAGAGAAGCAGGAGGAGGTCTCTGGCTACTTGAGGCTGTTTTTCCTTGTTTCCATAGAAACCCAGTGATGTCCTAACTCTGCAGTACCAGCCTTTGGCTTTAAAAAACACCTGCTCCCTGCCGCTCCACCTCGTGCTGGACGTGGAGCAGCCGTTTCTGGTCTGTGATGAGGAGCAGCAGCCCCTCCCAGATGGCCAGGTGAGCAGCCCTGGACTCCTCCAGTGGGGTTGGAAGAGGAGGGATGTGCTGGTGCCTTTCTCTTGGGAGGGCCTTGAGTCAACAAGTTTATTGTGTAGCATCAGCAGTGGGCTGGCCTGGGCTGCATCAGCAGAGCTGCTGAAGGAATCAAAATATTACCTGAATTGAGAAGTTCCATCCTGGCTTTAAGGCACAAGGAGGAGGGAGCAGGCAATTTGGCCAGGGCAAGCCATGCAGTAAAGGTGTCTCCTGGAAAGCATCCCAGCTCTCCAGCAGCCAGCCCCTTGTATTGCTGCTGAGCACAGAAACGTGAGCCTGAGGGAATCCTGGACTGGACTGTGGTGCCTGCAGTCAGACCCTTGCTATAAAGAAGTGAACAATGAACTGAGAAGCCCATGCTGGGGCCACACTTGGAGCATTCACTGTTTCATGCTGTCAGACCTTGGCATGTCATTAATTACTGTTCATCTCCTTGCAGCCTGTGACAGTGGGTGTAGAGGAGACCTGCCATGTCTACATCGCATTTGACCCAGCTTACAAACTGGAGCTTAATAGCTGGCAAGAAAAGAAGATTCTGAAGATAGACATGGTTAGGGACCATCCTAATGTGGAGCATATCGAGCTTTGGGGAGAAGTCCACTTCCCCAATCTCCAAATCCAGCCCAGCAGCCTGGAGTTTGGCTGCATCGTGGCTGGCACGGAAGCAGTGCGCTCTCTGAGGATGAGCAACTGCAGCCCCCTTCCTGTGGAGTACCACTGGTCATTCCAGGCAGACAGCCAGGTGCACAAGTTCAGGTATGTGCACCTTTGCCCTCTCCTCTTCTTCCTGGTGTCCTGTTTGTGCTTTGCAAAGAACAGAGCTGTTTGTCTAGGATCTGACAGACTGCTCTGACTTCTCCTTGTGCAAATAACACTGACCAGCTGTGGTCAGGCTGGATGCTCAGGGAATAGGTTTTCCACCAATTTGGTGCTGTGTACCCCCATAGTGGTTTCCCTTGGGATGGAAAGCTGGGGCCAAAGCTGCTTTCTCAGAGCTCTGTGGCCTGAGGCAATGTCCACCTTGATGAGGGGCTCCTAATCCCAGCTCCCACAGTGCTGCTGGAGGCCCTTTTGGGGGTGCCCTTTTGGCCCCTCTGCTTTGGGATGGGTCCTCTCTGCAGGAGCTGCTCTCTGCTCCTTGCCTTCCTCATTAGAAACACAAGCAGAGTTACCCTGAGCACCTGCTTCAATCTAAAGTGGGGAATGTGACCTGAGTCACCTGGGAGTGTTGGAAAATGCCAACCACCCCAGCCTGCACTGTCAGGGAAACATTCCTGATAAATACCTGGTAGAGCTGCAGAGTTTCTGGCACTGGGCATTGGCAGGGCTGTGCTGGCTCATCACTGGCTGGGTCTGCCCTTGGTGCCTCAAATCTCACTTTTTGCTCTCCTCCTTCTGTGTCTTTTCCTCTCCCACTGTGCTTTTTGCATCCTCACAAGGTGTTAATCCCTGTCCTCTGTAGTTCCTCAATGCAAGCAGTTGCAGCTGCCTGCACCACTGCTACCTCAGTGTCATCCCTGGGCTGGTTTAGAACAGACCTGCTCCAGCCTGGATTGGGAAGGGCTGGATCAAACCATTCCTGAGTTCAACGCCCCAGCACCCAGCCAGGGGCTGCATCCTGACCAGGAGCTCCTCATGCAGGTGTCCCTCCCTCCCACTGCAGCTCCCTGCTCACAGTTATGTTATTTTCCAGGTATGAACTTTGCCCACCTCAATTCAGACCCCCACCACCAAAGCTGAAGAGTTCCTGTTTGAATTGCTCAGCATCTCAATGGAGCCACCGCAGTATTAAAAATGTGGAGGAGCCAGACACAGCCCTGAAAGAACCACAGGATCTTGGCCAATCTTCAAGAGCAGAGGTAGATTTTCTTGTACACCGAGTGCTGTGTTGTCTCCCCAGCTTGCCACCACCAAGTCATGCTCATGCTGACCTCCCTTTTTGCTGCCCTGCTGTTTTGTGCCTTGAGAGTGGGCTGGGCAGCGGGGCCTGTGGATGGACATGGGCTGTGTGGGAGGGAGGAGCAGGAGAGTTTTCCTTGGAGAAGCCTGCTCAGATCCTACAGATCTAAGCTCAGCACAGATCTGTGTTGAGTGTGGGATTGTTTTGCCTTGTTTTCTTCACAATGTAAGATGAGGCTTTCATGTGCATCATGATGATAAGACCTCCAGCTTCCTTCCCAGAGCAAGCTGTGATGAGTCCTGATCTCCATGTACCCTCTTCCCAACCCTGCCAGAGCACCTGTTTCCAGGTCTCTGCTTTCACCTGAGGGCTGGTATTGCAGTGGTGGGCCTGAAGCTGTCTTATAAAATGAGACTTTGCAAAGTGTCTCTCTCTTCCTCTCAGCATAGAAAATGGCTTGTTTTTCAGCTGCCAACATATATTCGTGGAAGGCATTACATCCCAGTGGGGCTGGCAGGATTCAGTCACTCCGTGGATGTACCATGGACTCCCCTCAAAGTGGAGAAGGTAAGAGGGAATCTGTCTCCCTTCCACATTTTCAGTGTGGCAAGCAGGGCTGTAGCTCCCAGCCCCACTGGTGGCCCTCAGCATTGCCCACAGAGGGGCCTGGCATCCCTCCAGACCCATCACAAAGTGCTGCTGAAGCAACTGGTTATTGGAGAGGCCGTGCAGGACATGTTGTAGGGAGGCCCAAGGACGCTGTGCAGCACCTGTGGAGGGCATTGCTCCCCCTGGACATCATCAGCTGGTCCGTAGGAAAGTTTTGCAGGAGCTTTTGCTGTAGCACCTTGAAAAAGCAGCATATAAATCAGAGAGAGAGAGGGGAAAAGCCTCAGGAGTCAGATGAGCTGGGCTGGGGTCCTTCCCTGAGCTCCAAGAGCTCTCACTCTGAGTGTCCCGCTTTTCTAAAAGCAGTCATAAATGCTTTTTAAAGGCAAGTTGTGCATCAGAGAGAATTTCTACTGCCAGGAGACATCCCAGTTCACTTTAATGTAGTGTATTAATGCATTGATCCGTGAGTATGGGAGAAGATTTTCCTCACGGTCCCTCCACTGGTCAGTGGCATGGATACAGGATGAGATCAGGATGATTCTGGCTGTGTTGTTTGAGGAATAGATCCCTCTGGCTACAGCTGCACTTTGCTCCAAGGTGCTCTTCTGCATCCATTTCCATGCTCAGCACCTCAATCTCTGCTGTTCTCCGTGCAGGCTTTCAGTATCCTGCCGCTGTCGGGTGTGCTGCAGCCGGGAGAGAGACAGCAGGTCTCCTTCACCTTCACTGGCCACCTCAACACCATGGCCCATGTCACAGCGCTGTGCCACGTGGAGGGAGGCCCCACCTACGAGGTGAAGCTGAGCGGGGAGGCCTCACGTGTCAGCTACTCCCTGAGCGCCCGGGAGATCAACTGCGGCTCCCAGGTACCACACGGCTCCCCTGGCACAGCTCCTCGCCTTGCTGCCTTCCTGCCCCCCTCGCTCCAGGGCTCCCTTCCCAGCCCCTTTGTTGTCTCTGGGGCTTGGAAGTTCAACCTTTGAGGGACACATCTGGCATCCAAGCTTTCAAATGGCCGTCTCCAACCCTCTCCAAAATGCTGGGAATACCTCTTGTTCAGGGGACTTCACACTGCCTCCTGAGGCACCCCAGGGGGATGCTCTGGACGTCCCTCTGCTGATCCACTCCTAAAGCCTGACCTCCAAGGAGATGCTCTTGTCTAACGCTCTTCTTAATCCATGCAATAATCAAGGGAAGATCTTGGGCTTCCAGTCACTATAGTTGGAGAGACTGTCCCAGAATGATCCCCACTTCACTCTTTTTCAGTTGAAAGCCCACAGCTATTTCCAGCTGCTGGCCCTGTCTGTGTTGCTCCGTGTGACTCCCTTGTTGCCTGTATGCTGCTTGCCAATACTTGCATGCAGGTGCCTTTTCTTTTGGAGTGCCTCAGTGCTGTCTCTGTTTCTCCTGGCTGTTGGTGACCCCTCAGAGGGCCTGTGTTTCCACAGTGAAATGTGTTCATTTATTTAACCACTGGCCCTCCCATGGTTGTTGCCACACCTCTGGGTGCTGCCAGAGCTCCCTGGTCCTGTGCAGGTGCCCTGTGCCTGGGGGTTCCCCGGGTTCCCAAGTGCCCCTATCTCCTGTCTGGTCCCTGCTCCCATCATGGGTCTTCTTTCAACCCCAGGAGAGAGGAAGGAGATTCCCAGCAGCAGGCCTGGGTCTGTAACTTCCCGCTCTCTGCCTTCTCTGCAGATGTTTAACGAAGTTCATCACAGCACGGTCATCCTGGCGAACACCAGCAAGATTAAATTCCACTGGGTGCTAGAACCCAGCACTGCAGACCAAGACCTGCCTGGTGTGTTTCTGGTCAAGCCCACCACTGTAAGTAGCACAAGTGACTGACCCCAGCCCTGTCAGGTGGCCCAGGAGAGTGTTAAAGGGACAAAAGAGGGGAGGGGGAAAAGGGAGAAAAATGTCCGAGGGGAAAACCCCAACCTCAGCCACGAGATAGAGAGGGCTGTAAGCAATTTCTTCTGGGGGCAGAGAAAGTCAAACAAGTGCTATTGAAAGTCAATAAAGCAAAAGGAACAGTGGTGGGTGCTTGGCTTGGGTGCTTAGCCACATCCAGAGGCACACCAGTCAACACAACTACATCCATTATAGACCCTGGGTATTGCAACAGCCTAATACAAATTCACAAATGGTTACACATATTCAAATATTTTAACATAGTTCCTCCTCCATCCTGCCTTTTTGGAGCATGTACAGTTGCCCTAGTCCTGGTCATTTGGTACTTTTTGACAAATTAAACAGGTTTCCATTAACTTCATTGGTTAAATGTTAATATTACAGCAACTCTTCCCCAACACTGGTATCACCACAAAACATTTGCCTTAAAAAAATTCTAAACTTTAGCAAAAATTCTTTGACAGAAGCCAACATTATAAAACACACAGTATTTACTCTAACAATTGCAAAAGCCAACACTATAATGTATTTATCACAAAGGTGATGTGGTCTGATGGTTTCTTCTAGCTAGAGAACCTGTCTTCTCAGCCTGTCTGTCCCCTGAGCCATCCCCCATCAAACACTCTGATGTATTCCCTTCCTCCTCTCCCATTCCTGCAGGGCTCCATTGCATGTGGCAGGAAGCAAGTGCTGAGATTCTCTTACATGCCAGGAGTACCAGGAGCCTTTAGCAGGACATACCAGCTTAAAGTGGGTGACCTGGAGCCAGAAAAGATCTGCCTGAAAGGAGAAGCGTCCTTTCCTATGATCAGTGTGAACCTGCCCTGGAACATCAAAGGTGGGCACTGCCTGTGTGCCCCCAGGAAGGGCCCCTCTGGTTTTGTTCCCTACCAAATGCCCATAGGGCAGCTCATGCCCACCTGCAGCAAGCCTGGAGGGCTGCAGGACTCCCAGAGCCACTCAAGCCATCTGACTGCTTTGTGAGTCTTGAGCAGAGGATCCCAGGTGGCCTTTGTCCCAGGAACCATCCTGCAGAGCTTGCCAGCACATCTGGCAGGGTCCTGAAGGATGATGGCTGGACTGAAAGGCTTGGGAAAGCTGTAAGAGAGGCTGGCAGGGCTTCTGGCAGGGTTGGATTTGTGTGACATTGCAGGGGATGAGACGTTCCTCTGTGGGGAGGAAGATGGGTGGGAGTGAACATGAGGATTCCGAGAGGAGCAGCAGCATCCACTTTCCATAGATGGCTTGAGGGATTTCTTTCTGGAAGAAAGCAGTGTTTGGGAGGTAGGGACATCCCAATTTAAGTGGGATTGGCACTTGGCTCACACTTCTCTTGGTGGATGTTTTCTTCCTTCAGGAAATGAGAAATGTGGAAAGCCACTACGGCTTGCAGAACACACGCAGCAATACAGTGAGACCCTGAAAATTCAGATCCCAGCAGCTCAGCCCTTAAAAAGTCCAGATGTGAAGACTGGGAAGCTGAAGCCCTGCATGCTGGAAGGCTCTGACATTGTAGTAAGAACAGCTGCAGCCCCGTTTGGCACATGCCACTGTCTCCATGTCGCCTGAGCCCCTTGCAGCCCACAGCAGTTTCCCAGTGCCCTGATGGCACTTGGGACCTCCCTGCCCACTTAGAACCATGTGTCACCTCAGCATTGTCCCTAGGGCTGCCACTCTGGCCATGGTGTCTTCGGGGGTTGGCTTGCACCAGCTTCCT
The DNA here is from genome assembly GCF_030490865.1 of Poecile atricapillus. Classification (NCBI taxonomy): domain Eukaryota; kingdom Metazoa; phylum Chordata; class Aves; order Passeriformes; family Paridae; genus Poecile; species Poecile atricapillus. The sequence goes on along the minus strand of NC_081258.1, from coordinate 2,444,829 downwards.
GGCTACCCCAGGGACAGATCCTGAAGGCCATGCTCAAGGGATGGCATTGATGGTGTTTTGAAGGAGATGCAGGTCATTGCTGGGGAGTTTGTTGGTCCCAACCCAAGGCCTGCCAGATTTACAGACCTGAACAGCAGTTGCCTGATTGTGCCCTGGAACTGTGCTGGCTGTGCTCATCTCCAAGAGCCACCAGCTTGGGCTCGGTTCCCTTTCAAACCAGCTTTTGTCCAAGCTGCCTTGGTCCTGGCTGGGCACAGGCAGGTGTCTGGAGCTCTGGAAGATTCCTGGCTTGTCCGTCTGCCTGGCCAGATCAGCTTTGCTAACAATAGCTGGGCAGGCAGAGATGCTGGAGTTACTTCCCTGGAGATGAGGACCTGGCTAAGAGAGCAGGAGGTGTCAGACACCGAGCAGCCAGACAGGAGAACCCCACACCCCTCTCAACAAGAGCAGGGTGGGATCCTTTCTCAGATGCAAACCTTGGGAAAGACCTTTGCTAACCAGACACTGTCTGTCTTCTGTTTCCTCAGGCAAACACTCGGCTGCAGATAAAGATGATCGAGAAGGCTGCTCTGGAGCTGCAGAAAAAGCTCACATCCCATCCCCCAAAGACCGAGTTCCCTGACAAAAAGCTGTGCCAGAGCCTTGTCAAGTGAGTAGGGACTCCCATCCCCATCTCCAGGTGCCCCGTGGGGAACAGCCAGCAATGTCCCCTTCTCCTGAGAGCTCCTTGTTTCTGCAGAGCTGGGAATAGCCTGGACTTCAGAGAGGCTCTTGTCCCGGTGGCTGTGACACGCTGCGTGTGAGCAGCTGAGTGCCCTCCCTTCCCCAGCACCACGCTGAGCTTTGGACTCAGCTCCCCACAGCTGTGGGGTTCTGTCCCTAGAGCTGAGGGGACCCACTGCAGACCTCCAAGCCCTTCCAGACAGCATCAATTCTGTCCCTGCTGACTAGCTCTGAAAGAGACAATTCCCAGCTGATGTCTTGGTTCCAACTAACAGAGCACGCTAAACAAAAGGAGGAGGGAACTGCACATGTCAGCAAACCCTTGAAAGCCCAAAATCAGATGCCTTGAATCCTGGTGGGGTGGCAGGGCTTATAATTAACTTGGTCTGTCCCTTTGCACCATCATGATGCAGCACAAGCACGGGAGGCTTCAATTCAGGAAGATGCTCTGCAGAACAGATCAGGTGATCTGGTTGCAGAGCAGTGAAGATTTCCTGTGCAGGCAAATCTTATTCCTAGGCCCCAAAGCAATTTCAGGCTCAGGCTGTACACCAAGGCTAAGTAGTTTCATTTAGTCCAGTGGGGGCCCAGTGGACTCACCTCTACTGGCTTTTCATGGCAGAGGAGCTGTGGACAGTTTCCATTTTAAACTAGTTTTATTTCCAGGTACCATTAGTAGCTGATAAAAGCTAGGACCTGCACTCCTCCTGACTTCCCAAAGTCATTGCCAGCTGGTCAGGCCATGGGTTTCACGGGCTTGAGCTGAGTTTTTACAGCAGTGAATAAAGAAATAGCCACTTGATTTGTATCCTCCATCCACTTGGACATGCAGGCAGGCTGTGGTTTAAGGACTGTCCTTACTCCTCCTTGCAGAGTTGAGCTGCCAGAGTATGTCCTGGACATGGGCACTGTCCTGAAGGGTTTCACTGAGAGACGCACCCTGGAGATCACCAACCCTGGGCAGATCCCAGTGTCCTTCTGGGTCGATGCATCTGTCCTGCAGGACACAGGTAAGCAGTGCTGGAGACACTTCCTGTGGGCATGGAGGAGGTGTCTCACACAGATTAGCTGAAGCCACTGAACTTGGGGAGGTTTTTCAGCTTTTTCTTCTCACTGCCCCTGCTGGGAGCTTCAGAGGCAGAATTCTCCAGTCCAGCCATGCCCAGGGACCTGGCCTGCCTACAACTGCCCTGACACTCCAGTGTGGGGGGCAGATGGGCTCATCACCCTGGTCACCTCTCAGCATCTTCTGCCCTTGGCTCCCAGGAGCATCAAGTTTCTTTGGGCACTCTGTGGCCTTGTTTTGTGAACCAGTGGGGTCTGCTGTGTTTTGGAAGTGCTTTGTTTGGAGTTCACACTGTCACAGCACTTGTATTCAGCCTTTATTGAGGAAACAGCCTGTGAGATCCTCTGGTGGATCAAAAGAGGCTCCCAAAAGAGGCCTTGAGGCAAGGCTGCACTTCCATCACACAGTGGCTCGCTGTGTCGAGGCGTGTTCAGGTGCACTCTAAGTTTTTGTCCTGGTCACAGCACAGCACGGGGTTTTTCCCAGACCTCTCAGCCAGGACAGCTGTAAGGCCTTAACGTGCTTAGGACACATTGCTTGTGTTTCTTGTGTATCTCAGCTGCTTTGTTTTCACCTGTTCAAGGTTTCAGCGTGGACCTGGGCCAGATGAAGAGTCTGCCCCACATGCACACCCTGAGGTTTGATGTGCATTTTGAAAGTGCCCAGCAACCACAGGGTGACGTGGATGTGCTGCTGCCCATACAGGTACCACAGCTCTTGGGGCAGGCAGCAGGCTGGGCACAGCAGCAGATGTCACCTGCACCCTCTGCTGAATTCTCTGTCCTTCTACAGGTAACAAAAGGCCCCACGTCTCACATCCGCCTCCGTGCCACTGTCTTGGAACTGTCGCTCGACCTCTCCCAGAACACACTGCACTTCCCCAATGTCCTCGTTGGGCAGTGCCAGGTTGAGACAGTCCAGCTCTACAACGGGTTCCAAGTGCCCTGCAAATGGTTCATCACTGCCATCAAGCCTGTTACGAAGGTAAAGCACAGGCAGCACTGAACACGTCACTTCTTGGTTGGGTTTTCTTTGTGTCTCCTACCCTTTCTGCTCCTGTGGCTGCCCGAGCACTTGGGTCTCTGGCGTGTTTCAAGAAGCTTCTGAGGGTCTAGATCAAGGCTGGTTTTCCCAGACCTGTTCCATTAGCTGCTGCTTTGCTTTGCTGCCATCTTCACCCATTCCTCCTCCTCTGAGGACAGTAGTTCCCTTTGCCTGCCCTGTCTACAGGTTTTCCCTCCAGCTCTAGGCTATGGGGCCACACTTGGTTTGGCTGTGGGTGCTCTCAGCACTGTATCAGTGTCTCAGAGCACTACAGGAACTGAGGCTCTGTCCTCACAGACTGAGGAGACCTCACACCATTGGTTTCTGTGTCCAGAGCAATCAACTCAGATACCTGACACGAGCCCAAGGTCAGAAGCAGCAGGCGCTGGAGGAAGGGCGCTGTCCCTTTGAAGTGACGCCCTCCAAAGGAACCCTTGATGCAGGAGCGTGGCAGAACTTGCAAATCCAGTTTGCACCCAAGGAGGAGGTGAGATTGGCAGCTGTCAGCCCAGGGGGCCTGTCAGGGCTATCTGGAAATGAGGGCCTGGTGCAGAGAGTGTGGTATGAGCTCTGCCTTCACAGGGGGCTTTCTGCAAGCGCCGTGCTCAGCGTGGCTCAGTTCACCCCACAGAGCACTCCTGGGAGATGTGCTCTGAAATGCCCACAGGGACCTTGCACAGAGAGCATCAGGGCTCTGTGGCTGCCTCTTGGCACAGGGGAGGGATGTGCCCAGCTCCCCTCAGCCTCCCCCTTGCCTGGCCGTGTTTGCAGCTGCGACACTCGGTGCAGAGCAGCTGCGCACTCGCAGAGGATAATCCTGGAATGGCCGCTCTAGGCCCATCCTGCTGCAGAACTGACTGGCAAAACAGCCACCAGACACCTTCCTGAGCATGGCAGGACAGTCACCTGTAGTGGTGTGCTGCCAGCAGTCAGTCCCTGGGGCTCTGGCCTGCCTGCACATTCCCACCCAGCTGGGGATTCAACTTAAAGGATGGAGCATTCCCAAAAGTAGTTTGCCTGGGGCTGCTGGGTCTTGGAAACTGACAGTGTGTACCAGTATGGACACAAGTGCTTTTGTGCCCACAGACAGTCCCAGGGACCTTTTAATTGCTCAAGAGATGTAAACATCTTGTGTCTGGCTTTGATCAGAGCCAAACACTAAGCAGACAAGGTGACCCTTATTTCTGGCCAGCGAGAGCTCATTTGCCTCTCTCCTGGAGCTGGCGTTTGCCTGATGCAGCAGTGCCAGGACTGGGTGTGGACACTGTAACCCCGGGGCCCTTCTCTTGAGCACTGCACTCCTGCATGACTGGGTGAAAACGCCTGGCACTCCATTGTCCATCCATCTGATACCCAATACCCAGTTACAGTGCACACCAGGACTCATCCCAGTTACTCACACCCAGACACAGGCACTGTAGTCCCTCGCATAAGTGAATATCTGGTTTCTGTTCACCTTGGAGGGACTGATAACACCCTGACCTTGGGGCAAGGGTCGTATTTGGGGTCCTGTCACCTGGGGCTTCATGGACAAGTTTTCTGCACTTTTCTCTTTTCAGAGGTCTTACAAGTATGAACTGAAGCTTAACATTCATGGGAGCAGCAATCACTTAAGGCTGCACCTCTCGGGGCAAGGTCTGGAGCCACGGCTGGAGTTCAGTCCCCCAGCACTAAAGATGGGATGGGTGCTGGTGGACAGCGATGGGGTGGAGGCCACAGTGGTGGTGAAGAACCCATGCAAATTCCCCATTGAGTTTTACTGCCTGGATTTGGATGAGCAGTACCTTGAGGAGGAGAAGGTGAGAAGGCAGGTCTGGTCCCCGTGTACATGCTGCCCAAGCTTCACAGCACTCCAATATTGCCAGGCTTGTGTCAGGGAGATGGAGGCAATGCCCAGGGCAAAGCCAGCTCTGCTGATGTGCTGTGGGAGGATTTAAAGAGTTTGTGTTGTTGGGAGGAAGGGAGGAGACAGCAAACCTGAGGTAAACATGATCTGCCCTGGTTGATGCCTGGGACCTTTGCATTGTCCTTGAGATGGGCAGGGGCTGCTTACAGTGGAGGCTCTGTCCCAGCCAGGGCCTGGTATGTGGGTCCATGGTGCCAAGCCCAGCTGGCAGGCTGGGCATGACTTGGGCTGGGAATGTGCTCTGGCAGAAAACTCCACTGGTTCTCAGGGCTTTGCTGGCAGAGTGCAGTCCTGGCTAGTGTGGCTAGTGTGGCTGCAGGCAGTGAGCAGCTCATGGTCATTGTTTGCTTCAGATGAGTCACTTGGGAGGGGTTTCTCTCCCAGTCCTGCTTGTAGCTCTTGCCTCTGCTCTGGAGCCTGCTCACCCCACTGGGCATAACAAAATACTTGTACTTGATGGAAATCAAAAAGCCCATTGCCAAAAGCTCAGTGCCTTCAAAGAAGGGGTTGTGAGGATGAAGGTGACAGATGTATAAACAGGATTTTCTCTTCTCTTTTAGATGCTGAGGCATCTGGGACTGCATCCCCAAGGGCCTCCCCTTCCCCCTGCTGCTGTCCTCTCCAGAGTTGACTGCCCAGAGGAGCAGCTGGGCTCTGCAGAGCATGTGAAGCCCTTCACCATTGTTACACCTGAAGACAATCTGGTGGGTAGTGCAGTGGTGCTGGCACTGAAGGTGCCAGGGCAGGGACCAGGCTAGATGGGGGCATGGGGGACAGGTTGGATGGAAAAGGATCATTGTGGAGAGGTAGTGAAGATGTGATGGGGCCCCACATCTGCAGGTCTCCTTTCTGTCAGGGATGGGGCAAAAGAGACAGCTTTGCTGGAGACAGAGCAGTTCTGTAAGAGAGGAAAAATCACTTAAAACCATCAACTTCCTTTGAGGAGAGGATCCTGAGTTAGAAGGGGTGTCCTAGACAAAACAAACACCAGTAAGGAAAACCAAGTTCCTGGGCAGGTGCACTTATTATATTAATATTATTATTATCTCTTCCACTGGTTAACGAAGGCCCATTTTTCTTTCCAGGATGGGAATGTCTCAGGGCTCACCCCTCTCTCCCTTTTCTCTCTCCCTTTAGGCCAGGACCCCAGATGAGAAGGGCAGTTCTGCTGAGGGCCAGCCAAAGACAGGTAAAGCAGTGAGCAGAGACAAGTCTCCAAAGGGGAACCAAATATCTACAGAGAGAACAGAAAGTCCCTGGGAATCCTCCAGCACAAGATCCAAAAGTACACTGGAAGGTGCCTCCATCCCCACAGAATTCCTCAGGTGAGCTGCACGGGAGGAGGTGATGCCTCTGCTTCTTGGTCCTCTTGCCAAACAAGGTCCATCGTCCCCAGCTGCACAGGGACCCTGTGCCAGTGCCCCCATGGATGGCCAGTGCACCCTCCTTGTTTCATTTGCTCCTCAGCAATGTCTGAAGCCTCCTCTTTAATTGCCAGGCTGAAACGGTACCGGTGGACAGTGCCTGCCCTGGGTGAGGTGGAACTGAAGGTCCACTTCTCCACCAAAAAGCCAGGGAAGTTTGAGCAGACGCTGAGGTTTGAGCTGGTGGGGACAAAGCGGCAGTACGAGCTGCCCTGCAGTGGCACCGGCCTGTACCCCAGCATCAGCCAGAACCCACGGTAAGGCTGGCCCCTGGCAGCCTCCCACACTGCTGCCCCCGAGCTCACAGCCAGGGCTGCTCCTTGGGCATTCTGGCCTGGCCACATGGTGCTGCCTGACGTCAGCCAGCATCTCTTTCTGTGCTGGGAGCTGGGAAGGCAGATGGTCCCTGAGCCACCAGGATGGGTTATGGCTTTCTGACTGCATTTCCTACCTGGAGCATCTCATAGCTCCTCCTTCCCTGCTTTCTCTGCCCAGGCTGGTGTTTCCACAGTGGAGGAAGACCATGAAGGAAGGTGAAATCATCTTCAAGGAATATGTTGAGAGCACCAAGCAATTCCACTTTGGACCGCTGCTGTGTGGGAAATCAAGAGAGTGGTATGTGCTCCCTGCTGGCTGTTGTACTTTTCTGGACACGCTTGGAGACGTGCTGTGCTGGTGGCACGATCCAGGGCAGTCCCTGGCACAGTCCTGGCACACACCTGGGTTTGAAGGAGCACAGATGTGTGAACCTGAGCATCCAAGAGGCAAATGAGCCTTGGGGGAGCCGCTCTGCCTGCCTGCTGGCTGCCTTGGCCAGAGCCCCAGGCTGCTGCCAGTCCAAAGGGCACTTGGGGCAACTTTTGTCTGCCTCCACATCTCAGCTTCACCCCTTAAGAAATGTATGGTGGTTTTTGAAGTGCTTTGAGCTCTGCAGTTAGCCTGATTGAGCAATTATTCTGTAGATGGTTTTGTAAACCTATCCTTGATCTGTAATTATTAATAAGATTTTATGGTTGACCTGCCAGTGGGTGTCAGGGGCTATGTACAGCAGGAACTACATTTGCCTGTAATGACATTGCATCATCACTGCTGGATAAAGTCTGCCTGAAAACGTTGTCATTGAAGCTATTGTGCATTTCTACTTTTACTGTCACTTTTTAAAAAATAGTATTTAACATTAAGTTCTTGTCTCCATGGGAGCTCTGGAGGGCTAAATCTATTTTGACAACATAGTTTCAAAAAACAGACAATCTTTAGCCAGCTTTATGGGATGGTCTGGGATTTCTGTTTGCCTCTTTAACCCTTTCACTCCAAAGTCATTTCCACACCTGAGAGAAGGGTCATTTGTTATCTTTTTGCATTCCTCTTGGGAAATGATGCTTTATAGTTCTTTCTCAGACTTTGAACTAACCCATGAAATCCAAAGCAGTTTCATGACTTTTTGGAAAAAGATCAGCTACACTCTTTTTCCAAAAGCCTTTCTTTATATCCTGCAGGGAAGGCACCCCAAGAAAGAAGGGGAAAGAACCCATGTGCCTGGTGTACTGTTATTTTTCTAGGCACCTTTGAATTTACATTGTATTAAAACCACTTGAAGTGGCCTGAGCATCACCAGGCTTCTGGGGTGGAGGCACCAAGTACAGGGGAAGGCATCAAAGTCAGGCAAGGATGAGCACACGCCCACGCCCCTGGCTGGGATCCACTTCCCTCACTTGTTTGTTAGAGCAGGCTCTTCCAGCACCGCTTCCTCGGCTGCACACGGTGCTTTCCTCGATGCGTGGCAAAGACAACAGTCTCCTCTGCAGCCTTTTCCCCTTTTGTGGACAGGTACAAGGCCCAGAACTGTCCTGGCAACTCGGAGAATATAACCATCCTCAACAACTCCCCCGTGGACGTAGAGGTCCAGTTCTCCTTTGAGGATGATGAGAAAGCAGAGACCTTCCTTCTGGACCCTCCCAGCATGACCCTGAAACCAAAGAAGAAGCAGGTAGGAGAAGGGCAGGTAGAGCAGGCACCGTAGAAGTGCCCAGGAGCTGCTGCTCTTGCTCACACACAGTGCTCTTTCTGTTTCTTTCCATGGGGCTGGGTCCAGGAGCTGACCATTTGGGCATACCCCACTTCCCCTGGCTTCCTGGAAGACAAACTCATCTGCTGCATTAACAAGAATCCAGAGCCAGTGGTCTTCAGCCTGTGCTGCCATGGGGTGCACGTGAAGCTGGAGGTCAGCCCCCTGGAGCTGTCTTTTGGCAAGCTGCTTCTGCACAGGTCAGTCATCCCACAAGCACTCCAAGACTTGTGACAAAGACAGAACGTTTGACTCTGCTTTCCAGGGCTGGGATGGAGCTGCTCCAAGTTGCATTCAGTGGCGAGGCTGGTGTGACCAGCCAGCAGCTGATGCCAAGTGCCTCCTGTCTCTGCAGAACTGACAGCAGGACCTTGGTCCTGAAAAACAACACCCTACTGCCCATGGCCTGGCAGCTCAGTGGGCTGGATGACCTTGTTGAGGACTTCTCACTGTCACAAGATAACGGCACCATTGATCCCCGCTCAGAGATTGAAGTGACAGTGAATTTCAAGGCCCAGCAGATTGGCACCATTGAGAAGAGCCTTCGACTCGAGGTGAGAGGGACTGTGCCCTGCCTGGCACAGTGAGCAGCCACGTGCTCTTAGGGACAGAGTCACGAAGAGCTGCTCCTGACAGACACAAGGGTGCTGTGACCCCAACTTCTGCCTCTACACAGCGTTTGCCAGAATGTGCAGTGCATCCACATCCCCCCAGATAACCAGACACTGCACCCTGAGCCTGTAGCACAACCACCTTGGCCCTGTGAATGGTTGAAGGTTGTTGTTTGGTTATACAGACTGCAGCGTGATCTCTACATTTCTCCTGGAGCTTGTCCAAACCTCTGGCATCGTGCAACAAACTCTGCCCCTGGCATTTTGTTCCCCATGGTTTAGGGGCTGCATTTCAGAGAGGGTGCTAGGTGATTGGAAAGGGTTGTCAATGCCACCTGCTCTGAGACACCTCACACTTCCTGTGGTTGTTCTTACATCCCTGTGCCTCTCAAGGATGCTTTAGCAGCAGCATTCCCTGCTGTAGGAATGCAGAGCTGGGCTGATGGGGTTTATACTGCAGCAGAATCCCACTGGGACAGCCCATGAGATGAACGGGTTAGGAAAGCTTGGGTGTCCACCAACACTTGTGAAGCCAGGGAGGCCATAGGGGAAGCAGCCAGCAGAGACAAGGACTTAGAGGCTGTCTAGCAAAAGAATAATCTGAACAGTGTTTGTTTCTTGCTGCCTCAGGTTTCAGATACAGAAAACATCCTGGGGATTGTTCAGGTTGAAAACATCAAACTGTCTGCAGAGGTGTATGATGTTCTCCTGAGCATGGTCCTGCCTGAAGGTCAGTGGATGTCTCCCAAACAAAGCAGTCCAGGTGCACTGCCTTACCTTGGGTGGTGGGTGACCAAAGCACTTGGGATGGGATGGGATGCAAGGATGGCATGGATACATAAAGCACATACCCTGCAAGCTGCATGGAATAAAGCATTGTCAGGCCACTGGCAGCCTGAAGTCTCTCCCCTCTGAACTTTGAAGTGTGCAGCTTCACGTGCAGGTTGGATTTGGGGGCTTTGAAACAACAGTGAGGTGAACAGGCAGTTGGCAATTCCCACAGGCTCAGCACAGCATGTAAAGTGATTGGATTTGTGCTTGGAAGTGAGGAAATGGAAGCCGAGCTCCTTAGCTACTGAGCCTGCAGATAGTTTGAGTAAGAAGAGAAAGGGCAGACAAGTAGCTGGAAAACCCTTCCAAGAACAGCAATTTGCTGAAAAGGGTTTTGTGCTGGGACCTCCATGTAGCTTGGGACCTGGTGTATTCTGCAGCAGCTCACAAATACCATGTCTGATCTCGCTCTGCACATTATCTGCAGATGAAACCTTGGATTTTGGAACCATCAATGTCCAGGATAATGTGAAGAACATCCTGACTCTAACGAACAAAGGGATGTACAACATCGAGTACAGGTGAGTCCAGCTGCCTGGTGGTGAGCATTTCCCCGGGTTCCCAGGCCTGCACTCTCCCTCTGTCAAAGGTCAGAACCTGTTTCCATGCAGGCTACCTCACGATAAACACAAAACCTGGGCTCTCTAATCTCAGCTATTTTACCAGAGAATTCAGCCACAAACCAGCAGTTCTCCACAGTTCAGCAGGGAACCCAAAGGAGAGCCCCAAGAATTTCAGGCACTGAAATGCTGAGATGCATTGCCTTTCTTTGATGGTCACCTCCTTTCTCCTTCTGAGACTCTGTAAAAGAGTGAATGAAAAATTTCAGTGTCAAAGTTTCTTGCAATAACCTCGTGACGTCTGTGCTCTCAGTCAGGATCCAGGATTCCCTGAGCAGAGCTGCACTCTCCCTTTTCTTCTTTTTCTGGTCCTATGCAAAGTCCTGGCTGTGCTGGCAGCACCTCCACTTGTAACTGCAGAGATCTCCATTCCTTCCCTTTCTGCACAGATTGATGCTGAAGGGTGCAGGTCCCAGGATGCGAGACTTGGCGTCCCACTTCACTGTCAAGCCTCAGTCGGGCAAGCTGATCGCCTCCCAGCCTGGTGTGAATATTGAGATATTCTTCCACCCCACAAGGGAAATCCTCCTCAAGAACAGCCCCATCCTGTACTGCCAGGTGAGCTGCCTGGGCCAGGCTGTGTTACCACACGGTGTTCTGGGAGCATAAACAGGAGAGGTGTCTAATGGAAGGAGGGCTTTAACTGGAGAATCCTCTCTCCTACGTACACAAACAAAGTCTTCAAAACCATTTGGGAGGCTTCCTAAGGGAGCTGAGAATCTGACTCTGGAGGAGGTGCTTTAACAGGGATGGGTGAACTGATGGAGGCCTGGGGTGGAGGCTGGGGACTGGGGTAGAGGACTGGCTGACTCTCTTTGCTTTGTTTACCACCCCTTCCTGTGGACACAGGTGATAGATGCCATCTCAGGGGAAGGAGGCCAGACTGTCGCCAGCATCCCAGTGAGGGTGTCAGCAAGAGCTGCCTACAGCAAGTTCAGTATTGAGCCTGCCTCACCCATCAGTTTCGGTGCCATGATGAAGGGCAGCAAGAAGAGCCAGACTGTCGTGCTGGAGAACACAGGCGTGATCAGCTTCAAATTCCGCATCCACCGAGCAACCGAGGATGAATCTCCTTTGGAAAGCAAAAGGTACAGGAAGCCCTGCACCACCCTTCCTGCCTGAGGAGGCACCACCCCACGGCTGGCATGTGGCAGGCAGCCAGGAGACCTGGGCTAGCGCCCATTTGCATCCCTGCCTTGGGGAGAGGGAGCAAAACACGCCTCAGTGTCCCCATGTGTAGTAGGAAGCTGGTGCTAGAGCTGCTCTGTCCAGCAATGGGTGCTGCAGGCTGCTCTCTGGGAACCATCTGGAGCAGGAAGGCTTTCCTCTGTGAGGAGGAAGGCCAGCTTTGGCCTCAGAGAAAGGCAGGGGAGCTGAGCATGACAGATACCTCTGCTTTCTCCTCTCAGTTCAAAGCAAGGGGAGTCTGTTCCATCAGCTAGAAAGTGCTCAGCGGGAAGGAAATCAAGCTTGACACAGGTGGGTGACTCCTGCTCCCCAACAATGCTGCTGCAGGGGATGTGAGAAGATGCTGCTGTGCCCAGGCTGGGGGCTCATCTCCATTGGGTGGGACGTGGTCTGCAGGATGGAGTCCAGGATCTGCTCAGTCCCACTGACAGTCCTGTACTCTGGCTCTGACCTGCAGTTGTGGGGTCAGCAGAGGGGAGCGGGTCCTGTGTGTGGTAGCTGCTGGCCAGCACAGGTCTGTGAACACCACAGAAGCAAAAACATCCCCCCTTGAACTCCCAGTCCACAGAGCTCAGACAACTTTTGTCTTCTTTTTCTTCTTCCCAGTCCCCTACCTGTGTCCCATCATTTCTCACAGTTGTTTCTGCTCTCCTGTTACCTCTGGAGGCTGAGGATCACAGCTACCACCTTCATTCTTTACACTCCATCTCCTTTCTCTCTGCCACTTGAGACAGGCTTGCAGCTCCTCTTGGCTTGTTGGGCTCAACCTGGAGCTGCCTTTGGGCCATGGAGTCATCTTTCCCTGCCCTGGGACTGGCTGCTTGGGCCCAGCTGGAGGCCAAGGCAGGACATCCTCTTTGCTGGGGTGCTCAAGGCACAGCTATTACCCTTCAGCCTCTCCTGGAACTTCTTCTGCAGGGTCAGCTCAATGTGGGCATGTTCACGGTGTCCCCGTGCTCCGGCTCCATCGCTCCGTGGGGCCAGCAGCAGATCACGGTGGAGTGCCTCGCAGGGCAGGAGGGGACTTGTGAGGAGCAGCTCTACATTGACATCGTGGGCAGAGACCCCAGGGACAATCCCCTCGGCATTCCCTTTACCCTGACTGCCGAGTCCTGCCTGCCAGGTACGTACTGTCCACAGGTTCCCCTGGTCAGACCTGCTGCTGATCAGCACCTAAACTTGCTGCTTGGATAGGGAGGCATGCTAGCCCTGGTGTCCCCCCTTGAAATCCTCAGAGTTTCCAGCCCTCTTAAGTCCACTGGTGGATTCATCCCTCCCGGGCTGAGAGGGATGCATGGAAGGATAGAAGGAAAGCAATGCTCTTTAAGACTGAGGTGGACTGAGCTCCATCTTCATAGCCAGCTCCCCCACCCAAAGCTGGGTTTAGCAGTTACCTGGGCAGAAGGAGCTTACCAAGCCTTCTCAGAGGCCAGCAAGGCCCAGATGAATTCATCAGGGAGGCTTCTCCATGCTCATCCCTCTGGTCTGTCCACAGCATTTGCTGAGGATGCGATGCTAATCTTCGAAGAGTACCCGATCTGCAGCAGCACTGACCTCAGCCACAAGCTGCTCTCTGTGCACGGTGTGGGCCTGTTTGTGAGAGATGACAACAAGTTCATCTTCAACAAGATTCTGGTTGGGCAAGAGGCTGAAGCCCATTTCAACATCTACAACACAACTGGTCTGCCGTGTGACGTGGTCCTCTCCATCAACCCCCTGCCTGGACAGGTAAGAACAGGAGGCCAAGGAGATGGTTGCCCTCTAAGGGCCGTGTGAAAGCTGTTTTGTTCTCCAGATGCATTGCTTCCTGTGGCCCACACTAGCTCAGTGTAGGTCAAACTTCAGGGCAGAGCAGCAGAGCCAGGGAACAGTTGTGTTCAATTCTCATGTCTTGGGCAAACTTCTGGCTCACACCTCTGGGTCTTTGGTGGGAGAAGTGAATCCTTCTGAACCTCTCTTGGAAGCACACTCAGAGAGGGGCTGTTATGAACTGACATGCCAGGGCTCAAAGCAGAGCATTTCCTCAGGCTCCCTGGCTTTTCCTCTCTTTGAAGGCCAGTTCTAGGTTATTTGCAGGGTTTTCCATGCAGTGACCACCTCCCACATATGGCAGGGCAGCTGCCAGCACTCAGAACACACAATGCTTTAGCACAAGGTCAGCATTCCCTGCTTGAACAACTCATCCTTAAAACAATACCCCCTGAATTCACAGCCCATAAACACACCTCTAGGAGGGCTGTGAAAATGGGAAGAGCTGTCACAATGCAAGATTTTTACCTGGCTGGCTGCTGTTCATAGAAAAGAGAAGCCAGGAGAAAACTGCTTCTTGTAGAAAAGTCTCCATAGCATGACAAGAAAAAACTCTTCTCCTTACAAGAACTGATCAAAGACTATTGTATAGTTGATGCTGCTTTACCATCCCAGGTTTTGTCTCCCAGTGGTCAGCTGGGAAAAGAAAAAGTTGGGTAGGGGGAGAAAAAGTGTTCTGGAGGTTTTATTCTGATGTTTCTTATTCCTGTAGTCCTGTTAGTAAAGTTTCTTTATTCCTTTTAAGTTTTAAACCTGTTTAACCCTTCTCCTTATCTGTATTTTACAAGAAAAAATGAGTAAATGCCCTGGTGATTTTAGCCAGTGCTAAACCCCACCACGTTATTTAGTGCATTGACTGAGAAACTCCAATTAGCAAATCCAAACCACTACAGACATGCTGTTTTCAGTAATGCCTTTATGAATAAAACTGTGTCGTGTTGGAAGGTGTTTTCTCCTAACACTGCTCTCTGGCTTCCCCCAAGGAAAAAGGCCCTATCACCGTTTTCAAGTTGCATCCTGTCCAGATGTCCATTCCCGGCTCATCCCACGCTGTTGCTACAGTGACCTTCACCCCACCAGACGAGCAGAACTACGACTGCACTTTCAAGGCTTCCCTTGTCATCCCCAAACGGTAATTGACCCTGAGAAATATTGGGGGAGGCCTCACTGACAGCTGCCTCTCCACTGGGAAGGCACAGACCTCTTGTTAGCTCTAATGCTCTCAGGAGCCTTAGGCAGAGTACTCGGCATGAGATGATTTGGGAGGCAGGAACTGTTAGATAGAGCAGAAAAATGAGGCTGATTTGTCATACAGGTTTAGCCTGGATGAGGAAATAGGAAGACAGGGAAATATTCGGTAGCCAACTGGAAGTTACTGAGATGTGCTACAGCTGAGCTGGGCATTTCCAAGGACAGAAGCTTAGATGGATCAGTTTCTGTGACAGCAAGTCAGCAGTCACAATTTCCTCTTTGTTTCTGTGACATTAAGTGATCCTCTGTGATTCCCTGCATTCATGAAGCTATTTCATGTGAGTGATGGGAGCTGGTATGAAAGAGGAGCCCTGTTCCTCTGCACTGGGACCTGTGTACAGGGGCTTGGAGCTGCCCTTCCTCAAGCCTTTAGTGGCTGAATTGGAGCAAGAGAAGTCTAATTGCTAATAAGCAATTGCTTTTATATTGTTCTTGGAAATCATCTTGGTGGATAGTGACAATGATTTCTTTTTGCCTTCTTGCTTTTGTACTGCTTTCATGCTGTGCTTTTTTTGCTTGTTGCCTATGTCTCATCTCACTGCAGCCAGGGGATTTGCCATATCTCATCTGGTGCCTCATTATGTATCTGCTGTACTGCATGATTTAATTAAGTGCAATTACTTTTAACTGTTACTGTGGAAGGCTCTGGCTCTTTGGAGCAGATTCCTCTTGTGAATGGCCCTGAGGGGACTGGGAAGAGGCTGGTGGGGGGCTGTGTTGTGGGGTACAGGAGCAGCAGGCAGGGAAAACAGTGTGGATTGCCCTTGCTGCTTGGCTTGCCCAGTGAGAAATGGGTTAGTGCCAGCTGGAATTGTTTCTGTGCCTCTCCTGCAGCTCTGTGAAAATCAAGCCCCAAACCCTGAGCTTCACCATCAGTGGGAGGGGGCACGAGCCGCAGGTGACAGTCGTGTGCCCAAGAGCTCGCAGCAAGAGAGGAAATGCCGTGCTGCGCTTCCAGAGGCTCCAGCTGGGGGATTTAGAGATGCTCCCCCTGGTCGTCCGTAACAACGGCATCGTACCTGTCAAGGTGAGCACCTGCTCAAGGAATGGTCTGGTTTGGGAATAAGTGCTTGTGGCACAGGGGAAGGGTCCCAAAAACCATGGCTGACCTGGCAAGAGGTGTCACAAATTCTTTTTAAGCAAGGGACTGACATCTGTTCTCCAAGAAGGGAGTTCTTGAAAATTTTCCATCCAGTCTTTCTTCTTTAAGTTGAACACAAGAAAGGTGGTGGAGTATTTTCCCCCCATCTTTCAGGTTTGTTCTCGTGGACATGTGTGATTTTCCAGTTCCATTAGGTTGTATTCCCCAGCTTACTATATTTTAAGCAAACTTAGTTGTGGTTTAATTATATTCTGCTTATTGCTTTCTGTCCTGTTTGGTTCAGTGTTGGTTCAATCCAAATGCCTCTAAACAGCCCTTTTTCCCAGCTGGTTTGACTTAACTTTTGTGCTCAGTGCTGTTTGCAGTGGGAGAGGTGCTGGGTTCCTGTGCAGGACCAGCAGCACTGTGGTGTCAGTCCCTGGGCCATCCTGTACTCACACCAGTATCATTGTGCTCTGTGTTCCCTTTTCTCAGTTTATGTTACACCTGGAGGATGAGCATGGAGCATTCTTCTTGAAAGCCAGGCGCTCCACACTGGAGAGATTCCACACTGAAGATGTGGGAGAGGACTCTGTTGGAAATGGTAAATTTGTTAACCATGAAGTGCGATGGTGCCCAGAGGGAAAACGTGTGCCCTGCTCTTGGCTTCTCTGAGCTGCAGCCAGATGTTAGACACACTTTGTTTCCTTGGGCTCTCTGTCCCCCGAGCTTTTCATGGGGACTTTTTGCAGGGTTTCCTCCTAGCAAGTTGTAGGAAGTTCTTGTGTTCTTCTAGACGTGGTGGGCTGGGTTCTGGGGGACTGTCACTGCCTCAGTGGAGCCTCTGAGGTATTTGCAGCATGCGGGAAGGTCCCAGCCTGAACGGACACAGCCCTTGAGCACACAGGCAGCCAGCAGAAGCCAAAAGTGCTCTTTGGCTCAGCTTTCCATGTGGCTGGAGCTGGCTGGAAGCGATGGAATGAGGGCTGGGCATCAACCTGAGGTTAAGCTGCTGAAGTGGTGATGTGTCTGGAGATGGCAGTCTGGTGAACATAAGAAGAGGGTCTGGAACCACTGCGGGTAGAACCTGTGCTCAGAAGGCAGCTGGTTTCAACCTTCTGTTCCTCAGATATGGAAATATTTCCTCTGTACAACTGTATCACTTAATTCTGATTTCCATTGCTGTGCAGAGAGCAAGCCCCCAAAGAAGCCTCTCCTGCTTCTGCATCGTGGGCAATCGGCAGAGTTTGATGTCATTTTCGATCCCACCCTGGCTCGACGTGTGGAAGGGAAGATCCGTGTTTTAGTGGGGGACACCTACTCTGACAAGACCCTGATAGAGCTGGTGGGTGAAGGCCACAAGGATGAATTCACCCTCAACTGTCTAGAGGAAGACCCACAGTTGAGGAATGATAAGAGCAGTTGGAACAAAGACATCATTGATGGTAAGAGAGAAGAGGCTGCCAAGGGGGAACAAGGAAGAAGAAAATATCTGATCATGTGTGTCCTCTCTCTAGCCAGGCCTGGGCTGTCACCCCTGGACATGGAGGCCCGTGGGTGTGGCAGCCATGCATGCAGAGCAGTGTGTGCTGTGCTGCATGGCGCTGGCTCAGGGGTGTGCCAGGGTGTTTCCCTGACAGTGGTGGGATGGGGAACTGCCTGGGGAGCTCCCTGCCAGAGGGAGGAAGGCTTGGAGCAAGGAAGCATTGAACATACAGGAGTCTGTGCATGTGAGGGGGGTGGGGTGGAACTCCCTGCATGCTGAGATCCCTTGCTTTCCTCCTTAACAGCTGTCAGACTGAACCACATCCAGTTTGGGGACTGTCCTGTTGGGAAGCCCTGCCACAGGACCTTCACCATCACCAACCACACCGGCATGACGTTCATGCGCTTCGAGTGGGAGGCAGACGTCCCATTCCAGTTCTGCCCCAGGGTGAGTGGGGGCTGCTCTGCCTTTCCCCATTGCTCAAGCCCTGCCCTGGCGTTCCTGGGAGCTGGCAGGGAGACCTCCCATGCCAGTGCTAGCCCATTCCAGTGCCACATGGGAGATGCAGTCCCTGGCTTGGCTGGGCCAAGGCTGCCAGCCTTGCAGAAAAGGCTTCACGTTATGGGAGGTGGTACCTTCTCTTCATACTTTTGTCTGTCCAACTTCACATAAATCCACACTGAGGTGCAGGTTCCTGGCACAGCTGCTCACCACATCAGTCCCCTTTGCTATCAGTCCTGCCCTTGGCAGTGCTTCCAGTTTGGTCTTGACTCCCTGATTCTCCCTAGGTGGGACATCTCCACCCTGGCTGCACCAAGGCTATCACAGTGACCTTGAAATCAGATGTCCCAGCCACCTTCAGGAGGCACCTTGTGAAATGTAAGGTGACCAAGATCAAGTTTGAGCTGCCACCATGGAAGGTTCCAGACTGGGACGACGAAATGTGCATTGTCTTGTGGAACGACATCACCGGGAAGGAGCCAGCAGCCCAATGGCCTGAAAAAGAGAAGGTAAGAAGCAAAATGGCAAAAAAAGCCACCACAGCTTTTCCAAAAAGAACCACCATAACATCATCGCTGCTGGCTGAGCAGCTCCTGCTTCCTCTGGACATTGGACAGCCCTGAGGTTCACCAGCAGTGCATTCTAGGGGAGAGGTGGATGCACACGACCCTCACACAAGAGGGGAAGCCTTTAGACAAGAGACCATTAGCCACACACTATCAGTCTGTGCCACAAGCACAAGTGCTGCAGCCCATGTTGAATGGGAGACAGTGTTTTACAATTATCTCATTTTATGGTGTTTGAAATCTCTCCATATGATGTGGTGCTCTTTCACCAACAAGGAGTTAAGTCTGCTGCACTCTGTCTCTTCTTTTGAAGTGGAGACAAATACACTTCTGCTGCACCTGCTGGTGAACTCCAAGTTTTGTCTCCATGGATACCAGAGATTTTGGTTGTGGTCTCTGTATTGGGAGGGTTATCTCATCATGGAGTAGCCCAGGCACTGTATGACAGTATGGAGGAGTCTGGAGAAGGATCATGTGTGGAGACTCTTGCTTTTATTGTCATTATTGCCAAACACACTCAGCTTGGGTGAAGGTTCTTTCCAAGTTTCTGGACCATTTGAAGGCCTCTAAACCATCCTCTTTTCTATCAGAACATCTGCAGTTGGAGACTTTCCTAGTGAGATCTTTCACGTCCCAAAATGCCCATCCCCAGCTGCCAGCAGTGTGGCTGTTGTTCCACAGGTGACATCTGGAGAGCACTTTCTCCTAAGACAAGAAGATGCTTCCTAGAAGTCTTCAGTCATGGGGTTCTCCACCCACAGAGCTCCAGCAGGGGAACTTAACCCTAATTTTGAGACCTGCTGGATTTCTAGGGGACCAGGGAAAAAGTCAGTCCCTCTCCAAGGTTGAAGTACAGGGATTGGAACACCGCTGTAGTCTCCATGGGTACATTAACAGCTGTGGTAGGACTGCTTTGATCAGTGGGCAGAAACAACTCCTGCAGCACAACAGTCCCAATTCTGTCATCTTTCCAGGGAACTAAAAGTGAATGGTCCTTTCTAGTCCCTCTATGAGGCTGATCTTGGAGGCCAAGAGATTCCCTTCTCAGCCTGACTTTCTGGGCTCTGCTCAGTGATTCTTTTCTCCTCTGTTTGCAGACAGTGGAGACAGTCCCGGAACCGGCTCACACTGTGCTGAAGAAGAGCGGCCAGGAGGCCGAGCTGTACCTCAGTGCCTTGGTTGCCTACGCCCAGTTCAAACTGGACACAGTCGTGGTTCAGCTCAAGGACACCTTGCCCTTCCAGACAAGGACAGCCACGTGAGTGCTGAGGCCAGGCAGGGCCCTGCCAGCGGGAGCTGCCTTTGTGTAACTTTGTGCTGGCCGTGGGTGGGGAGACAAAACTCAGGACTCCAGGTGCTCCAGGTGCTCAGGAGACAAAACAGCCTCGTTTATTATTCAGAGCTCACTGAAATACCCAGTGCAAATCTCCCAGGCTAGACAGCCATTGGCTGAGATCTCCCTCCCTGCCCAACTTCCTGGCCAGGGCTGTGCTCACTTCTCAGCTTGGATGGGGCTGGCCAAGGGTCCCCTGTAACTTATCTGGGAACACGTTCAGGCATGAGCTAGGCCAGCTGAATTGGATTTGTGTTATGGCCAGATTCACTGTGTCCAGTCCAGACCAGCTGTACTGTGACAATGCTGTGACACCTTTGCCCAGGGCTGACCCAGTGCCTGCTTCCCAGAACTCCACCACAGCCAAAACCAGCACAGGCTTGTTCACATGCATGCCAAGCCAAGCAGGAGAGGCTGGTCAGGAGAGGCTCAATGCTGCCATTTTCTGCTGAGAACAGCCATGGGTTTGCTTTCGCTGCGTGTCACCTGTCCTCATCTGCTCAAGAATAAGTTTGCAGTCAAAGCAAGACCTAAAGAATTTCTAAAGTAAGCCCCTTAGCTTCAATGTCCTGGGCACCATGCTGGCCCTTTCCTCTTAAACTTCCAGACTTTGAAATACTTTTCTGGGCCACCCAGGACAGCAGGCAGAGCATGGCAGGGTTGCCTGGGGAAGAAGATGCTCCTCAGCAGAAAGTGGTAGCAGGAGTCCCTCAGACAATGTTACTGTACTATTTGCTTTCTATTTATTGGACATTTTTTTTTAATTCCTCCTTCTTGCTTTTCAGTTTCAGGATGCACAACACAGGGAAGGTGGCCCTGGAATACTTCTGGGAGGAAGCTGCACCTGCAGATAGTGAAGCAGTGAGGATGCCATATTCAACCACTCTGATGAGTAAGGGCATTTCATTTGGTAGCTGAGGGCCTGGGGAGAAGACCCTGCCCCTTCACCCCAAAACTTGAATTGCTTTTTCCTTCTTGTCCACACATCCACTTTCATCAGCACCTTCCCAGCTGCAGCTGGAGAGTTTTGTCCTTTCCCCCTCTGCCTTTCTGCCCCTTTTGTTCTTGCTCTGCCACTTCTGCTCTGCAAAGGAGCTGAGCCAGGCTCTGGGGAGAGCCACGTGCTGGGTCAGGACTGGGAAAGGGGACATCAGGTCATTGCTTTGAGAAGTCTGAGAGTGGGCAGAGCAATGGTGTAACGAGTGAGCTGCCCTGCAGCCACTGTCTGTGTGCAGTCCCCCACTCCAGGGCAGCTGCAAAGTCACTGTCTAAAACCAACTCCTGCTTTGGCACAGGAGTGTGTGCTGCAGGCAGAGACCCTGCTCCCAGAAGCTCTGTTCCCTGCTTGGAACTTGGCCAGAGATGCTCCGAGTGCATCCCAGCTCTCTTCCACCTACGTGCTGCAGGAGGCAGCGTTGCTGGGAACACAGATTTTGTCTTTGAATGGTGTCCTCTTCCTCTCTGCAGGTCGGCTCAGCTCTGCTCCTGTTGTAAGGCAGCGCAGAAAGCTGGTGCTTCGTTTCCGGAGGGAGCAGGACCATCCTTTTGAGACGCATCCTTCTGAGCTGCGGCGCCTACAGTGGCTTGCCAAGGAGCAGCAAGATTCCGAGCAGGAACAGCTGCAGGATTCCGAGCAGGAACAGCCAGATTCTGACCAGGAGCAGCTTTCTGAGGAAGAGCAGCTGGATGCCAAGCAGAAGCAGCGTTCCAAGAAGCGGTGCCACTCCAAGGAACGGAGTCTCTCCCCGCAGCGTGCCACTTCCTCCCTGGAAGTCCTCCCAGATGTCACCCATGACCAGTCACTGTTCTCCATCAACCCCAACTTCGGCACCATCACTCCTGGCCAGAAGAAGACCTTTCATGTGCTGTTCTCCCCAAAGGATGTGGGGAACTTTGAGACCACCATGCAGTGCAGGTGGGAAACATTGACACACTTGCCAGCTCACACTTTTGATGGCTGTCACTGAATCACAGGCTGGGACAGGGTGGAAGGGACCACAGGAGGTCATCTGGTCCCACTTCCCTACTCAAGCGGGGTCATCCCAGAGCACGTGGCTCAGAGCTGTGTCCAGAGGGCTCTGCAATAATTCCAGTGAGGGACTCTCCACACCCTCTCTGGGCAGCCTGTCACCCGCAAAGGGAAGAAGTTCTTCCTCAGGTTCAGGTGGAATTTCCTGTTCAGGTTCTGCCCGTTGCCTCTTGTGCTATTGCTGGGCATCACCAAGCACAGCCTGGTTCATCCCCTAACACCCTCCCTTCAGTCCCTCTGACTGGGATGGGGAGGTGGGCCTGGAGACAAGCAGCCCCAGAGAGGCAGCAGCTCCCACAGGAGCGCAGAAAGATCATCTGGCCTTGGGAGGGAGACACTGGCAAAAGACACTGCATGAAACATAAAGCTCCTGGAGGGCTGCAAGATGTAGAATGAGAGACCCAGGGACCAGCCAGTCCCCAGCTCTGCTTCTTGCACAGAGCTGCTCACTGCTTGCACAGAGGGAGGATGCAATGCTGGGTGCTCTGCAAGGAGACAGAAAAGCGTCTGGCTGGAAATGTTTGTCTGGCTAATACCAGTCCCTTTCTCCCCAGCATTCCTAACCTGGAGCAGACTCACAGGACGGTGCAGGTGGTTCTGAAAGGCAGAGCCCGGGAGTGGAAGCGTTTTGGAAAACCAAAATGCTCTGCCTTAGAGCAGACAGACGAAGGCCAGAGACACAAGAAGCAGCTGCACTGGCAACCAACACCAGAGTGACAGCATCTGTGTCAGCTGGAGCATCCAGCAGGAGCCGGCAACATCTTGTTTCCTACTGCTGATGGTCTCCCACCCTTTACGTGACACCTCTGCAGCTCCCCTTCCCAGCTCCAGTGCACATAATCTTTTAATTAACTTTGTTAATTAAATAGTTTGTTAATTTGTTAAATAACTTAAATTTCAGTTAACAGTTAATAACCAATAGCTAATAAAATGTTAACTGTTAGCCATGGTGCCAGAGATCTTTCCTTAAACCCCACTACCCCAGTTCAAACCCCCAAGTTAGTACATTTTGAGGTTCCCCCCAGTTCTCCCCAGTCTCCAGTTACTCCGTTCACCCTCTCCTCCCTGGTGTACCCAAAATGGCTCCTGGAGAGCACAAGATGGTGGGGACCAAATGGCCAGGCCCCTCCCTTGTACTTCTCCTCCCCAAAATCCTTCTTCCTACCTCCAACCCCTTCTTCCCTGATGCTCCTCCCCCTGTTATCTCTCCTCCTCCAGCTGTCCCTCCCCTTCCTGTCCCCTCAGACCCCTCCATCTCCACTTGGGCTCCTCCTCCTGAAAAGGTCCCCACCCCTTCCTTTCATAATATCCCCTCCTCTGACCCCTCCTCTCTCCCCTGCAGCACCACCAACCCTCTTCTGACTTGCAGTTCCCACGCCCCTCCTTCTGCTTCCCACACCCCGTGAGCCACAAGTGACGAGCCCAGGAACCGGAACCCAGAACAGGAGACCCTTCCTCTTGCCACTCCAGTTATGTTCAGTGGTTGTGGGAGTGCGCTTCCGGAATGGGAGCCATTCTCATTTCAAAACAAAAGAGAACTTTGCAAAGCCCAGAAAGAGTTTGGAAAGGGAAGCAAATATTTTAAGGGCCTTTTAAAGGCCACCCTCTCCTCCAATCTCTCGGTCCTGTATGACCTCCATGATTTATTTTCGTGCCTCCTTACCCCATCAGAGTATCTTGTATGGGAGGGGGCATGGAAGAGGTCATTACAGGCCGTATGTTCTGAGCGATTGCAAAGTTCCGACAGCGCCCTTGATGCCATTGGGAATAAAATAACAACCGGCCACTTGAGCGGTGATGGGGAATGGGCACAGGGGAAGGACCAGGCCTGGGTTTTGCCAAGGCCGGTCCTTGAAAAGATCAAAACAGCTGCAGAGAAAAGCGTTCCTCATGTAACCATCCAGAGAACCCCAAGCTAGTTATACAATCATTCTGCAGCAACCTAATGAGGTTTTCCTAGATTTTATTGATAGGTGGTGGGTTCACATGGAGAAACAGGGGGAAGAGCCAGGGCTGCATTCTGCCTTGCTGTTGGAATTCGCAAAGGCAAATGCCAATGATCCATGCAAGTAAATCATTATGGGAATGCCCTTGGATCCTCTACCCACCCTCACCACCATCATCGAGGTGTGATCCAGAAGGCTGCCAGCTTAGGGGCTGACCATCATAGACAGCCAGGAAGGACGGTGGCTCCAGCAGCGGTGGCGGTCCCACCACCACCTGTAACACCATGGGAACCACGGTGCCATCGCTGTGGGCAGCGAGGGCACATCACCCATTTCTGTCCAGTGCCCAGCCCCTGCGGGCCAGGACAAAGGAACTGGAGGGGAGAGGAACTTACAAAAAAAACCAGAAGGGCAGCATGAACCTCCTCTGCGTGTGGATAGAAACAGAGCAGGCTTTGCAGGGGGAGGGGGGCTCAGACAAGACATTTCTAACTGGACTGACTTTCACCAAAGGACAGATAATACCTTCAATAAAGTATGGCAGCCTCAATAGCCACTCCATTTAGCAGCAGCACAAGACCATCTTTTTAGGTCCTGCCATTGGACCGTGATTGCCGTGGACCTACTGGGCAGAAGATTGACTTTCCCTGACCCAGGCTGTAAGTATTGTGTTACTGGGGACACCAAGCACACACCCACAGAGACTGAAGTCTCTCTGGTCACCCTCAGGGTGATCTGGATGGACCCAGCTCTGGGCCCCTCGAGGAAAACAACATTAAGGGGCTGGAGTGTGTCCAGAGAAGGGCAGTAAGGCTCATGAAAGGATGAGAAAATGTCCCATGAGGAGTGGCTGAGGGAGCTGGGTTTAGTCAGTCTGGAGGAGGCTCAGGAGGGACCTCACTGCTCTCTCCAACTCCCTGCCAGGGCCATGCGGTGAGGAGGGGCCGGTCTCTTCTGCTGGGCCTGCAGTGAGAACCAGAGGAACTGGCCTCACGCTGAGAGAGGAAATTCAGGTTAGATTTTAGAAAAAAAAATTCACCGTTCAGGTGTTCAGGCCTGGGAATAGGTTGGCCAGGGAGGTGGTGGAGTTGTCATCGCTGGAGGTGTTAAAGAGGCCTCTGCATCTGATATTCGGAAATGGTTTAGTGGTTTAGGGTTTGCAGTGGCAGATGCTGGGCTGACATTGAACTGAGTGGTCTTAAAGATCTCTTCCACCCCTGACGGTTCTACAATTCCAAGAGCTTCCTACCTGGCTGAGGGGAAGGCTCAGGGCTGTCCCGAGTCCGCCGCGCCCTGAGGCGCTCGGGCGGGGCTGCGACTGCGGCGGCTCCTGAGGGGCCGAGCCGGGCGCTGCCCTCAGCACCGCGGGGCCGCCGCTGCCCCTCAAGCCAGCGATCCCATCCCTCAGCCCGGCGATCCCATCCCTCAGCCCGGCGATCCCATCCCTCAGCCCGGCGTTCTCACCCCTCAGCCCGGCGATCCCATCCCTCAGCCCGGCGATCCCATTCCTCAGCCCGGCGATCCCATCCCTCAGCCCGGCGATCCCGCCCCTCAGCCGGGCAGTCTCACCCCTCAGCCCGGCGATCCCATCCCTCAGCCCGGCGATCCCATCCCTCAGCCCGGCGATCCCGCCCTTCAGCCCGGCGGTCTCACCCCTCAGTCCGGCGGTCTCACCCCTCAGCCCGGCGGTCTCACCCCTCAGCCCGGCGATCCCATCCCTCAGCCCGGCGATCCCATCCCTCAGCCCGGGGGTCTCACCCCTCAGCCCGGCGATCTCACCCCTCAGCCCGAGGGGCAGCGCTCGGCAGCGGGGACCCGCCTCGCCTCGGGATCTGCCCGGAGCCCCCCGCTCCGCCGGGTCACAGGTACCTAAAGCCTGTGATCCTGACGAGCCTGTGCTGTGGCCGTGGTTGGTGTCTCACGCTTCTGCCATAAGAGCTTCAAGGGGAAGTTCACAAAAGTTTAAAAGCAGAAACCTGGACTAGTTCTAGTTCTGAGTGTAGTTTCAGAGCAGTTGGTGTGTGACAGGACTGGGCCTCAGCATGATGGACCAGCAGTGGTGTTCCCAGTGCCAGGAAGGGCTTGTCCCCTGCTCTTTTTATGGCAGATACTCTGTGTGTCAAAGCTTATTCAACTCTCTCTGGCTCCATGCTGGAGCTGATAAAGGTTTCTCTAAAAATGTCAACACTGTCAAAATAAAAATAAATAAAACAAAATAAAAATGTTTCATTTCAGACTAGCTCTAAGCAGTAATGACTGTTTACATCTGTGTGCCTCAAGATTACCTTTATTCCACGGGTACATGCACACAGACAAAGCTCATCCCTCACCTGAGCTGAAGCAGTTGCAGTGTCACTCATCCAGTGCAGCAGGAAGCTCAGCTTTGGTAAGAAGGCTGACCTTCCCCTTGCTGTGCAGAAGAAATGCTGTGCATTTAGAAATGCAAAAGCAGATTGTAAAGCTGAAGTCCATTAAATACCACAGTCAGGATCATGATTAGGCAAAAGAAGCTGCTCAAATTGCAGAGAGAATTATCACTGCATTTAAGCTGCAGTTAAGTAGAATGCAACAGACATGGGAATCTTGGAGACAAAACAAACCAAAACAAAACAACACAAACATCACTTTTATACTGGTGTCAGTGACTATCCTTAAAGGTGCTTTTTTTTGATACTTCAAATGATACAGAGATGGTGTTTATGTGTTCCAGTAGTCTCAAATAATCATTGTCTTTGACCAATGCTTCTAATTCAGACAGAATCTCGTCCCCAGCACGAGCAGCCTCCCAGAGGCAGAAATGGGCCAGTTTTGAGCTGCCCAGCTGGGCTGACCAAACACCAAAGCATGAGCAGCTCTGCACTCACTGAAGCTGCTCTCAGTGCTGTGGCACAGCCCAAGGCACAGCCCATGCCAGTGTCACTGCCAGCGTCTCTCCACGATCAACGAGGCACGAACAAACCTGAGCTATGGGCACCCTCTGCAGCTTCCCCTCTTCTCACTGCCATCCCAAAGCTTCTCCTTTTGGGTGAGCCATCTCCCCTGTCCTCTGAGAGAGTTAATGGCTGGAATGTCAAAGGTTCAGCTGTGAAATCATGCTTGGAAGGCAAAGCTTTCTCTTTTACACAGTGGAGAACGATGGTTAAAGTAGAGCAGCACCCCAAAGTGACATGCTGACCTGGAATCCCAATCTCCTTGCCTTACATTTGAATTTTCACTTGTCTACCACATGAGCAAGCTACTGAGCTCTGCAGAAGGGCAAATGGAACAAGAGGGAAGGTTGTTATTATTTTGGGTGGCTTTTTTAATGAGTTGATGATAGCCAAGAATTGATTTCATAATGACTGGGGAAAAGTACTTGTTATGCATTCACAACTCCATTCACAACTCAGCCACCAGCTCCAGTTATCAGATTGTGAATTGTTCTAGCAGAAAGATCAAAAACTCTCAGAAATATTTTTATTTTGACACATTATTGGAGGGGAGGAATTTTTTCCTCACACTGTCACAGACTGGAAGCTTTTTCTTGAATGACTTTGTTGCTAGTTTTAGATGTATTTCCCTTTTCCTTGCAGATAAGAGATGAGGAAAGCGGCTACAACAAAAATCTGTTTTGCATTCCTAAGCATTATGAAGAGGATTTAGAAAGAGTCTTCATTCCTCATGGACTCATCCTGGACAGGTATGAGGGTAAACAGAAAAGAATAGGGACAGTGATGCCAATTTTTGTCCCTCCAAATGAAAAAAGCCTGAGGTCCTGCCCTGTGCAGCCCATGAGCAACGGGGAAACCCTGCAGCCCAAACACTTCTGTCCTAAAGTCTGGAATAAGAGGGGGTTCATGGAGAGGATTCCTCTGCAAGCCCAGTCAAGCTTCCATGTTCCATCAACTGTCTTCAAGCCCACCTATCCTGCAATATTTGTGTTTATGGGTTAAATCTGCTTATGCTGTGCAAATACATAATTTATTTTCCGGTGACTTGCTGTGCTCACAATTTGCTAGTTATAAAAACCTAACAGGAAGATCAGAGTTTTTACTTGAACATTGCTTAATAGATGCACAAACAGCTCTGATACACAGAACACTTTCCAGAATTGCCTTTTTTTTCCTTCTTTCTCCCAGGACAGAGCGTTTGGCTCGAGATATCATGCAAGACATGGGAAGTCATCCCATTGTTGCACTCTGTGTCCTTAAAGGAGGCTATAAATTCTTTGCTGATTTGCTGGACCAGATAAAAGCACTGAATCAAAATGGTGATAAATCTGTGCCCGTTACCGTGGATTTTGTCAGAATAAAAAGCTACTGTGTGAGTAACTTT
The DNA here is from genome assembly GCF_030490865.1 of Poecile atricapillus. Taxonomy (NCBI): domain Eukaryota; kingdom Metazoa; phylum Chordata; class Aves; order Passeriformes; family Paridae; genus Poecile; species Poecile atricapillus. The sequence continues at coordinate 2,417,035 of NC_081258.1, read as the reverse complement.
CTTTTCTTTGGAAAATTGACTCTCTCCATAGACTGGCATTCTAAATACTGGTAGTTTGTGTGAGAACCCCACAAAAATTGAGTTTATGTGTACATTCTCTTCAAATTACATACTAAAAAGGAACTGATTTACTGATCTGCCCCAAAGGGTGGATATTATATATTCACTGGAAGAAACATAGCAGAACACTCAACATGACAGAGCCAGGGGCAGATCTCAAACTCCTTCCTCTTGCAAGAAGCAAGAGCAGCTCACCTTTCAAACAAATACAGGACAACACTTTGGGGCATGCTTTATGTGACTTCCATCTCTTCTTTCTCCTTCTAGAATGAGTCACCTGCAGAAAAAATCAGTTTTATTGGAGAGGAGCTGTCTACACTAAGTGGGAAGGTATGAATTGGCATCTTCAGCTTTTAAAGGAAAACAACTGTTCCTATGTATTTTCCAGGAAATCCATCTTTATTAAAGATTTTGATACTGCATACTTCCAGCCTCTTAACACTGATTTAAAATGCTGGGCTTTGAAACAGTGAATAATTCCCACTGATCTCAGTGGAAACTTGAAGTGATCAGCAATGAGTGCTCCCAAAGGTCCCATTCCCCATTTTATTCCAGAACCCCCAGAAATGAACCACACTCAACTGACTCATTCAGTGCCTCTAGAATACAGTGCTGTACACAGAGCAAGATACAGACCTGACACAGGTGCCTTTAGCACCATATTTTAAGCTTTCATAAATACTTACAAAAAGACTCTTCAGTAAGCACCAAAGTCAGTCAGTAGTTCAAGTGACAATCTCCTTTGAAAATCAAGGCAATTTCCTTGTAACTGAGGGTTTTAGTGTGCTTTTCTTGGCTGTATGGTTTGCTGAAAATTGCCATTTAAGTATTTTTTTTTCTTTCCCTTCTTTCCCTATGTAATCTCTTCCAGAATGTGTTAGTAGTAGAGGTAAGTAATGACTGAAGGAGGGGTGGAATGACACAGATTCTTTTCTCCCTTCTTTTCAAATGAATACATATTACATATAAAATAATAATTAATGAAGTTACTGGGCTGCCAGGTTGGTATGCTCTAATTTAATCCATTGACAGTCTGATTTTCCTTTCAAACTTGAAGGATAATTTATTTTTTTTATCACTTTCAGGACATTATTGAGACTGGTAGAACAATGAAAGCACTGCTTTCAAAAATAAAAGACAAGAAACCAAGGATGGTGAAAGTTGTAAGGTACAAGGATACAGCTGCTAACTAACACATTCAAATCATTTGGGTGAATAGTCATTGTATGCTGCCAAGTGCTTGTTTGGCTTGAAGTTTGGGGGGAAGAAAGCAAATGCAGGAAGCAATCCTTACCCAGCTGCTGGAAAATTAAGTGTTTCTTGAACTGGGAAATTGCCCTGTGCACTACCATCCTCACTGCTCAAATTAATAAAGAAAGGTTTTATGGCTCTTTCTGTGTAATCCATAAAGTCTGATGGATTCCCTGTTTCTTACTTTATGTCTGAAGGAAATTGATGTCTTTCCATAAGTTTTCTAACGTTGCCTCAGTTGCCTCAATGCTGGAATGACAACACTCAGAATATCCCTTACTATCCTCAACTCTAGAAGTTTCCAGAATCTGAGAGTCTGTCAGCACTTGGAAGATGACTTCAAGCAGCATTCTAGATCTGCTTTTAGTAGGTCTCTAAAAGGAAATTTTGTGGACTATCCCTGTGTCTGTCAAGTAATCACAATGCTTTATAAAAACAGTTGCTTTATGCACCAGTTATTCAGACAGGCCTTCTAGGGACTGTCCAGGAGGTTCTCAGTTTCTTCTGAAGTGCACAGGCAAACCAAGAATAGATAAGATTTTGCAGAAGAAATGTCCTTTTCTCCCTCCCTCCCCACTAAAATCATTCCCAGCCACTTGGACATGCTTCCCCCTCTGTGCTATTCCAGTGTCCTGAGGCATTGCTACGTGGAAGGGCAATGACCTGAGACACAGGATTGGAGGGAACTGAATACAAACCAGAGCCACTTGGACATAAAGAATGAACCTAGATCAGAGCCTTTGCTTCTCCCTCCACAACAAGGCTGAACACCACTTCTTTCTGTGAAATAATCTCACTGTCTTGATTTAATTGCATGATTTTAGAAGCTTATGGGGAGGTGTGGCAGAAGGGAAGTCTGCAGCTTAGACATATTTTAAAAACCAACCTGCTCTGCTCTGCCTTACAGCCTGCTCGTCAAAAGGACATGTCAGAGTCCAGGTTACAGACCAGACTGTAAGTATCATGTTTTTCTAGTATTTTCCAAAACACAGTCTTACAATTTCCCTTCAGGCAGCACATCTGACAACTGCACAGAAGTTTCAAGAAGGCCAAGAGAAATGGGGAGAAACTACATAAAAACTTGTGAACAAATGTCCAGCTATGGCATCCTGAGGCCTCATGACCTTCTGTTTTTCCCCTGGCTGGCCTCAGTGCAGGTTTAGCTATTTGATATATAAATTTAACTATTTAGATAGCAGAAATGAATCAAACCTTAACTGTGTTTTGCTTTGCTTTGGCCCTGGAGGGCATTTGTTTTGACTCTGCATTATTAAACTTGCCTTGTTTCCAAACTGAAAAGTCCTACTGAATCACAGTTCATCTACTTTCACTCAAGTAAAATCTCATTCCTTGTCTCTTCTCCCAGGACTAACTCATAACCAGGTTTTAAACAATTATTTTGTTAATAAACATAACTCTCTTAACACCTTAATTATATTACTGACTGATGGGAATGGTTTAGATTCTAACCTCTCTCATCAATTTATAGCTCAGATTCTTAAGAAAGCACCCTGAAAGAGATGATGCCTATTACCCTTAGCTCAAGTATGTGTTGAATACAAGCTCTGCATTTAAAAGCTACTTCCACCACTGAAGTATAAAAAGATCTGTATTTTCTTACAGATACAGGCTTTGAAATCCCAGATCAATCTGTGGTTGGATATGCTCTTGACTACAATGAATACTTCAGAGATCTAAATGTAAGTACATGCACATTCCTCCACTGCCAAGTATCAGGTACCCAGCAAGAAGATTTGCTTCTACTCAGAGCTTCTCAACAATTAAAAAACCTTCAACTCCGGCTAGAAACTTCCAATAAAGGAGCAAAACCATTTTTAAGGTGCAAAGTTGGTAATGCAGTGTAGGTGCATGAGAAATGTTTGTGCTTCACCTTTTTATAATTCTACTCCACAAGTCTCATGGCTCAGCCGTGCTGCAGAACATTCTGAACCCCCAGGATGGTGAGCAGCACACAATCTGTGACCCCATCTGAAAATAACTTGTAATTTGACTTTAATTGGATATTTGGCTGACTTAGTTCAACCCTGTGTTGCTCTTCAGCCACCAGGTCTTTAAAGCAGCCCTGCAGGGACTCTGGGTGAAGGTTTTCCATACACTTAGGGATAACATGTCTTATATCTTACATGTCTGTAAGAAGTCTTCCCTTATTCCATTACAGCTTCTTCAGGCTGCACAGAGTAGTAGCCTTGGAAACATCAGAAACTGATAGGGTTGATAATTTTTACCTCCTTTGTTTTCAAAAGTACTTCCTTTATTCTGTTTAACTCAGAAAGTTTTTTACTTCAAAGCCTTTTTCCTAAGACAAAGCAGTCCTGCTGAAGACACAAACAGTCTGTGCTATTGCTCAGCAGCATTGAGGAGCATGCAGTAATTTAACAAACCTAAGTTCTTTAGAATATATAAACCTATATATTACAAATAAACTTGCAAAGAATACTAAGAGCTGGAGTTTACTGCAAGTAGGAAACTTCCTACTATTACGGTTGTAGTGTGTTTTTAGTACAGTGCTGGGAATACAGCTGAAAATCAATCTTACACTTCATTCCAAGATAGAGATTGATAAATACTGTACTTTTTATTTTTTCTTTTTTTTTTCTTTTAGCACATCTGTATTTTGAAAGAGAACGCCAAAGAGAAATACAGGATGTGATAATCTCAGTCTTCTGGAGCACTGATTTCTGGCTGCTGATTAGGTGATATAAAGCATCCCATCGGGAAATTCCTTTTGCTACTTGCGTGTCCCGGAGCAGCAGGAGAAGCTCCCCGTTAGTGGCAGGAGCTGCAGCTCGCTCATTGCCCGTGTGCTGCGCGCTGAACACGAGCTCTGGAGACGCTGGGATTTTTCCTGCTGGAAGCAGCAGCAGCAGCAGCAGGAGCTGGGTGCGGGGCTGTGGCCATAGCGAGAAACGTGCCCGGCTCGTTCCGGGCCCCGCAGCGGATTCCTTCGGCTCCCGGCGGGGCCCGAGGGAGCTCGGAGGGCGGAACAGGCCCCGAGCGGAGGCCGAGATGGAAGCCAGGGGCACGGGCAGGGCTCGGGGTTACCTGGGAACCGCGGCCGCAGCGCCCGCGGCGCTGCTGTTCCAGCTTCAGTTGCGTGGAGACCGCGATCCTCGGTGGGTGTGCGCAGCCTGGCCACGGGCACACGGCTCCACTGGGCCATTCGCCAGGGGAATTGTTCACAGGGAATGGGGCTGTGCGGGGCAATTCCTGCTGCTTTGCTCTCACAGCGAGTCCCGAGTTCGCGGTGCTTTGCTTTCTGCCAGGGAGTCCCCAATTCGCGGTGCTTTGGTCTCACAGGGAGTCCCGAATTTTGTTTGAAGTTAGAGATTGACTAAAGTTGTACTTTTGGGTTTTGTCACAGCTCTGCCATGAATTGGGTTGTGGGTTTTCAGATCTGTTGTGTTCCTTTGCATCCCCTGCACTCATCTGGTCCAAGGCCTCAGGCACGGCTCTGGGGGCTCGCTGCAGGTCTTGGCTGGGTTGTGACACCCCCTCAGCTGCTCCTCATGGCAATGTCCCCTGGATGTGGCCTTCTTGTGGGGGGAGGTTTTAGAGCTGAGCCACTTTGTGGGAGGGAGGATGGGTGTCCACTGCCTCTTACATTGGGGATGTGGCACAGCCACAAAATTTCCTCCTTGCCCCTCTGTTGATGGGAGGTTTGTGTGCAAACCTGGCCTCAGCAGATGAGTCTGTGCCTGTGACTTCCCCACCCTGAAGCCAGACAGAGCTGATTCTCAGGACAGCTGCTGCCTTTGGCTTTGGTGTGGATACATTTCTCTCCCTCAGTGTTGATTACTTCTGCCCAGACCTGAGATGATAGGACAATAGTGCCACCTTTATTTTCTCTCAAGTTCCCTTAGGTGGCTTAACTCACAGTCCAAAGTTCCAGTCAGCAGGCATTTTCAGGGAAGGGTGGGCTTTGGTGGGCACAGGGCAAAAAATCCTTTAGAACAAGATTTAAGCCATTAGCCATAACATTCCAGTCTCTCACACATCCTGTGAGGAGCAGCTGAGAGTGCAAGGGGTGTTTAGCCTAAAGAAAAAGAGGTCCATTCTAGCTATTTTTAAATAATATCAATATTTAAAATAATAATAATAATAATAATAATAGTAGTAGTAGTAGTATATTGAATCTAATAATATTAAAGCTACAGCTTTTGCAGTCTGTTCTAACTATTATTAATGTTATTCAGTATTTTAGCTCCAGGTTTCAGTGTGATTCATTTTTGAATTGCACAACATAGCCATATAGTTCAACTAGAGGCCTAACAATCCTGGCTACTCACACCAAACAAGCACTTGGCTACTTTTAAATACTATAAATTTTTTAGCACCAGTATATCTCTTGAGTCTGCTGTGAATTGGATTCTGGATTTTCAGAGTTCCATTCTTGCTCCTTGCAGTTTTCTTGAGGCATTGTTGATCTTCTGCGACTTCCTCCTTTCAAGATGCCTTCTGGATTTCCAGAAAAGACAACGACACCTCCTGAGCTTTTGCTCAGGGCAAGACTGAAGTCTTTCAGTGTAAGTAGCCTCTGGGGCTGTGTTAAGGCTGGAAATGGCCCTGGTGTCCCTCCTCTCCCTGCCCCTGCTGTTGTCCAGCAGCACTGTGAGGCTGCAGAGCCCTCCCCAGCTCTCTGCGCCGTGCTCCTGTTGCTGGGGGCTGTCCTGGTGCACTTGGGAACACCGTGTGTTGCTCCAGGGACACTCCAGTGTCTTCCCTGGCTGTGCCACCGGGGCCAGGTGAAACCAATGTCCAGCTGGAGCCCTGAGCAGGCGCTTCTCTCCCTGCCCTTTGTCACAGCAATTCCTTCTGTCAGGCTGGGCACTCCCCTGTGCTGCTCTCACAAACCTGCCCTTGAGCACCTGGGCAGCTCCAGCTCTGCCCAAAGCCTGGAGAGACACGGCTGGTGCCAGCAGCAGAGGTTCCAGAGCAGCTGTTCTCTCTCATCTCCTGCGTGGGGCACAGATCCAGCCCTGCACACAGCACTGGAGTCAGGGCCACAAAGGTCCCTTGGCTGTCTGCAGCTCACTTGACTGAAGATGCCCTGCTGCTGAGGCTCTGTCAAGGAGATCCCTCTGTTTTCTTCTGTGGAGGGCTGTGGGAGCCCAGACAGAGGAAGCAAATGCTGATTAACAGAGAGAACTAAAACCTGGACACTTTCCTGTGCCCCTCACTCTTGGTACCACTTTGCTTTCTTGCATCCCCTGGACTCACCCAGCAGCGCTATCTCCTCGCTGTGAGCTTTGAGTGTTGTGCAGGGATGGAGTTAGGAAGTTCTGACAGCTCCTCCCCACTCTCTGAAAAGATCACTGCCTCAATCCAGTGAAACTAAAGAGGAAACAAATGCCCAGAGAGCAGAAATCCCCACACATGTCCCATCAAATCATGGGGAAGCTGAGGGACACAGCCATGTGGTTGGAGTATGTGTATTCTGCTCTATTATTAATTTATTGATGCTAATTATTTCAACAAGTAACTTAGAGAGCTTCCAGGACTGTCCTAGATGATGTGATCACAAATTAAGTCACCAGTGCCACTTGTTCAAGAAAAGCCTTTCTGAACAAGCACATCTCTGATGCTTTTGCTGGGTTTTTTTTGCCTTTCAGCTGCTTCCCTCTAGATTCCCGAGAGAGAAGCTCAACAAGAATGAGGCCAGTGCTGGGGAGAGTAGTCTGCCCAGAATTGGCCCATTTCTACCCACGAGTGAGACTGGTCAGAAGGTAGCCTTTTCCTGCTCTTTTCCTTTCTGTCTGATGCAAAGTTTGAAGAGGGTGTGTGCTTGTGACAGGCTCGCCTCCAGCAAAATACCTCAGTGTCCAGGTGCTGTTGTCATTGCAAACTGCTGGTAGTGGTGGACTTGGAGTCCTGATCTGCACCAAGCCAACCAAGTTACTGAGAAAAGAACTGACCCTTATCCTCATTCAGCACTCACCTCATTTGTCTTTTTCCTAATTTCTGTGTTATTTTATTTTGCATTTACCTCTGTTAGGAACACACTAACTTTTAAATACAATTAAAGGGGACAAAGTTGTTGAAGCAAAAGAAAACTGTTCATTAGTGACAATTCAGCTGAGCTGGGTGTCTCCCTGCCTGAGAGCTGAGCACACACACACCCTCCACCAAAATGGCTTTTTTTATACCTTTTATACCCTTTTATATGGCTTTTTTTATACCCTTTATACCCTTTTATATGGCTTTTTTTATACCCTTTATACCCTTTTATATGGCTTCTTTTATACCCTTTATACCCTTTTATATGGCTTTTTTTATACCCTTTATAGCCTTTTATATGGCTCCTTTTATACCCTGCTCTGTGTGGCCCAGCAGCTCTTGAGCAGCTCAGAGCAGAGGTGGCTGAGCTACTGTTTCCCCAGTGTGGCCTGGGCAGACGTGCTCACCCAGAGTCTGTCCTTCACTGGGGATCAGAGTAAGAGTCTCCTTCATGAACATTCCTCCCAGCAGCTGAACCTCTCCCTGCTCTCTCTTGTCTCTCCAGTTGTTGCCAGTTCTCCCGAAACAGAGCTTGTTTCGTGTTTCCCCACCAGAGCTGGTGTTTCAGAACTTCGTGGCTCATGAAGTCTCTGAAATGGAACTGTCTCTCACAAATGAGAGCAAGGTAAGTGCTGGGGCCTGGAGCTTTAACGCCGTGCTGGAAGAGGGGAGTGGTGTAATTCCCATGGTGTACAGCAAAGCAAGTTACCTGCTGCAGCACATCCAGAAGAAAATGTCTCAGCACCTTTGTTGTGCAGGATGGTGGAAATCTTGCTGTGCTGGGAATTCTCCCCTGAGTTTGGCTATGCATTGATGGTATCTATCCCAAAGGATTTGCTTTCTCTTGAAAGCTCTGGGTTGACAGGAATGTTGAGGGCTGTACAGTTCTAACCTGCTTTCATGCTTTGCCTTGGGTCTATACCACATCCTGTGTCTCCTTGGTTAATCTTGGTTCCTGGTAGGAATTTCTGCCTCTCTCAGCCTGTTTGACTCCCTTTGTGCAGCTCACAGTCAAAGCTCATGGGCTGAGTCTTCTCCACTTTCTGCTGGAATCACTTATCACTGATGGCATTGGTACTGCAGGAAATGTGTTGTGAAACAGCCCTGGAGTCAGACTGATGCAGCAGAAGCAGTGGGAGGCCTTTAGGTGCCACTTCAGGCTCCTGCTAAGCTTCATCCAGCTCTGCTCAGGTTTTCCAAAAGCAACGTGGTGCTCTGCTTTCCCTTTGGAGAACCACAGCACATCCAAAGCCATGTGCTCCTGGAGGATTTCACCTTCACTTGAGGCAATTGTGATTATTTTGCAGTTTCCCAAGAGAGTTGAGAGGGGAAAAAGTTGAAAGATGTCAGCAGTAGTGTTCCACTGTAAAGAGGAAAATTGAAACCATTTGAATTTCAGTCAGGGAAACATTTCCTCAACTGAGGCTTGTGCCAAGAGTGGACTGGTGGGAAGATCCAGAAGGGAGTCAAAATCATCTGGTTTAGACTTTTTGAGAGCATTTTGGTGCTCGGGGGTTGATATCTATGTGCTAGAAAATGCATGTTTGCTGTGTCTGTGTATCCCAGAGGGCAGAACCTGGCCTGCTGGCTGAGGGCAGGAATGCCCAGCAGCCCAGCTCACCTGCACAGGCAGCAAGAGCCCCTGGGGAGCCAAGATTGCTTTAATGCTGGAATGGGAGTCAACACTGGTCATGTTTGTCCAGGCAGAAAATGCCTTTGAAGCCCACAGTCAATAGGCACAGCCTGTCTGTATTTCCATCACTTTTGGCAAAGTGATTGCTGTCATGGTTTTATGATTCTTCCTTGCTGCTTTAGTTGCTCATTTAAATTCTCTTTTGCCATCTCCATGTTTTAGGGATTGTCTTGCTGTGTTCCTTCTTTGCCTTTTCAGGTTTGCTTTTATTCCCAGTGAGGCCACAGTGTTTGGTCTCCTCTCTTGCTGGTCTGTTTGCCTGACTGTACCCCCAGACCTGCCCTAGCCACACCTGATCTGCTAGAAGGGAATTTCTTCCTTCCCCCAGGATAATGTGCTGCTTTGCTTTCAGGTAGCACATCCCCTGTCTGGAACACCACTGCATGGCTGTGTGCAGGCAGAAGCCAGCAGGTTTTTGGCCTTGTTGAATATGCAGATGACTTGGTGCAGGTGCTCTGTCTCCATCCTGCTGGTGCTGACCTGCTGGGCCCTTCCTTCCCACCGGGCACTGCCCTACTGCCCCTGGCCAAAATGAGCCAGACAGAAGGGATTCAAGTTCTCCCTTGTGAATGATGTGCCTGTACCTCCACAGCTGAAAGTGCTCTGGAAAAGGGATCAAGGAAGGATGTCACCAGAGCACGGACAGGTCTCCTCTCCACCTGTTTCCACAAGTGGCAAAATCATTGTTTCATGTCTTCCCTGCAGTGTGTTCAGCTGGTGCAGGTCTCCATGCAGAGCTCACCTTGTTTCAGGCTGGTGTGCCCCAACGAGGCGTACCGTGCTGTGCCGCGAGGTGCGACTGCCCGTGTGCGCATTCAGTTCACCCCCAACGAGAGCAAGGTGAGACTGGAGGAGCCAAAACACACAATTATCTCCAAAGCCACTGTTTTCCCTGCACTCTGGGACAGCCCATTCCATGCTGTGAGCTTGGCTCCAGGCTGGGGGCAGGCAGCCTGCAGCCAGGCTCAGCTTGGCACGTGCTGCCAGGGGCTGCAGCCAGGCCTGACAGGCCCTGCTTCCCTCCCTGCACATTCCTGAGCATTCCCAAGGGAAGATGCACAGGGAACAGGATGAAAATGACAGGGGGGTGTTGAGAGATGTTTGGCCATCTCTAGGTACAATGGAAGGGTTTCATTATTATGGAAAACACTGGAGGAATGAAGAGCTCAGAGAGCTTTCCTCCTTCCTGACTGGGAACAGCTTCCCTGCCTCACCCTGGGCTGGAGCAAAGTGGTGATTTCTGCCCCCTCTGTTGTCCAGCCTTGCAGCTGGGCTGTCCCACAGCACAAGTGACCAAGGTACAGCTGCAAGGCCAGGGCAGAGGCTGTGCTGTGCCCGTGAGCCCAGCCTGGCACAGGCACACTGAGCTCTAGGTGCCCTTAGCAGGAGCTTGGTGAGCTGCAGGGGACTTGGACACCTGCTGAAAGAGCTGGTGTAGGGCAGGTACAACCTGCAGGCAGAGCTGTGAGCCCAGAGCCTGTGGCAGTGACACTGCTGTGGCTCTGTCTTCATGCCTGTCACTGTGGCTGCTCTGTCAGCTGGCACCCATTCCGTGCCAAACGTGCTTTGGTGGGGAGATTTGAGCAGCAGTGCCGAGGCCCTGGAGCTCTGATCTCAGTGCTGGGATCTGGAGATTTGTTCATACAGAAGGGTTTAGGACATGGCATGGAAGGGAGGAAGGGAAACAAACAACATCCAACAGCATCCTGCTACCTCTTAGCTCTGTTCTTCTCCTGACTTGCTTGGAGAGGCAAAGTTAGAGGGGAGTTGTGAGCCAACTGATGTTTCTACACTAGACCAGAGGTGCAGGATCTTTTTGGGTGCAGCTGTTTTCTCACCTTCCTTTCCTTTTGCTGCTTCGAGTCAGTTTAACACTTTGTCCTATTCTCAAACAGCAGGAATACAGGAACCTAAAGAGGAATGGCCTGTGTTGTTCCCTAGCTCCATGTTCCTTAGAAGGGACTTGGAAATTATTTAACATCATTAAACTTTAGAGTAAAAGTTGTGGCCTAGGGCAGTTCTCTGTATGACCCTAATGGCATGAGAGCTTAATGCCACTGAGACAGGTTTTGCAAAGTGCACTGGTGCCTTTAATAATAATAATAATATTGGTAGAACTTAGTGTTCATTTGGGGATAGAATAGAATAGAATAGAATAGAATAGAATAGAATAGAATAGAATAGAATAGAATAGAATAGAATAGAATAGAATAGAATAGAATAGAATAGAATAGAATAGAATAGAATAGAATAGAATAGAATAGAATAGAATAGAATAGAATAGATGCCCTTGAAGGCTTCTAGGACATTGTTTTCTTCTGCCATGGGAATGGCACTAAATGCCCTATGCTGAGCTGGTTTCTTTTCCTGCAGGATTATTCCCATGAGCTTGTCTGCATGACTAAAACAGAAAGGATAGTTGTGCCAATCCGGGCCATTGCTGCCCGAGCTATCCTGAACATCCCAGACCAGCTGAACTTCTCGGAGTGTCCAGTCAAGAGCAGCACCAAGAGGACTCTGCTGCTTCGAAACACTGGCAGCCTGGAGGCTCATTACTACATCAGCACCCAGAGGTGAGGCAGCTCCCCTGTCCTTGTGCAAAACACCTTTGGGTGATAAAAGGCTTGGGAAAGAGCAACAAAAGGAAGCTGAGCATCAGGGCTGCACTGCAGCTCTGGCTGGAAGTGAGCAGGATGGATGGCATCTGCTCTTGCTTTCAGTGCTCTTAGCAGGATGCAGCCTTTGAGCTTTCTCTGTGCCACATTTCCTGGAGGGTGCTGGAACATGTGAGGAGCTGGCTTGCACCCTCCTGAGCACAAGCAGCTTCTGAAATGGTTCCCACTGTCAGCCAAATAGCCCCATTCTCTGGGAGGCCACAGGCACGTGGCTGCCCAGTGCTCCTCTCATGAGATGCCCTGCTAATGGTGCTTCATTTAGCTGGGGTTGGATCCTTCAGATTGTAATTGGCATCCTCCCTTTGGGTCTTGTTTCCATGTCTCTGTATTGCTCTAATCTGCATTTACACTCTTGCAGAGTTTTGATTGCTGCTTTTCTTAGAGCAGCTTTCATTGAAATGCTGGTAAAATGTGCCCTTTATAGGCTAAATCGGGATATTTTCAAGGAAAAATAAACCAAAGAGCCACGCTGCAAATTCAACAGTAATTATTTCTTGGTCTTCAAGGAAAAGTTCCTTCTCCCTGTCTGATTCCTAGGCTGTAATCTCACAGGACAGGTAGTGCCCTAACATTTGCATCTCTTGAGATGAGGTTGATAGGCAGCAGGACAAGAGAAATTGCTGAGGCAGTCAGTGTCAAGTTGTGCATGCAGACAGCTCTTAATCCTCTCCGTGGTTTCCCAAACCATTCTCTGATGGGATTGCTGGCAGTGGGATCCTTGGGTCTCATTGCAGAGAGCTGGATGCAGAGTATGGGGGAGGTGAGGTCATTTTATCCCACAGGATCTCCTGAGGTCTGTATCTCCTCAGAAGTGGGTCAGCAGCTGTTTCTGATCCTGTTTTGTCTCTTTTCTGTTGCCTGTGGTTTCTTTGCTCCCTGCTTGCCCAAGGGAGCTGAAGTGACCTGCACTGCAGAAGGAATATCATCCCCAGATGTCCCCTGAGTCCTGATCTCTCTCTTTGTGTTGCAGTCCTTTCTCCGTGGTTCCGGCCATGGGAGCTCTGGGTGCTGGTGACAGCGTGCAGGTGACAGTGGGATTTCACCCACTGACCACTGGTGCCCATTTTGGGTCCATGGTAGTGAGCTACAACACAGGTGAGTGCTGGGCACTGCACGGGGCACAGGACACTTCTCCACCACCACTCCCTGTTGTCCCAGCCCCCTCAATTCCCTCTAGATGTGCCTCCCCTGTTCCAGCTTTACCCCAAAGAAAACTGAGAACCAGTTGGTGTTTAGGCGGCTGATAAAGTGGATCCCCTCTAACAGGACTAAGATTTTTGGGCTCCTGTTTTGCTGAGAGTTGCTGAGTGGAGGAAGGAGGAGCCCTGATTCTCCACTGCCTTGTGGCTATGCCTGGCTGAAGTTTTGTTTTATTCTGGCCAGTGCTGTGTGTGAGGTGTGAGGTCTCCATCAGACTCTCTCCAATGCAGTGTATTTCTTGCACACCTCTGTCCCATAGGCTGCTGCTCCACTGGCTTGTCACAGACCCTTTTACTGTGTTGCCCTCTACACATACATATAGTTTCTGTCTAATAACATTTTCAAATCCTCAAGTACTTTTTGGTGACAAATCAAGACAATTTTTTCCTTGTCCCCATTTCCCAGGCCATTCATGCTGTTGCAAACCTCTCACATCTATCTCCCATTTGATTTCTAGACTAAGGAATCCCATTCAGTCTTCATGTAGAAGCTGCTCTGTACTTACTGATCTTTCCTTGGTCCCTTTTTTATTCAATTTGAAATGCTCCAGCTTGGTTTTTGAGATCAGAACAATATCAAATATTTCAAGACTGATGTGGCTGTGTGTTTGGACAGGGAGATGATGATGATGATGATTTTCATGGTGTTCATTTTGTAGTGGTTTGTCATATTGCAGAGCCAGGCTGGTTGTGTTTCCTCACCTGGGTCCCCTCCTGCTCTGGGCTTCACCTCACTTGTTCCTCTGGGCCTCCTTTTTCTGCTCACATGCCCCCAGGTGTATTTGCTTGTCAGCAAGAAGGGATCCAAGGGATCAGGAGAGACAGGAATCTCATGGGATGCCCAGGGGAAACCCCAGGCAAGCCAGGACTGAACAGGGCTCCTCAGCATCACCTGAAGGACTTGGATGCAGAAATCCTGGTGATCTGAGTGGGTCACCTGAGCACACCTGACAAACCTCAGTGTACCTTGGGGCCCAATCTCCACAAACACACTCCAAAATCAGCTGGTTTAGGAGGTGCCCAGGACACCCTCACGCTGCACACACAGAGCTGTCAGGATGTTATAAATGTGCTGACCCATAGAACTGCAAATACAGCTAAAAGCTGAGACCCTTTCTTCTGTGACCTGTGGTTTGCTCTGTTCCTTGGGCTTTCATCAGCAACTGAGCTGAGCAAAGGCTCCCCTTTGCTTTGTTCCAGGTGAAGAAATGATCCACACAAACCTTCAGGGAGAAGCTGTAGATGTCAGCATCGGGTTGAGGACGTATTCCGTGGAGCTGAAGAAGACTTTCATCACCACGTCAAGCCACACAACCATGTTCATCGAGAACAGGAGTAACATCAGAGCCCAGTTCCAGTGGAAGACTTTTCCTAGTGAGGAAGATGAGAATGAAGAGAAGAGGAGGTTGGTTTGCAAGATGCATTTCAGTGAGATACATGGCCCAAGACTAAAACTAACGTAGGGCCTCAGGAGGGTGTTGGTGCTTTTGAATGGCTCAGGCCAAGTGAACCATCCCTGGCATCAGGGTGTGTGTCCCTGGGCTTCAGGAGCCCAGCACTTGACATTCCAGTTCCATTTATACCCCAACCAGGGATGGCATTTTGGGAAGGAAAGGTTGATGGCAATGACTAGCTTTCCTCAACTTCTAATTGAGCCTTTGCTTCTCTAATCTTCTTCCTACATGACCTGGCAACATCCTTAAACATTTCCTGAGTTGCCAGCCCCTCTTTCCAAAGGTGATGCACCCTCTTTTTTCCCCTTAGTTTGTTCAAAAGCTCCTTTCCCATCCAGGCTGGTTGTCTTCCCTGCCAGCTCATCTTTCAGCACACAGAGACAGTCTGTTCCTGTGCCTTCAAGAATTCTTTCTTGCAATATGTCCATCCTTCCTGGACACGTTTGTTTTTAAGGGCTCTATCCCAAGGTACTCCCCATATCAGTCTCTTGAACAGGCCCAAGTCTGCCCTCCAGAAGTCCAGAGTGGAAGTTTTGTTGATGCCCCTCCTTGTTTCACTGAATATTGAGAACTCTGGTATTTCACAGTCACTGGACCCCAGACAGTGGTGGACAGATGAAGTTAATTCAGTTATTAAGGAATCTCCTGGTGATATCCTGGGCCCCAGGGAGGCAGCAGACTTCCCTGTGGAATGGATCCAGTCGATACACAGGCCCTCAGTTCCCCATAGAAGGGAGTTGCCCACTACCACTACTCTTCTTTTCTTCATCTGTCTGATAAAGTGCAACTGGGAGACTCTCCAGACAGAATTTTTTCTTTAGTGTCATCTGCCTGACCCTCTGGATCCAGGGCCTCATAACTATTCTGTCAGGGCACCTGGGCAGGTGCTGGGGGTCAGGATGGATCATACTACAGGATTCTACTACCATGCACTGGGATGGGATCCAAAAAGCTCTGGATCATGAAAAGGTCTCTCCAGGAGTTTGCTGTCTCCCTCCTGCACAACAAAGTCCCTTCCCTTCTCAGGGCCTCTGTTTTCATGCATATAAAACCTTGAATATCATTGAAGGGATGCAGTGCCTGAATTCATCCATTTCCTTTGGAAGTGCTCTGGGATGCTCTTGAGGAAGGCAGAGCAGGGAACAGGGCAGGTCCCAAACAGAAGAAACAAAGAGTGATGCTGGTACCACAGAGCTGTGACCCAGCTTCATCTCCCCTTCCCAGGGAAGTCCTGCTCCATGATCTTTATCTGCCTCCCCTGAGCATCTCAGTGGTAGGAAAAGCCAGCTGAGGTGGCTGCTGGATTCTCCCTCAGTTTTGGGAGAGGCTTTGAGGCCGGAGGTTCTCTTAAGGGATGCTGGCTTTCCAAAGCTCTCCTGTGTTTGCAAGTGTGCAGTAAAACTACCTGTTGTACCAGTGAACAAGTTATGCTCTGATCCACCTGGGACTCCATGGCTTGGGGTCAGCCCTTGCTGGGGAGCTGCTGCTGCTCCTCCCCAAGTGCTTTGCTCTCCTGCACTTCCACTTCTCTCTGCAAATATCGGGCTTATTGAGCCATCTGCTGGCTCTGTCTGTCCCTGTGGCTGCAGGCAGTGTTACCTGCTGCGATCACCGAGAGAGGCCTGCGTGGACAACACGACGGAAGAGAGAAGAAGAGCGAAGAAGAAGGGTTCCTGTGAAGATCGCCGCGCCATCCTGAAGAGCAGCGTCCGGGAGAAGATGATGAAGCTGAAAGAAGACCCCATGCTATTCTCCAGTGATGCTTTTTCCCTTGAGCCAATGGTAAGTGATAGCTGAGAGCCTCACTTTCTTCCTCTAACTCTAACACTCTAACACTCTAACTCTAACTCTCTAACTCTAACTCGAACTCTTCCTTTTCCCCTTCCCCTTCCTCCTCCTCCTCTTCTGTTTATGCAAGCAAACCCCCACGTTCTCCCATCAACCAGAGCCCTGATTCTGAGGATTGGCATTGTGAGAGGTGATGAATGCCTGGTGTCTGCACAGTGAAAATCCCTTCTCATCTTGAGTAAACCCTAGAATAATCCCAACCCCTGCTTTCTTTCCAAACAGGTTCAACTAATATTTTTATTTCCAAGGAAGGGGATCATGTTCTCTTCTTGTCAAGTGCACCAGTGCACAGAGGCAGTTACATCCTGCAGCTGACAGCAGCATGATGTGACCAACAGCTTGTGTCAGAGCAGTGGGAATGTTGTGGAGAGTGGGAGCTGATCAGCTGAACAGGAAGAGCTTCCAGTGGTGTATTGAGCTGGGTTTGGAGCGTTTCCTTGGGCTCCTTGTGTTGTTCACTCATCATTGATGCTCTAAATAAAGGCTTGCAGGACTGTGGTTGTAAAGAAGAAATGGGAAGTTTGAAGAGAAATGTTTTGCTGTCTCTTTCTGTTTCAGGAGGGAGAGATCGAGCCAAACAGTTCAGTCCAAATCAAGGTGACCTTTAAACCCCTAAAGGCCCGAGAGTATCGAAGTGTGGCCTACTGCAACATCTCAGGTACAGCTCCTTTCCCCTGCTTCTCTCACCCCCACTGAAGCCATGGTGCAAGCCTGAGCCCTCTGGGCTCCCCTGGAACTGCTGGGAAGAGTCCCTGGGCAGCAGGGCAGTGCTGGCACATCCCACTGCCCCTGCAGCTTCCAGGGAGTCTCCTGTGCAAGGCCAGGGTCAGAATCCTGGGTCTGGGTTACTGATCCCAGAAATTGGAAGTCAGCCCCAAGGGATATCTCCTGAGGGAAGAGAAGGGTCCATATCTTCTCTTGCAGTACCAGGAGCTGGTTTTATCCAGCTCAGAGTCAGGGGCTAGCATTCAGGCAGGCTGGAAAATAGAGTGTAACAGTGGGAATTATTGTACTGAAATGAGCATCTCTCCCCAGGCCGTGGGAGCAGGCTGCCCCTGCACCTCAGAGGGGAAGGCCAAGGACCCGTGGTTGAATTCAGCCGTCAAATGCTGAAACTTGGGAACATTTTTGTCAACACCTCCCACGTCTATGAGGTGAGCAGCAGGGGTTGGGATGGATCCTGATGGCTCCTGAGGCAGCAGCAAGCCTGGTGGACCTGTGGAATTCCTGGCAACATGGGCAGTTGTGAGCAGGGAATATTGGATGTACTGGTCAGATCTGGTGGGGTCAGGAAGGTGTGTCTGCTGTTCATGAAGCCCCAGTCCCTTGGCAATGCCAATTTTTGGCAGCCTTCCTTGGGGATCAGCTCAGAAGCTTCCTGAAAAACAACCCCTTGGCATATGAAACCCAGACTGGGTCAAAAAGCTGCACGTTCAGAGGCTTTTGTGGCAGCACCAGACACAAAGGCACCTTTGCATTGGACTGTTCAGAAGCAGCTGGAACAAACTGGCTGTGTTGAGCTTCAGTACCCTGCAAACAATTCTCAGTCGAGTGTCTCCTGCTTATTCCTGGGAGTCACAGGAAAGCCATCCAGCCTCCTGGCTCACTGCTGGCCCTTGCAAAGGGCTTGGGATTCTTTCCTTTGCTGACCCCTCCCTCACCACACTCCAGCCTTGGTGCATCTCTGACTCTAGAAAAAGAAAAGTGTTCCTGGGAATAAAGCTAAGGATCTTTCTACCTATTTGCCTCCCCCTCAAAATGGTGTCAAGTTTGCAAAAAAAAATAGAGAGCAACTGAAAGAGGGAGAAAATAAGGCACTGCATCATGCCAGACTCTTTCAAAAGCTTGCCTGTGGAAAAGAAAAACACACTGAATTTTTTTACCAAAAGATGGTGCTGTCTCTATATTTGATGGTGATGCCTCGTTATCCATGTGTTGTTCTCATGATTTGGGAAAAGGTGAATGAGTAGATGGTCCTGTTGGAGCTGTGCTGAGTGGGGCAGTGGCAGCTCTCTGCTGATTGACTACGCAGCTGCCCCACGTTGCTCTCAGGGCCAGCTCTGAATGAGCTTGGTGATGCTGGCCAGAGCTGGACTGCTCTGTGTCCATGGGATAAGCCCAGGGTGACTCTGGTTATGTGCAGTTACTGCTGCTTTGCATGAAAACCCAAAGGCAGAACTTGTCCTGTTGTATTTTTTGACTTCTGCCTTTCAGCAGCACAAAGCATCTTCTGACTTTTCTGGCTGGGAATTGCATCATTAGAAAATATCTGACAAGAAGGGAAGATTCCACATGAATTTCCATTTTGCTTTCTTGCTGCTGCAGGTGAAACTGATGAACCGAGGAGCTATAGATGCTCCCTTCACCTATATCCCTTCAGCCACAAACGTGGGCTGCTGCTTCAAGTT
The DNA here is from genome assembly GCF_030490865.1 of Poecile atricapillus. NCBI lineage: Eukaryota > Metazoa > Chordata > Aves > Passeriformes > Paridae > Poecile > Poecile atricapillus. The sequence goes on along the minus strand of NC_081258.1, from coordinate 2,398,432 downwards.
TGCACCCGAGGAGGGCGTCATTGCAGCAGGTGGGATCCGGACGATTCACATCTCCTTCAATGCCACCGTCCTGGGGAGCTTTGAGGAACAATTCCAGTTCCGTGTGGCTGCATCTCCTACGCCTGTGACCCTGACAGTCTGGTAAGGACTCTGGGAGCTTGCTGGGCACATCTGTAGCTGTCTCTGGCACATCCCCCACCTCCCTCATTTTGGGGTCGAGCAGAGGAAAGAGGAGTTTCCCGAGGTCTTAATCTCTGCTCTGATCCTGGCCCTGCCCCAGTGTAGGGTGCCCGGGGGCTGGAATGACTCCTCCCTGCAGGGATCTCCCTCTGCCTTGGGCCATGGCAGGCAGTGGGATGGAGCAGCTTTGGGCAGTAGCTGCTCTGGGCTGTCCCAGCTGAACACCCAGCAAAGCTCCCAGGGCTTTGGAGATGGGGCAGCCTGGGTGATTCTGCACCAGCAGCAGTGTTTTTAAAAACTTGTGCTCATAATCCATCCCAAATGGGCAGCAGCAGCCTCACCTCACCTGTCATGGCCATGCTGTGGGGGACAAGCTGTGCTCCCAAGTCCTGTGCAGAGAGTGCTCCAGTCCCTCCTTTCCACAGCCAGGAAAGGGCTGGGAGACAGGGAACTGTGCAGCAGGAATGTGCCAAGGACATGGGCATCATCCCATGGGCTGGTGCCATTGCAAGAGATAATCCTGGCCCAGCAAAGGGAGAAGGGGTGATAATGGGGGAGGCAGAGCTCAGTCCTCAGTTCCACAGCAGCGTGAGGGCTTGTCCCTGCTAGCCTGAGCCATGTGCTGGTAGGATAACGTCGTGCAAGCAGGAAAGCTGATGCTGGCTGCTCTGGAGCTTTGGAGCTAGGCTGCTGCTGTTGGGAGGCACTGGATCAAGGCAGTAAAGAAATGAATGCAACCTGCACTTGATTATACCAGTGAGATAAGGGAGATGGATCAAAAAAGAATAAGAAAATTATGACTTAGCAAGAGGAAAGTGGTGAGTAGGTCTGCCCGTAGTGGAGAAACAATTATGCTGGCTTTGTTTTTGGAGGAAAAGTGCTGCTCTTTTATTTTGGAAATCAAGAGGGAACCTTTCACCATCAATTGATTCTCCTCTGTCTCCCCCCAAACTGGTCCTGGGATATTATTGCATAAGCAGCTTTCTCCTTGGGCAAGGGCAGGTGTCTCTTGTAGAGATGTGTAGAGCAGAGCCAGTGGCAGTCCTGGGAACACAAGAGAAGGCACAGTTCACTGGCCCTTGATTTTTAACCAAAAAGCAGAGTGGGCATTGATTGGTGTCAAGCACAAAATAAACTCGTGAGTGTTGTGCAGCTTCAAGTGCTGATTTCAGTGGATGTTGGTGACTTTTGGAGCCTGTCTGCTGGGTTCAAGGACAGGTGAGGTGGTGTGGTAGATTCAGGACACCCATGTTTGGTTGTTTAAGCCATTGCCCTTGGCTGTGCCGGCTGCTGCACTGGTGACAAGCTGGTCCTTTCCTCTAGGATTCATCTGTCCACTGTGCAGAACTGTTGCTGCTCTTTTCAGAGGATGCTTGGGGCTCCCCTGGCTTCATGTCTCTAAACTCTGTCTGTAATGATTGTGTGGGTCAGAATCTCCTGAGAAAGCTCCTCCATGGGAACACCAATTGGAGCTAAGAAGCAGCAAAGCAGGGAGCCCGTGGCTGGAAAGGCTGGTTACAGAAGTTTGTGGGGACTTTTATGTCCATCACATTACAGATGGGGAAACTGAGGCAATGGAGCCATGTCTGGGTGTGTGTTCAGGGTCCTTCATGGCACCACCAGCACCTGGGGGCTTTTCCTGCCTGCCCTGTGCCCAAATCCCCACCAGTGGCTGTTGGCTGACGGCCACTTGGCTTCAGCTGCCTCCTGCCCACACGGACACTGTGCTGAGCACATGGTGCTGTGTTGATTGGAAACCCACGGTGCCCCTGGCACCAGGCTTTATGTCCCCGAGCCACGGCTGCCACAGGCTTTGTGAGTCCCTTTAACCGAGGCATTTCCTCCTGCTCTGTGCTCGTCATCGCAGGGGCTGTGTCACTGGACCTGCTTTACACTTCGACCTCCATGAGCTCCACTTCGGTGACATCTCCTTTGGTGAGTGTTCCCTGGGCTTGGGCACAGCGTGAGGGACCTGTGCATTCCAAAATGAACCACTTGAACATAAAAACATCCATCACTCGTGTTCTGCCACAGCAGCCTCTTCAGGCTGTGAACTCCAGGGCTGCTGGTGCCTCAGGTAGCATTTTGCCATTGTGAGATCAAACAGAACCAAGGAATAGAAGCTCTGGGCTGTGCCTAAAGTTGTTTTTTCCCCCATCTGTGTTCAAATGACTCTTGGTGAGCAGGCCTGGGAGAAGTCTCCTCCCCACAGAGCTGGCCAGCCAAGCCAGATGTGCACTGCAGAGCAGTGGTGGCTGGTGTCCGGGCTCTGCAGGACATCCCCACCATGTGTGGCTGTATCTCTGCCTTTCCAGCATGGAAAGCAAATCTCAGAGCTAAAGTGGGGTAAACCCTTGCAGGCAGCAATCACAGTGAGCAGCATGGGTGTGATGGCCCCCTTTGTTGGTGAGGTGGGACATGGTTCCTAATCACTGCTCTCGAAGCAAGGCTCAGGTTTGCCTCCAGCTGAATGTGCTCTGAGCTGTCACCTGCTCAGTCTGTTTGGGCCAAACCAAGAGATGCCTTAAGGATGCTGCAGAGAGAAACTGCATTAGGGTGCTTTGCATCACGTTCTAGCTCCTGATTCCATCCTCACTTTCCTTTGCTGTAGCTTCTTCTCAATGACAACTCACTGTTTATACACCTTGCAAACAGAGGGAGCGTTGGCAGACTTAACAGGGAATTTTACAGCTTGAATTTTCAGAGTAAATGCTCGGTCTGGGTGCACACTCATCAGGGAGAAATAACTGGTGCTGGTTTGGGGCAGGTGAAGGAGCTCTTCTCCATCAGAAAGAGAGACACTACCAGTGTTTAGCAGGGCTAAGAGTGGGCATTTTCAAGTTTGAAGTTTGGAATCAGTGTCAAAGGGAACTAAGTGACGATTAATTCCTCATGTAGCTTCTCGGTGAGCTGTAGTTCAGAAAATAAAGAGCTAAACTCCAATCATCCTTTCATCCTACCAGGGTATTCACACCAGGAGTCATGACACAATTGGTGCCTAAATGGATATTTGTGTCCTTTTCCCAGGCTTTCCCCGCACCATGACCTGTCGCCTCACTAACACCTCCCCGGTGGCCGTGACATTCAAGCTCCGCATGTCGGACGATGGCACGCAGCCTGCTGTCAGTAGCTTGGATCAGATATGCAAGGACAGTGACCCATCCTGGAGGAAGGGAATTCATTTCTATGTGGAGCCAAGGGAGTTTACAATGAATCCCAGCCAAGGGACCATCCTGCCCCAGGGACACCAGGATATCGAGGTATGGGAAGAGTCCAGCCACACACGCTTCAGCACCAGGGCTAAAGCTTCACTGGAGTGTGGGAGGGCTTTAGCTCTGCTGCCAGCTTTGAGGATCATGTGAGTGAGAGATCTGCACTGGCCTGAGGCCTCTGTTAGCTGGGTTACTCAGGATGTTCCTGAAGCAGCACTGTTTTGTTCCCAAAATCATACGCTGGGATCACATACTATATGGTAAAGTACTGGAGCCATTCTTGTGGTTTTGAGGGCAGTTTCTTTGACTGCAAGTGGGCAGAGGAAGGATGAGGACAGAATGAGAGATGTCATTGTAGAAAGCAGTTTGCTTTTCTTCTTGGTCTCATGTCTCCTTTCCTGGGAAGCAGAATGATTTGTGTTCATTGCAGGGATCTCCAGTGGAGACAAAAAGCTCTGCAGCCATGAACTGCCCAGCACCTGCTGGGCCACATTTGCCCTCAGCTTCCTACTGTAAAGCTGAACTCATTCTGTCCAAGTCAGCAGATTTCATCTGCATTTGTGTCATTGTAGTCAGATGAAAAATTGACCCCTAATTTGAGTACAGTGGTGTGTAGAGCTTTAGCCTAATGTTTTCATTTAGCTGACCTATGCCCTAATAGCAAGGTGTGTTTAACAAACCTGGGATTGCCAGAAGGCTTTTGTTACTCTCAGAGACTGTGCTCTACACATGGATCAGCAGAATAATGAAATTAAAAAATCCTCCCTTTCCTTACCATGAAAGAAGAACTGGAGAATAGCACATGTGGGTAATGAGCTTTTATAAGGAAGAATTTAGTGCTCTTCTCTTCCACCAGGTGACCCTGTGCTCCAACACGGTGATGGAATACTACCGGAAAATGCTGGTGGACCTGGTGGGCCTGGAGGGTGTTGGCAAGGAAGTGGCATCACTGATCATCACAGCCAGGTACCTGCACTTCCCTGGCCTCTCCCAGCACACTGCCTTGCACAGGGTTTGCTGGCTGCAGCTCCCAAGGAGAAGTGTTGTTTCATGTTCTCATGTTGTGACCAGCTGGACATGAGAACAGCAGTGCTTGGAAAGCAGCCTGTGGTGAAAAGCAGCCCTGCTCACAGCCCAGCACAGTCCTGGGCCTTTTTCTAGAGGCACCAGGAATGATATCATTTATTGGCCTGGTTTTTGGTGCTTGAGCTGGAACACATTTCCCGAGGGCCTGCTCTCCTTCTTCCTGCAAGAGATGGAGCTGTGCTGGGTTGAGACCCCCCTGCTTTGGTTTGGGACACACCAAGCAGCCTGCTGAGAGTCAGGGTCTGGTTCTGTTCATGAGGGCACGTGACAGTGGGGAAGTGGCTCACAGCCAGAGTGGTGAGGGCAAGATCTTACAAGGGGAAAAGAGCCCTTGATGTGGCAAGTCAGCTCTAGTTTTTCTCCTTTCCTCTGCTTCCCATTTTGAGCTTTAATGTTTTCAGACTTAAACCAAAAGTTGTTCTTGCTGCAGCAGAATTCCATCCTGCCAGTTTAATGACAAGAGGGATGCAGTTCCCTGGTGCTGCTCCCTCTCTCAGGCAGAGCCATGCAGTCAGTGCCTGGGCTGCAGTTTTGTCAAGCAAGTGCAAATGGGGACAGTCAGTGCATGGAGCTGTGGAGTGAAGGACCGAGGGAGCTGTAGGAACTGGGAGGGGGTGATCACCCACTCTGTAGGGCAGGGGGTGTCCCATGCCCTCCAAAGCTGGGGCAAACAGCTGAGTTTTCAGGCAGGGCAACAGCCCCGTGGGAGAGAAGGGAGTCATTTTCACTGAGACCCTGGAGTCGTGTGTTCCTTGAGCCTTAGTGAGCACTGATCCTTGTTGGGAATGCTCCCCCAGAGCTCATGGATCACAGACACTGTTACAGGAGTCCTTGCAAGCCTTCTTGGGTAAAGGAGAGGCTGAGGCAGCTGTGGGACAAAGGAAGTGCTCTGCCTGGGGCACTTGGCAGCCTCTGGGTGCTGCCTCTCAGGGTTTGCCCCTCCTTGACAAGACGTGTTTGAGTGGGAAGGCTTTGAAGGCAATTTATCACTGTAGGGCTGTTAAATGTCTGTTTGACAGTGACAAATGGGTTATCTATCTTTGGGGGTAAATGTTCTCTGTTCTCTCAGTATCTCTGATTCCCTTGGGGTCATCTCTTTGCCCAGATGTCTGGTCCCTGAGCTGCAAGTGTACCCCCAAATCATGCGCTGCAATCAGTGCCACCTGAAGGAGCCATACGAGAAGAAGTTCATCATCACCAATAAAACTGACCTTCCTGGCTGCTACGGGCTTATTCCCCAGGTTTGGCATTGCATCCACCTCCTCCTCTCAAATATTATTGAGGAGATTATTAGGGGAAAAAAGGGTTTGGATAAGACCTTGCTGGTTTCTGTTCAGTCTTATTCAGATCTGCTGAGAACAGGATCCTACCTGAATGTAAACTTTAGGAGGCAGTTTAACCTCCTGAGGAAACAGTTTATGTTCTAGTCTTCAGGGTGTTTTCTGGTGGGAGATCTTAGAGGGTTGTGAAAAGCTGCTGCACCCCCAGACACCAACAGCTGTGCAGGCAGCCTCCTTGCAGGACCCCCTGAGAATGCTAAGCCTGCAATTCTTGCATCTTATTTGGGCCTTTTACCTTTGTCCTGGGGATTTTTAAAACGTGTGTAAGTTGCTGTGGCAGTGGATGTTAAGGAGTTTAAAGTTGAATTTGGAGGTCCCTCTGAAGCTGCATTTGATTCTGTCCCTTCCAGAAACGCAAGGAGGACTCTCCTGTGTTGTACTCCAGCCCCAAACCCTGTGGCATTGTCCAGCCTCACAGCACTGCAGAGATTCCGGTTACAATCGAGGTGCAAACATTGGGCGATCATCGCACCAATGTTCTGATCGGCGTGTTTGGGGATGAAAGAAACCCACTGGTGAGTGCAAGGGGAGATGTGTGCCTTTGTGCAACTCCTCCTGGCAGGGTGCAGAGTGTGCAGGGATTCTTCTGGGGCCAATCATTTGTATTTTGAAAGTTTCTCTTACTTTAATCCTTTTTAATTTGGAGGTGAATATGTAATTTCTTACTTTTTTTCCCCCAAAAGCCCAGCATTTCAGCTGGAGAGTGGTTAAATAATAAATAATAAATAACTTGAGTAGAATTGAGCTGTTTAAGCTTTTTTAGGTTTCCCTGTTGTCGTTTGTTTTGGCTTTTTTAAAAATCTTTCTTTCCTGCTTCTTCCTGGAACAGAGAGCAGAATTCCTGAGCTCTGGAGAGCTGGCAGAAATCTATGGAACTCCAAAGAAGATAGACTTTGGCATGATCCCACCGCTACAGCCGAGCTCACAAACTCTTACCCTCTTCAACAAAGGTCTTGTCCCTGTAGACTTCAGGATAAAGATTGTAAGTACCTGTGGGGCTGTTTTCCAGGGAATTGACTGGTAAGTAGCAGCCATGACTTTTTATGACTGGTTTTTATATGCAAGATTTCCATCTGGCCCATGTGGTGTGAGAGGTGACAGGATACTCCAATATTCCATCTGAGCGAGGCAAGAGGAACCTGGCTCTGGAGTGGTTTTAGCTGGGGCCCTTGGTGAAATCAGGTGCAGAGATGTTGGAGCAGAAACGAGTCTGGATTGTGCTGACAGGTCCTCCCTTAACTTTATGGAAGGTCTTTAGATGTGTGTGTCACATTTTTGGAGCTCTGAGATCAAGAGAAACCTGTGGTCCTTTGCTCCCCAGAGAGCCTGGATTTCCCTATGGTTTCCCTGTTCCAGCTCCATTTGCTTTGTGCCAAACTGCTGTTTGTAGTGGAGAGCAGGGTGTGAGCTCTGTCCTCAGGCTGCAATTGTCACACCTCCTGTGGCTCAAGCCAGTTGGGCTGTGCACACCAAGATGTGTGGGGGTTGTGCACCCCCCCAGCCTGGGATCTTTGTGCTGTTGAAGAGCATCTTTGGGGAGCAGCTGCAGAGAAAGGCTGTTTTAATATGTGGAGCTTGCACAGGGCAGAAGGAGCTGGGGCTGCTCCCCTGGCAGGGGAAGTTTTTCTTCATGCTGGATGTGGTAAACTTGTGGAGCTGCTTCAAACCTGATACTATGGCCTTGTTTTTGTTTGTGGATAAAGCATCAGGCCATGTGGGAGAGTCCAGCCACAGCCTCCTGGGCCAAGGAGGAGGGCTGTGAATTTGAACTTGCTGCTTTTCCAGCTGTCTGGGGAATAAATGCCACCTTTAAGTGAGGGGTTTTTTCCAGGACAGCTTTCTCTAACTCCACAATGGAATTCTGCTTTCAGCCTTTGCAGGGAGCAGTGCACCTTGGCTGGGTGGGCCTGGCATGTAAATGATGGGTTTCACATGCTCGTAGCAGGGCTGGGCCTGCAGAGCTGTGTCTGTACAGCTGTGCTGGTGCAAGACCTTTCCTCCCTCCTCTGAGCAGCTTCCAGCTCTCTTGCCCAGTCCATGCAGTCCATGAGAAAGCAGATGACAAGAGTTCTTGGGAAGAGTGGGCCATGTGCACAGAGCACACATCATCCAGTTTCCTTTCTGCTTCTTGCTTTTCTGCTCTGCTATAACCATTTCGAGGTGGCTTTTCCAAAGCAGAGGGCACTGGGGCACCTCTCTACAGCTGATGGTCAGTGGGAAGTGAGGGCTTCAGTCCTTCAGGGGATCTTGAGAAGCACTGATGGCCCCTTGGGCAAGAACAGTTTGGTGTTGGGGTTGCAACTGGTATTGCAGTGATGTTCTTCAGGATCTCAGCAGTGTCCTCCAGCTGTGTGGTTTCTGGAGTGGGATTTGAGCAGTCCTGGCTTCCTCTGGCCTTGAGCCTTTGTGAGAAGGCAGGAGAGAGAGAAAGCAGCTTTCCTTGGCACACACTCCAGAGCAAGAGTGGGGAAGGAACACTCTCCTGAGGATAAACATCCCTTGGGTTGGGCAGAAGGGGTTCATTAGGTGAGTCTGTTAAAGGAGAGGAAAATACAGGTTGGATGAGCTCTGCTGTTGCCTGAGACTGTAGCTCAAATTTAGGGAAATGAAGCCTTTATGATTTTTATCCTCCCCTCTTTAGTCTGTCCTTTTCTTATATCCCACAAGAGATGAAGGTGTATGGTTTCCCTCCTAAATGCATCTTCTGCTTGTCTTACAGGCTGAAAAACCCCAGTGCTTTGTTCTTGAAACGGAAGAAGGAGTGATCCCCGCTAGGGGTGAGGTTCCTGTGACTGTCACAGCCATCCTGGATGACACTGGGCATTTTGCTGACTCCATCCAGCTCTTCATCAGGAACAGCTTTTGCTTCAGCTTCTTACTGAGGGCTATGGGCACTGGCACCACAATTGTCACAGACAAACCACTGGCCCCAGAGCTCAACTTGGGATACCAATTCAGGTAGGAGATCTCCCCACTCCCACCTCTCCTCCTGTCTCAACAAGGAGCAGTTTTGCTGTAGTCCTTCAGGCCAAATCTTCTTCAGTGTTCCAATCCCTGAGTCCTTCCCTGAAGGCAGAGATTCCTTCAGAAACATGTGGTGGCCAGTTGAGAGTTGTTAGATACCCTCAAAAGCCACTGAAAGGGAAACCAGTTGCTAAATGGCCACTGAATTGTCTTTAGTTGTAATACATTTATGTCCTCACTTGATCAAGCAGTGGTGTCACAGCTGCCCCAGAACAAAAGGTTCCCAAAAGGGCGCCCGGGTGAGGCGGTCCCTCCGTGGGGCTGAGGGACCAAGGGAAGATGGCCTCACACCCTTCCCTTCTGAAATGGCACTTCCCAGGCAAGCAGGGCCTGGGAACAGAGAGACAGGAGGGTACCAACCCCCCCAGGAAGGCAGGAGCCCACGGAGCAGTTCCAGGGCCAGATGGAAACTGCTGGTTTGTGTGGGGCCCGCACTGCCCCTGCCGCTTCCTCCTGCTGTTCCTGGGCCCTGCTGCTGCCCTGCTGTGCCCAGGGCCTCGATGGCTTTTTTGCTGCCAGCAGAGTTTGCAAAGTTCACTTCAAAACAGTTTCTAATTGTTCTACAAACGGTAGAACTTCTAAAAGTTCTACAAATGGCTATCAGTGCAAAACCAAAGCTGCTGCCAAGGAGAGAGGCCCTGCTGCCCTGGCTTCCTCTCCTGGAGCAGGCAGATGATTTTTCCCAGCTTGCTGGGATCATGCAGAATCTGCCTCTGAGCTGCCTTTTAGAAATGCCTGCAATCATACCCCACACACAAGGTCCTCAAGGGCAGCATCTCAAAGATTCACTGACAGTGTCAGGCATAGAATAATGCAAAATACAGTAACAGGACAAATCAGCCCAGAACAAACATTTTGGAGGAAAACACCAGGTCCTGTTAGTCTCACCTTGAAAATGCTACATTAGCATTATAAGCAGATTTCTCTTTGCAATAATGACATCAGAAGGGCAGCTGATCAGACAGTTTCTGGTCCCCATTAAGAGCTGGAAATGAAGACAGTCTCCAAGTTATTAACACCTCAGATTGCTCATTGGGAGCAATTTGATGACCAGGGAAACAGCTGCTCCCACACCATTTTCCATCCTGGCTTCTCTTCTAGCCACCTTCCCAGTACTCATCAGTTCCAAGTAACAAACAGGGGCCACCATTTCCATCGGCTCTTCTGGAGCGTGGAATGCTGGAGGCCACCCAAGAAGAAGGGCCAGAGCGTCTCAGCCCTCAGCAGCCCCAAGGCCGAAGATGATTTGGAGCCCCCCGGTCGTACAAGCGCCGTGTTCGGGCTGGAGCCAGGCTCATGGGAGCTGCAGCCAGGCGAGTCTGTGGACATGGTGCTGCGAGGCTTCTCCCACACCCCACAGGTGAGGTCCCCACCAAGGGCTGAGCCTGGGGAGCCCTCAGATCCCCTCCCCTGGCCTTGTTCCACAGTGCCTTGACATTTGCCTGGGGAAATGAGCAAGGGCCTTCAAGAAACTGGTTTAAGACCGCACGTTTCTGTGGCAGCACCAGTTGCTTTCCTTGCTGGCCACCAGCAGACCAGCTAAGGCTTTATTGGGATTCCACAGCTACCAAAACCCAGTGCTGATCCCAAAGCAGGGCTGGAAGGAAATAATGCTCTTTTGGGGCAAACAGTGTTGCATGCTGAGTCAGCAAAGAAGGGCAGAGAAAGAAGTTACACTTAGACTAGGAGCACAAAAAGAAAGTGAATTAAACAAGTGCCAAGTGGTTTCTCTGGGGTAAGCACAGATAAAACAAAAGCCATGTGAAGGGAGGGAAGTTCTCACAGGTGCCTTTTGAGGGCATTGGGGTGCAGTGTTAGAGACAACTGAGTGCAGAATAAATCAGCTGCATCAGGGCAAGAAAAGGAGGCAGTGCCCACTGTAACTCTGTGGCAGGAATAGGGCCTGTGGTGGGTGCTGAGCCAATGCAGGGCATTTGCTGGTGCCCTGCCACCATCCACTGCTGACAAGTGACTCTTGCATGCAGGAGGTGCGGGATTACATGAAGTGTGAAGCTATCGTTGGGACGAGTGTGGTGACAAAGAAGATAATAGAGACGATCATTAGCTGCAAGTTCATAGATCCCTCTATAGAAGTATCAGCCAGAAAACTCTCTTTCCGGGTGGAGAAGGTAAGTCTCTGGATTGCATCCTGGCATTTAGCAGCGTGGCTGAGGGGGGTGTGTCCTTGTGTTAAAGCCCCTCTCTGCTCTTCCTGAGGCACTTGGTAAAGTGAGTGAAGATGCTTTTAGAGATGAGACTGGTATTTAACTCCCCCAAAGTAAAACTGCAGTTACAGCTGCACTGCAGTGGGGATCATGGCCACTTCCAGGGAAATGCCAGTTTCTCTGCTCACTCTAAAGAAACATCTCCTGGAAATGTAGAAACAAATAGAAAGGATCAACAGAATGTATGCAATTGTGGGGCTGAAAGATGTGAGATGCAAGAGAAGCAGGAGGAGGTCTCTGGCTACTTGAGGCTGTTTTTCCTTGTTTCCATAGAAACCCAGTGATGTCCTAACTCTGCAGTACCAGCCTTTGGCTTTAAAAAACACCTGCTCCCTGCCGCTCCACCTCGTGCTGGACGTGGAGCAGCCGTTTCTGGTCTGTGATGAGGAGCAGCAGCCCCTCCCAGATGGCCAGGTGAGCAGCCCTGGACTCCTCCAGTGGGGCTGGAAGAGGAGGGATGTGCTGGTGCCTTTCTCTTGGGAGGCCCTTGAGTCAACAAGTTTATTGTGTAGCATCAGCAGTGGGCTGGCCTGGGCTGCATCAGCAGAGCTGCTGAAGGAATCAAAATATTACCTGAATTGAGAAGTTCCATCCTGGCTTTAAGGCACAAGGAGGAGGGAGCAGGCAATTTGGCCAGGGCAAGCCATGCAGTAAAGGTGTCTCCTGGAAAGCATCCCAGCTCTCCAGCAGCCAGCCCCTTGTATTGCTGCTGAGCACAGAAACGTGAGCCTGAGGGAATCCTGGACTGGACTGTGGTGCCTGCAGTCAGACCCTTGCTATAAAGAAGTGAACAATGAACTGAGAAGCCCATGCTGGGGCCACACTTGGAGCATTCACTGTTTCATGCTGTCAGACCTTGGCATGTCATTAATTACTGTTCATCTCCTTGCAGCCTGTGACAGTGGGTGTAGAGGAGACCTGCCATGTCTACATCGCATTTGACCCAGCTTATAAACTGGAGCTTAATAGCTGGCAAGAAAAGAAGATTCTGAAGATAGACATGGTTAGGGACCATCCTAATGTGGAGCATATCGAGCTTTGGGGAGAAGTCCACTTCCCCAATCTCCAAATCCAGCCCAGCAGCCTGGAGTTTGGCTGCATCGCGGCTGGCACGGAAGCAGTGCGCTCTCTGAGGATGAGCAACTGCAGCCCCCTTCCTGTGGAGTACCACTGGTCATTCCAGGCAGACAGCCAGGTGCACAAGTTCAGGTATGTGCACCTTTGCCCTCTCCTCTTCTTCCTGGTGTCCTGTTTGTGCTTTGCAAAGAACAGAGCTGTTTGTCTAGGATCTGACAGACTGCTCTGACTTCTCCTTGTGCAAATAACACTGACCAGCTGTGGTCAGGCTGGATGCTCAGGGAATAGGTTTTCCACCAATTTGGTGCTGTGTACCCCCATAGTGGTTTCCCTTGGGATGGAAAGCTGGGGCCAAAGCTGCTTTCTCAGAGCTCTGTGGCCTGAGGCAATGTCCACCTTGATGAGGGGCTCCTAATCCCAGCTCCCACAGTGCTGCTGGAGGCCCTTTTGGGGGTGCCCTTTTGGCCCCTCTGCTTTGGGATGGGTCCTCTCTGCAGGAGCTGCTCTCTGCTCCTTGCCTTCCTCATTAGAAACACAAGCAGAGTTACCCTGAGCACCTGCTTCAATCTAAAGTGGGGAATGTGACCTGAGTCACCTGGGAGTGTTGGAAAATGCCAACCACCCCCCCCTGCACTGTCAGGGAAACATTCCTGATAAATACCTGGTAGAGCTGCAGAGTTTCTGGCACTGGGCATTGGCAGGGCTGTGCTGGCTCATCACTGGCTGGGTCTGCCCTTGGTGCCTCAAATCTCACTTTTTGCTCTCCTCCTTCTGTGTCTTTTCCTCTCCCACTGTGCTTTTTGCATCCTCACAAGGTGTTAATCCCTGTCCTCTGTAGTTCCTCAATGCAAGCAGTTGCAGCTGCCTGCACCACTGCTACCTCAGTGTCATCCCTGGGCTGGTTTAGAACAGACCTGCTCCAGCCTGGATTGGGAAGGGCTGGATCAAACCATTGCTGAGTTCAACGCCCCAGCACCCAGCCAGGGGCTGCATCCTGACCAGGAGCTCCTCATGCAGGTGTCCCTCCCTCCCCCTGCAGCTCCCTGCTCACAGTTATGTTATTTTCCAGATATGAACTTTGCCCACCTCAATTCAGACCCCCACCACCAAAGCTGAAGAGTTCCTGTTTGAATTGCTCAGCATCTCAATGGAGCCACCGCAGTATTAAAAATGTGGAGGAGCCAGACACAGCCCTGAAAGAACCACAGGATCTTGGCCAATCTTCAAGAGCAGAGGTAGATTTTCTTGTACACCGAGTGCTGTGTTGTCTCCCCAGCTTGCCACCACCAAGTCATGCTCATGCTGACCTCCCTTTTTGCTGCCCTGCTGTTTTGTGCCTTGAGAGTGGGCTGGGCAGCGGGGCCTGTGGATGGACATGGGCTGTGTGGGAGGGAGGAGCAGGAGAGTTTTCCTTGGAGAAGCCTGCTCAGATCCTACAGATCTAAGCTCAGCACAGATCTGTGTTGAGTGTGGGATTGTTTTGCCTTGTTTTCTTCACAATGTAAGATGAGGCTTTCATGTGCATCATGATGATAAGACCTCCAGCTTCCTTCCCAGAGCAAGCTGTGATGAGTCCTGATCTCCATGTACCCTCTTCCCAACCCTGCCAGAGCACCTGTTTCCAGGTCTCTGCTTTCACCTGAGGGCTGGTATTGCAGTGGTGGGCCTGAAGCTGTCTTATAAAATGAGACTTTGCAAAGTGTCTCTCTCTTCCTCTCAGCATAGAAAATGGCTTGTTTTTCAGCTGCCAACATATATTCGTGGAAGGCATTACATCCCAGTGGGGCTGGCAGGATTCAGTCACTCCGTGGATGTACCATGGACTCCCCTCAAAGTGGAGAAGGTAAGAGGGAATCTGTCTCCCTTCCACATTTTCAGTGTGGCAAGCAGGGCTGTAGCTCCCAGCCCCACTGGTGGCCCTCAGCATTGCCCACAGAGGGGCCTGGCATCCCTCCAGACCCATCACAAAGTGCTGCTGAAGCAACTGGTTATTGGAGAGGCCGTGCAGGACATGTTGTAGGGAGGCCCAAGGACGCTGTGCAGCACCTGTGGAGGGCATTGCTCCCCCTGGACATCATCAGCTGGTCCGTAGGAAAGTTTTGCAGGAGCTTTTGCTGTAGCACCTTGAAAAAGCAGCATATAAATCAGAGAGAGAGAGGGGAAAAGCCTCAGGAGTCAGATGAGCTGGGCTGGGGTCCTTCCCTGAGCTCCAAGAGCTCTCACTCTGAGTGTCCCGCTTTTCTAAAAGCAGTCATAAATGCTTTTTAAAGGCAAGTTGTGCATCAGAGAGAATTTCTACTGCCAGGAGACATCCCAGTTCACTTTAATGTAGTGTATTAATGCATTGATCCGTGAGTATGGGAGAAGATTTTCCTCACGGTCCCTCCACTGGTCAGTGGCATGGATACAGGATGAGATCAGGATGATTCTGGCTGTGTTGTTTGAGGAATAGATCCCTCTGGCTACAGCTGCACTTTGCTCCAAGGTGCTCTTCTGCATCCATTTCCATGCTCAGCACCTCAATCTCTGCTGTTCTCCGTGCAGGCTTTCAGTATCCTGCCGCTGTCGGGTGTGCTGCAGCCGGGAGAGAGACAGCAGGTCTCCTTCACCTTCACTGGCCACCTCAACACCATGGCCCATGTCACAGCGCTGTGCCACGTGGAGGGAGGCCCCACCTACGAGGTGAAGCTGAGCGGGGAGGCCTCACGTGTCAGCTACTCCCTGAGCGCCCGGGAGATCAACTGCGGCTCCCAGGTACCACACGGCTCCCCTGGCACAGCTCCTCGCCTTGCTGCCTTCCTGCCCCCCTCGCTCCAGGGCTCCCTTCCCAGCCCCTTTGTTGTCTCTGGGGCTTGGAAGTTCAACCTTTGAGGGACACATCTGGCATCCAAGCTTTCAAATGGCCGTCTCCAACCCTCTCCAAAATGCTGGGAATACCTCTTGTTCAGGGGACTTCACACTGCCTCCTGAGGCACCCCAGGGGGATGCTCTGGACGTCCCTCTGCTGATCCACTCCTAAAGCCTGACCTCCAAGGAGATGCTCTTGTCTAACGCTCTTCTTAATCCATGCAATAATCAAGGGAAGATCTTGGGCTTCCAGTCACTATAGTTGGAGAGACTGTCCCAGAATGATCCCCACTTCACTCTTTTTCAGTTGAAAGCCCACAGCTATTTCCAGCTGCTGGCCCTGTCTGTGTTGCTCCGTGTGACTCCCTTGTTGCCTGTATGCTGCTTGCCAATACTTGCATGCAGGTGCCTTTTCTTCTGGAGTGCCTCAGTGCTGTCTCTGTTTCTCCTGGCTGTTGGTGACCCCTCAGAGGGCCTGTGTCCCCACAGTGAAATGTGTTCATTTATTACTGGCCCTCCCATGGTTGTTGCCACACCTCTGGGTGCTGCCAGAGCTCCCTGGTCCTGTGCAGGTGCCCTGTGCCTGCGGGTTCCCCGGGTTCCCAAGTGCCCCTATCTCCTCTCTGGTCCCTGCTCCCATCATGGGTCTGCTTTCAACCCCAGGAGAGAGGAAGGAGATTCCCAGCAGCAGGCCTGGGTCTGTAACTTCCCGCTCTCTGCCTTCTCTGCAGATGTTTAACGAAGTTCATCACAGCACGGTCATCCTGGCGAACACCAGCAAGATTAAATTCAACTGGGTGCTAGAACCCAGCTCTGCAGACCAAGACCTGCCTGGTGTGTTTCTGGTCAAGCCCACCACTGTAAGTAGCACAAGTGACTGACCCCAGCCCTGTCAGGTGGCCCAGGAGAGTGTTAAAGGGGCAAAAGAGGGGAGGGGGAAAAGGGAGAAAAATGTCCGAGGGGAAAACCCCAACCTCAGCCACGAGATAGAGAGGGCTGTAAGCAATTTCTTCTGGGGGCAGAGAAAGTCAAACAAGTGCTATTGAAAGTCAATAAAGCAAAAGGAACAGTGGTGGGTGCTTGGCTTGGGTGCTTAGCCATAGCCAGAGGCACACCAGTCAACACAACTACATCCATTATAGACCCTGGGTATTGCAACAGCCTAATACAAATTCACAAATGGTTACACATATTCAAATATTTTAATATAGTTCCTCCTCCATCCTGCCTTTTTGGAGCAGGTACAGTTGCCCTAGTCCTGGTCATTTGGTACTTTTTGACAAATTCAACAGGTTTCCATTAACTTCATTGGTTAAATGTTAATATTACAGCAACTCTTCCCCAACACTGGTATCACCACAAAACATTTGCCTTAAAAAAATTCTAAACTTTAGCAAAAATTCTTTGACAGAAGCCAACATTATAAAACACACAGTATTTACTCTAACAATTGCAAAAGCCAACACTATAATGTATTTATCACAAAGGTGATGTGGTCTGATGGTTTCTAGATAGAGAACCTGTCTTCTCAGCCTGTCTGTCCCCTGAGCCATCCCCCTCAAACACTCTGATGTATTCCCTTCCTCCTCTCCCATTCCTGCAGGGCTCCATTGCATGTGGCAGGAAGCAAGTGCTGAGATTCTCTTACATGCCAGGAGTACCAGGAGCCTTTAGCAGGACATACCAGCTTAAAGTGGGTGACCTGGAGCCAGAAAAGATCTGCCTGAAAGGAGAAGCGTCCTTTCCTATGATCAGTGTGAACCTGCCGTGGAACATCAAAGGTGGGCACTGCCTGTGTGCCCCCAGGAAGGGCCCCTCTGGTTTTGTTCCCTACCAAATGCCCATAGGGCAGCTCATGCCCACCTGCACCAAGCCTGGAGGGCTGCAGGACTCCCAGAGCCACTCAAGCCATCTGACTGCTTTGTGAGTCTTGAGCAGAGGATCCCAGGTGGCCTTTGTCCCAGGAACCATCCTGCAGAGCTTGCCAGCACATCTGGCAGGGTCCTGAAGGATGATGGCTGGACTGAAAGGCTTGGGAAAGCTGTAAGAGAGGCTGGCAGGGCTTCTGGCAGGGTTGGATTTGTGTGACATTGCAGGGGATGAGACGTTCCTCTGTGGGGAGGAAGATGGGTGGGAGTGAACATGAGGATTCCGAGAGGAGCAGCAGCATCCACTTTCCATAGATGGCTTGAGGGATTTCTTTCTGGAAGAAAGCAGTGTTTGGGAGGTAGGGACTTCCCAATTTAAGTGGGATTGGCACTTGGCTCACACTTCTCTTGGTGGATGTTTTCTTCCTTCAGGAAATGAGAAATGTGGAAAGCCACTACGGCTTGCAGAACACACGCAGCAATACAGTGAGACCCTGAAAATTCAGATCCCAGCAGCTCAGCCCTTAAAAAGTCCAGATGTGAAGACTGGGAAGCTGAAGCCCTGCATGCTGGAAGGCTCTGACATTGTAGTAAGAACAGCTGCAGCCCCGTTTGGCACATGCCACTGTCTCCATGTCACCTGAGCCCCTTGCAGCCCACAGCAGCTTCCCGGTGCCCTGATGGCACTTGGGACCTCCCTGCCCACTTAGAACCATGTGTCACCTCAGCATTGTCCCTAGGGCTGCCACTCTGGCCATGGTCTCTTCGGGGGTTGGCTTGCACCAGCTTCCTGGCTACCCCAGGGACAGATCCTGAAGGCCATGCTCAAGGGATGGCATTGATGGTGTTTTGAAGGAGATGCAGGTCATTGCTGGGGAGTTTGTTGGTCCCAACCCAAGGCCTGCCAGATTTACAGACCTGAACAGCAGTTGCCTGATTGTGCCCTGGAACTGTGCTGGCTGTGCTCATCTCCAAGAGCCACCAGCTTGGGCTCGGTTCCCTTTCAAACCAGCTTTTGTCCAAGCTGCCTTGGTCCTGGCTGGGCACAGGCAGGTGTCTGGAGCTCTGGAAGATTCCTGGCTTGTCCGTCTGCCTGGCCAGATCAGCTTTGCTAACAATAGCTGGGCAGGCAGAGATGCTGGAGTTACTTCCCTGGAGATGAGGTCCTGGCTAAGAGAGCAGGAGGTGTCAGACACCGAGCAGCCAGACAGGAGAACCCCACACCCCTCTCAACAAGAGCAGGGTGGGATCCTTTCTCAGATGCAAAGACCTTTGCTAACCAGACACTGTCTGTCTTCTGTTTCCTCAGGCAAACACTCGGCTGCAGATAAAGATGATCGAGAAGGCTGCTCTGGAGCTGCAGAAAAAGCTCACATCCCATCCCCCAAAGACCGAGTTCCCTGACAAAAAGCTGTGCCAGAGCCTTGTCAAGTGAGTAGGGACTCCCATCCCCATCTCCAGGTGCCCCGTGGGGAACAGCCAGCAATGTCCCCTTCTCCTGAGAGCTCCTTGTTTCTGCAGAGCTGGGAATAGCCTGGACTTCAGAGAGGCTCTTGTCACGGTGGCTGTGACACGCTGCGTGTGAGCAGCTGAGTGCCCTCCCTTCCCCAGCACCACGCTGAGCTTTGGACTCAGCTCCCCACAGCTGTGGGGTTCTGTCCCTAGAGCTGAGGGGACCCACTGCAGACCTCCAAGCCCTTCCAGACAGCATCAATTCTGTCCCTGCTGACTAGCTCTGAAAGAGACAATTCCCAGCTGATGTCTTGGTTCCAACTAACAGAGCACGCTAAACAAAAGGAGGAGGGAACTGCACATGGCAGCAAACCCTTGAAAGCCCAAAATCAGATGCCTTGAATCCTGGTGGGGTGGCAGGGCTTATCTGATTAACTTGGTCTGTCCCTTTGCACCATCATGATGCAGCACAAGCACGGGAGGCTTCAATTCAGGAAGATGCTCTGCAGAACAGATCAGGTGATCTGGTTGCAGAGCAGCGAAGATTTCCTGTGCAGGCAAATCTTATTCCTAGGCCCCAAAGCAATTTCAGGCTCAGGCTGTACACCAAGGCTAAGTAGTTTCATTTAGTCCAGTGGGGGCCCAGTGGACTCACCTCTACTGGCTTTTCATGGCAGAGGAGCTGTGGACAGTTTCCATTTTAAACTAGTTTTATTTCCAGGTACCATTAGTAGCTGATAAAAGCTAGGACCTGCACTCCTCCTGACTTCCCAAAGTCATTGCCAGCTGGTCAGGCCATGGGTTTCATGGGCTTGAGCTGAGTTTTTACAGCAGTGAATAAAGAAATAGCCACTTGATTTGTATCCTCCATCCACTTGGACATGTAGACAGGCTGTGGTTTAAGGACTGTCCTTACTCCTCCTTGCAGAGTTGAGCTGCCAGAGTATGTCCTGGACATGGGCACTGTCCTGAAGGGTTTCACTGAGAGACGCACCCTGGAGATCACCAACCCTGGGCAGATCCCAGTGTCCTTCTGGGTCGATGCATCTGTCCTGCAGGACACAGGTAAGCAGTGCTGGAGACACTTCCTGGGGGCATGGAGGAGGTGTCTCACACAGATTAGCTGAAGCCACTGAACTTGGGGAGGTTTTTCAGCTTTTTCTTCTCACTGCCCCTGCTGGGAGTTTCAGAGGCAGAATTCTCCTGTCCAGCCATGCCCAGGGACCTGGCCTGCCTACAACTGCCCTGACACTCCAGTGTAGGGGGCAGATGGGCTCATCACCATGGTCACCTCTCAGCATCTTCTGCCCTTGGCTCCCACGAGCATCAAGTTTCTTTGGGCACTCTGTGGCCTTGTTTTGTGAACCAGTGGGGTCTGCTGTGTTTTGGAAGTGCTTTGTTTGGAGTTCACACTGTCATAGCACTTGTATTCAGCCTTTATTGAGGAAACAGCCTGTGAGATCCTCTGGTGGATCAAAAGAGGCTCCCAAAAGAGGCCTTGAGGCAAGGCTGCACTTCCATCACACAGTGGCTCGCTGTGTCGAGGCGTGTTCAGGTGCACTCTAAGTTTTTGTCCAGGTCACAGCACAGCATGGGGTTTTTCCCAGACCTCTCAGCCAGGACAGCTGTAAGGCTTTAACGTGCTTATGACACATTGCTTGTGTTTCTTGTGTATCTCAGCTGCTTTGTTTTCATCTGTTCAAGGTTTCAGCGTGGACCTGGGCCAGATGAAGAGTCTGCCCCACATGCACACCCTGAGGTTTGATGTGCATTTTGAAAGTGCCCAGCAACCACAGGGTGACGTGGATGTGCTGCTGCCCATACAGGTACCACAGCTCTTGGGGCAGGCAGCAGGCTGGGCACAGCAGCAGATGTCACCTGCACCCTCTGCTGAATTCTCTGTCCTTCCACAGGTAACAAAAGGCCCCACGTCTCACATCCGCCTCCGTGCCACTGTCTTGGAACTGTCGCTCGACCTCTCCCAGAACACACTGCACTTCCCCAATGTCCTCGTTGGGCAGGGCCAGGTTGAGACAGTCCAGCTCTACAACGGGTTCCAAGTGCCCTGCAAATGGTTCATCACTGCCATCAAGCCTGTTACGAAGGTAAAGCACAGGCAGCACTGAACACGTCACTTCTTGGTTGGGTTTTCTTTGTGTCTCCTGCCCTTTCTGCTCCTGTGGCTGCCCGAGCACTTGGGTTATGGCGTGTTTGAAGAAGCTTCTGAGGGTCTAGATCAAGGCTGGTTTTCCCAGACCTGTTCCATTAGCTGCTGCTTTGCTTTGCTGCCATCTTCACCCATTCCTCCTCCTCTGAGGACAGTAGTTCCCTCAGCCTGCCCTGTCTACAGGTTTTCCCTCCAGCTCTAGGCTATGGGGCCACACTTGGTTTGGCTGTGGGTGCTCTCAGCACTGTATCAGTGTCTCAGAGCACTACAGGAACTGAGGCTCTGTCCTCACAGACTGAGGAGACCTCACACCATTGGTTTCTGTGTCCAGAGCAATCAACTCAGATACCTGACACGAGCCCAAGGTCAGAAGCAGCAGGCGCTGGAGGAAGGGCGCTGTCCCTTTGAAGTGACGCCCTCCAAAGGAACCCTTGATGCAGGAGCGTGGCAGAACTTGCAAATCCAGTTTGCACCCAAGGAGGAGGTGAGATTGGCAGCTGTCAGCCCAGGGGGCCTGTCAGGGCTATCTGGAAATGAGGGCCTGCTGCAGAGAGTGTGGTATGAGCTCTGCCTTCACAGGGGGCTTTCTGCAAGCGCCGTGCTCAGCGTGGCTCAGTTCACCCCACAGAGCACTCCTGGGAGATGTGCTCTGAAATGCCCACAGGGAGCTTGCACAGAGAGCATCAGGGCTCTGTGGCTGCCTCTTGGCACAGGGGAGGGATGTGCCCAGCTCCCCTCAGCCTCCCCCTTGCCTGGCCGTGTTTGCAGCTGCGACACTCGGTGCAGAGCAGCTGTGCACTCGCAGAGGATAATCCTGGAATGGCCGCTCTAGGCCCATCCTGCTGCAGAACTGACTGGCAAAACAGCCACCAGACACCTTCCTGAGCATGGCAGGACAGTCACCTGTAGTGGTGTGCTGCCAGCAGTCAGTCCCTGGGGCTCTGGCCTGCCTGCACATTCCCACCCAGCTGGGGATTCAACTTAAAAGGATGGAGCATTCCCAAAAGTAGTTTGCCTGGGGCTGCTGGGTCTTGGAAACTGACAGTGTGTACCAGTATGGACACAAGTGCTTCTGTGCCCACAGACAGTCCCAGGGACCTTTTAATTGCTCAAGAGATGTAAACATCTTGTGTCTGGCTTTGATCAGAGCCAAACACTAAGCAGACAAGGTGACCCTTTATTTCTGGCCAGCGAGAGCTCATTTGCCTCTCTCCTGGAGCTGGCGTTTGCCTGATGCAGCTGTGCCAGGACTGGGTGTGGACACTGTAACCCCGGGGGCCCTTCTCTTGAGCACTGCACTCCTGCATGACTGGGTGAAAACACCTGGCACTCCATTGTCCATCCATCTGATACCCAATACCCAGTTACAGTGCACACCAGGACTCATCCCAGTTACTCACACCCAGACACAGGCACTGTAGTCCCTCGCATAAGTGAATATCTGGTTTCTGTTCACCTTGGAGGGACTG
This sequence comes from Poecile atricapillus, assembly GCF_030490865.1. NCBI lineage: Eukaryota > Metazoa > Chordata > Aves > Passeriformes > Paridae > Poecile > Poecile atricapillus. The sequence continues at coordinate 2,376,485 of NC_081258.1, read as the reverse complement.
ATAACACCCTGACCTTGGGGCAAGGGTCGTATTTGGGGTCCTGTCACCTGGGGCTTCATGGACAAGTTTTCTGCACTTTTCTCTTTTCAGAGGTCTTACAAGTATGAACTGAAGCTTAACATTCATGGGAGCAGCAATCACTTAAGGCTGAACCTCTCGGGGCAAGGTCTGGAGCCACGGCTGGAGTTCAGTCCCCCAGCACTAAAGATGGGATGGGTGCTGGTGGACAGCGATGGGGTGGAGGCCACAGTGGTGGTGAAGAACCCATGCAAATTCCCCATTGAGTTTTACTGCCTGGATTTGGATGAGCAGTACCTTGAGGAGGAGAAGGTGAGAAGGCAGGTCTGGTCCCCGTGTACATGCTGCCCAAGCTTCACAGCACTCCAATATTGCCAGGCTTGTGTCAGGGAGATGGAGGCAATGCCCAGGGCAAAGCCAGCTCTGCTGATGTGCTGTGGGAGGATTTAAAGAGTTTGTGTTGTTGGGAGGAAGGGAGGAGACAGCAAACCTGAGGTAAACATGATCTGCCCTGGTTGATGCCTGGGACCTTTGCATTGTCCTTGAGATGGGCAGGGGCTGCTTACAGTGGAGGCTCTGTCCCAGCCAGGGCCTGGTATGTGGGTCCATGGTGCCAAGCCCAGCTGGCAGGCTGGGCATGACTTGGGCTGGGAATGTGCTCTGGCAGAAAACTCCACTGGTTCTCAGGGCTTTGCTGGCAGAGCGCAGTCCTGGCTAGTGTGGCTAGTGTGGCTGCAGGCAGTGAGCAGCTCATGGTCATTGTTTGCTTCAGATGAGTCACTTGGGAGGGGTTTCTCTCCCAGTCCTGCTTGTAGCTCTTGCCTCTGCTCTGGAGCCTGCTCACCCCACTGGGCATAACAAAATACTTGTACTTGATGGAAATCAAAAAGCCCATTGCCAAAAGCTCAGTGCCTTCAAAGAAGGGGTTGTGAGGATGAAGGTGACAGATGTATAAACAGGATTTTCTCTTCTCTTTTAGATGCTGAGGCATCTGGGACTGCATCCCCAAGGGCCTCCCCTTCCCCCTGCTGCTGTCCTCTCCAGAGTTGACTGCCCAGAGGAGCAGCTGGGCTCTGCAGAGCATGTGAAGCCCTTCACCATTGTTACACCTGAAGACAATCTGGTGGGTACTGCAGTGGTGCTGGCACTGAAGGTGCCAGGGCAGGGACCAGGCTAGATGGGGGCATGGGGGACAGGTTGGATGGAAAAGGATCATTGTGGAGAGGTAGTGAAGATGTGATGGGGCCCCACGTCTGCAGGTCTCCTTTCTGTCAGGGATGGGGCAAAAGAGACAGCTTTGCTGGAGACAGAGCAGTTCTGTAAGTGGGGGAAAAATCACTTTAAAACATCAACTTCCTTTGAGGAGAGGATCCTGAGTTAGAAGGGGTGTCCTAGACAAAACAAACACCAGTAAGGAAAACCAAGTTCCTGGGCAGGTGCACTTATTTATTCTCTCTTCCACTGGTTAACGAAGACCCATTTTTCTTTCCAGGATGGGAATGTCTCAGGGCTCACCCCTCTCTCCCTTTTCTCTCTCCCTTTAGGCCAGGACCCCAGATGAGAAGGGCAGTTCTGCTGAGGGCCAGCCAAAGACAGGTAAAGCAGTGAGCAGAGACAAGTCTCCAAAGGGGAACCAAATATCGACACAGAGAACAGAAAGTCCCTGGGAATCCTCCAGCACAAAATCCAAAAGTACACTGGAAAGTGCCTCCATCTCCACAGAATTCCTCAGGTGAGCTGCACGGGAGGAGGTGATGCCTCTGCTTCTTGGTCCTCTTGCCAAACAAGGTCCATCGTCCCCAGCTGCACAGGGACCCTGTGCCAGTGCCTCCATGGGATGGCCAGTGCACCCTCCTTGTTTCATTTGCTCCTCAGCAATGTCTGAAGCCTCCTCTTTAATTGCCAGGCTGAAACGGTACCGGTGGACAGTGCCTGCCCTGGGTGAGGTGGAACTGAAGGTCCACTTCTCCACCAAAAAGCCAGGGAAGTTTGAGCAGACGCTGAGGTTTGAGCTGGTGGGGACAAAGCGGCAGTACGAGCTGCCCTGCAGTGGCACCGGCCTGTACCCCAGCATCAGCCAGAACCCACGGTAAGGCTGGCCCCTGGCAGCCTCCCACACTGCTGCCCCCGAGCTCACAGCCAGGGCTGCTCCTTGGGCATTCTGGCCTGGCCACATGGTGCTGCCTGACGTCAGCCAGCATCTCTTTCTGTGCTGGGAGCTGGGAAGGCAGATGGTCCCTGAGCCACCAGGATGGGTTATGGCTTTCTGACTGCATTTCCTACCTGGAGCATCTCATAGCTCCTCCTTCCCTGCTTTCTCTGCCCAGGCTGGTGTTTCCACAGTGGAGGAAGACCATGAAGGAAGGTGAAATCATCTTCAAGGAATATGTTGAGAGCACCAAGCAATTCCACTTTGGACCGCTGCTGTGTGGGAAATCAAGAGAGTGGTATGTGCTCCCTGCTGGCTGTTGTACTTTTCTGGACACGCTTGGAGACGTGCTGTGCTGGTGGCACGATCCAGGGCAGTCCCTGGCACAGTCCTGGCACACACCTGGGTTTGAAGGAGCACAGATGTGTGAACCTGAGCATCCAAGAGGCAAATGAGCCTTGGGGGAGCCGCTCTGCCTGCCTGCTGGCTGCCTTGGCCAGAGCCCCAGGCTGCTGCCAGTCCAAAGGGCACTTGGGGCAACTTTTGTCTGCCTCCACATCTCAGCTTCACCCCTTAAGAAATGTATGGTGGTTTTTGAAGTGCTTTGAGCTCTGCAGTTAGCCTGATTGAGCAATTATTCTGTAGATGGTTTTGTAAACCTATCCTTGATCTGTAATTATTAATAAGATTTTATGGTTGACCTGCCAGTGGGTGTCAGGGGCTATGTACAGCAGGAACTACATTTGCCTGTAATGACATTGCATCATCACTGCTGGATAAAGTCTGCCTGAAAACGTTGTCATTGAAGCTATTGTGCATTTCTACTTTTACTGTCACTTTTTAAAAAATAGTATTTAACATTAAGTTCTTGTCTCCATGGGAGCTCTGGAGGGCTAAATCTATTTTGACAACATAGTTTCAAAAAACAGACAATCTTTAGCCAGCTTTATGGGATGGTCTGGGATTTCTGTTTGCCTCTTTAACCCTTCCACTCCAAAGTCATTTCCACACCTGAGAGAAGGGTCATTTGTTATCTTTTTGCATTCCTCTTGGGAAATGATGCTTTATATGTCTTTCTTAGACTTTGAGCTAACCCATGAAATCCAAAGCAGTTTCATGACTTTTTGGAAAGAGATCAGCTAAACTCTTTTTCCAAAAGCCTTTCTTTACACCCTGCAGGGAAGGCACCCCAAGAAAGAATAGGAAAGCACCCATGTGCCTGGTGTACTGTTATTTTTCTAGGCACCTTTGAATTTACATTGTATTAAAAGCACTTGAGGTGGCCTGAGCATCACCAGGCTTCTGGGGTGGAGGCACCAAGTACAGGGGAAGGCATCAAAGTCAGGCAAGGATGAGCACACGCCCACGCCCCTGGCTGGGATCCACTTCCCTCACTTGTTTGTTAGAGCAGGCTCTTCCAGCACCGCTTCCTCGGCTGCACACGGTGCTTTCCTTGATGCGTGGCAAAGGCAACAGTCTCCTCTGCAGCCTTTTCCCCTTTTGTGGACAGGTACAAGGCTCAGAATTGTCCTGGTAACTCGGAGAATATAACCATCCTCAACAACTCCCCCATGGACGTAGAGGTCCAGTTCTCCTTTGAGGACGATGAGAAAGCAGAGACCTTCCTTCTGGACCCTCCCAGCATGACCCTGAAACCAAAGAAGAAGCAGGTAGGAGAAGGGCAGGTAGAGCAGGCACCGTAGAAGTGCCCAGGAGCTGCTGCTCCTGCTCACACACAGTGCTCTTTCTGTTTCTTTCCATGGGGCCGGGTCCAGGAGCTGACCATTTGGGCATACCCCACTTCCCCTGGCTTCCTGGAAGACAAACTCATCTGCTGCATTAACAAGAATCCAGAGCCAGTGGTCTTCAGCCTGTGCTGCCATGGGGTGCACGTGAAGCTGGAGGTCAGCCCCCTGGAGCTGTCTTTTGGCAAGCTGCTTCTGCACAGGTCAGTCATCCCACACGCACTCCAAGACTTGTGACAAAGACAGAACGTTTGACTCTGCTTTCCAGGGCTGGGATGGAGCTGCTCCAAGTTGCATTCAGTGGCGAGGCTGGTGTGACCAGCCAGCAGCTGATGCCAAGTGCCTCCTGTCTCTGCAGGACTGACAGCAGGACCTTGGTCCTGAAAAACAACACCCTACTGCCCATGGCCTGGCAGCTCAGTGGGCTGGATGACCTTGTTGAGGACTTCTCACTGTCACAAGATAACGGCACCATTGATCCCCGCTCAGAGATTGAAGTGACAGTGAATTTCAAGGCCCAGCAGATTGGCACCATTGAGAAGAGCCTTCGACTCGAGGTGAGAGGGACTGTGCCCTGCCTGGCACAGTGAGCAGCCACGTGCTCTTAGGGACAGAGTCAGGAAGAGCTGCTCCTGACAGACACAAGGGTGCTGTGACCCCAACTTCTGCCTCTACACAGCGTTTGCCAGAATGTGCAGTGCATCCACATCCCCCCAGATAACCAGACACTGCACCCTGAGCCTGTAGCACAACCACCTTGGCCCTGTGAATGGTTGAAGGTTGTTGTTTGGTTATACAGACTGCAGCGTGATCTCTACATTTCTCCTGGAGCTTGTCCAAACCTCTGGCATCGTGCAACAAACTCTGCCCCTGGCATTTTGTTCCCCATGGTTTAGGGGCTGCATTTCAGAGAGGGTGCTAGGTGATTGGAAAGGGTTGTCAATGCCACCTGCTCTGAGACACCTCACACTTCCTGTGGTTGTTCTTACATCCCTGTGCCTCTCAAGGATGCTTTAGCAGCAGCATTCCCTGCTGTAGGAATGCAGAGCTGGGCTGATGGGTTTTATACTGCAGCAGAATCCCACTGGGACAGCCCACGAGATGAACTGGTTAGGAAAGCTTGGGTGTCCACCAACACTTGTGAAGCCAGGGAGGCCATAGGGGAAGCAGCCAGCAGAGACAAGGACTTAGAGGCTGTCTAGCAAAAGAATAATCTGAACAGTGTTTGTTTCTTGCTGCCTCAGGTTTCAGATACAGAAAACATCCTGGGGATTGTTCAGGTTGAAAACATCAAACTGTCTGCAGAGGTGTATGATGTTCTCCTGAGCATGGTCCTGCCTGAAGGTCAGTGGATGTCTCCCAAACAAAGCAGTCCAGGTGCACTGCCTTACCTTGGGTGCTGGGTGACCAAAGCACTTGGGATGGGATGGGATGCAAGGATGGCAGGAATACATAAAGCACATACCCTGCAAGCTGCATGGAATAAAGCATTGTCAGGCCACTGGCAGCCTTAAGTCTCTCCCCTCTGAACTTTGAAGTGTGCAGCTTCACGTGCAGGTTGGATTTGGGGGCTTTGAAACAACAGTGAGGTGAACAGGCAGTTGGCAATTCCCACAGGCTCAGCACAGCATGTAAAGTGATTGGATTTGTGCTTGGAAGTGAGGAAATGGAAGCCGAGCTCCTTAGCTACTGAGCCTGCAGATAGTTTGAGTAAGAAGAGAAAGGGCAGACAAGTAGCTGGAAAACCCTTCCAAGAACAGCAACTTGCTGAAAAGGGTTTTGTGCTGGGACCTCCATGTAGCTTGGGACCTGGTGTATTCTGCAGCAGCTCACAAATACCATGTCTGATCTCGCTCTGCACATTGTCTGCAGATGAAACCTTGGATTTTGGAACCATCAATGTCCAGGATAATGTGAAGAACATCCTGACTCTAACAAACAAAGGGATGTACAACATCGAGTACAGGTGAGTCCAGCTGCCTGGTGGTGAGCATTTCCCCGGGTTCCCAGGCCTGCACTCTCCCTCTGTCAAAGGTCAGAACCTGTTTCCATGCAGGCTTCCTCACGATAAACACAAAACCTGGGCTCTCTAATCTCAGCTATTTTACCAGAGAATCCAGCCACAAACCAGCAGTTCTCCACAGTTCAGCAGGGAACCCAAAGGAGAGCCCCAAGAATTTCAGGCACTGAAATGCTGAGATTCATTGCCTTTCTTTGATGGTCACCTCCTTTCTCCTTCTGAGACTCTGTAAAAGAGTGAATGAAAAATTTCAGTGTCAAGGTTTCTTGCAATAACCTCGTGACCGTCTGTGCTCACTGTCAGGATCCAGGATTCCCTGAGCACAGCTGCACTCTCCCTTTTCTTCTTTTTCTGGTCCTATGCAAAGTCCTGGCTGTGCTGGCAGCACCTCTACTTGTAACTGCAGAGATCTCCATTCCTTCCCTTTCTGCACAGATTGATGCTGAAGGGTGCAGGTCCCAGGATGCGAGACCTGGCGTCCCACTTCACTGTCAAGCCTCAGTCGGGCAAGCTGATCGCCTCCCAGCCTGGTGTGAATATTGAGATATTCTTCCACCCCACAAGGGAAATCCTCCTCAAGAACAGCCCCATCCTGTACTGCCAGGTGAGCTGCCTGGGCCAGGCTGTGTTACCACACGGTGTTTTGGGAGCATGAACAGGAGAGGTGTCTAATGGAAGGAGGGCTTTAACTGGAGAATCCTCTCTCCTACGTACACAAACAAAATCTTCAAAACCATTTGGGAGGCTTCCTAAGGGAGCTGAGAATCTGACTCTGGAGGAGGTGCTTTAACAGGGATGGGTGAACTGATGGAGGCCTGGGGTGGAGGCTGGGGACTGGGGTAGAGGACAGGCTGACTCTCTTTGCTTTGTTTACCACCCCTTCCTGTGGACACAGGTGATAGATGCCATCTCAGGGGAAGGAGGCCAGACTGTCGCCAGCATCCCAGTGAGGGTGTCAGCAAGAGCTGCCTACAGCAAGTTCAGTATTGAGCCTGCCTCACCCATCAGTTTCGGTGCCATGATGAAGGGCAGCAAGAAGAGCCAGACCGTCGTGCTGGAGAACACAGGCGTGATCAGCTTCAAATTCCGCATCCACCGAGCAACCGAGGATGAATCTCCTTTGGAAAGCAAAAGGTACAGGAAGCCCTGCACCACCCTTCCTGCCTGAGGAGGCACCACCCCACGGCTGGCATGTGGCAGGCAGCCAGGAGACCTGGGCTAGCGCCCATTTGCATCCCTGCCTTGGGGAGAGGGAGCAAAACACGCCTCAGTGTCCCCATGTGTAGTAGGAAGCTGGTGCTAGAGCTGCTCTGTCCAGCAATGGGTGCTGCAGGCTGCTCTCTGGGAACCATCTGGAGCAGGAAGGCTTTCCTCTGTGAGGAGGAAGGCCAGCTTTGGCCTCAGAGAAAGGCAGGGGAGCTGAGCATGACAGATACCTCTGCTTTCTCCTCTCAGTTCAAAGCAAGGGGAGTCTGTTCCATCAGCTAGAAAGTGCTCAGCGGGAAGGAAATCAAGCTTGACACAGGTGGGTGACTCCTGCTCCCCAACAATGCTGCTGCAGGGGATGTGAGAAGATGCTGCTGTGCCCAGGCTGGGGGCTCATCTCCACTGGGTGGGACGTGGTCTGCAGGATGGAGTCCAGGATCTGCTCAGTCCCACTGACAGTCCTGTACTCTGGCTCTGACCTGCAGTTGTGGGGTCAGCAGAGGGGAGCAGGTCCTGTGTGTGGTAGCTGCTGGCCAGCACAGGTCTGTGAACACCACAGAAGCAAAAACATCCCCCCCCGAACTCCCAGTCCACAGAGCTCAGACAACTCTTTTTTTTCTTCTTTTTCTTCTTACTAGTCCCCTACCTCTGTCCCATCATTTCTCACAGCTGTTTCTGCTCTCCTGTTACCTCTGGAGGCTGAGGATCACAGCTACCACCTTCATTCTTTACGCTCCATCTCCTTTCTCTCTGCCACTTGAGACAGGCTTGCAGCTCCTCTTGGCTTGTTGGGCTCAACCTGGAGCTGCCTTTGGGCCATGGAGTCATCTTTCCCTGCCCTGGGACTGGCTGCTTGGGCCCAGCTGGAGGCCAAGGCAGGACATCCTCTTTGCTGGGGTGCTCAAGGCACAGCTATTACCCTTCAGCCTCTCCTGGAACTTCTTCTGCAGGGTCAGCTCAATGTGGGCATGTTCACGGTGTCCCCGTGCTCCGGCTCCATCGCTCCGTGGGGCCAGCAGCAGATCACGGTGGAGTGCCTCGCAGGGCAGGAGGGGACTTGTGAGGAGCAGCTCTACATTGACATCGTGGGCAGAGAGCCCAGGGACAATCCCCTCGGCATTCCCTTTACCCTGACTGCCGAGTCCTGCCTGCCAGGTACGTACTGTCCACAGGTTCCCCTGGTCACACCTGCTGCTGATCAGCACCTAAACTTGCTGCTTGGATAGGGAGGCATGCTAGCCCTGGTGTCCCCCCTTGAAATCCTCAGAGTTTCCAGCCCTCTTAAGTCCACTGGTGGATTCATCCCTCCCGGGCTGAGAGGGATGCATGAAAGGATAGAAGGAAAGCAATGCTCTTTAAGACTGAGGTGGACTGAGCTCCATCCTCATAGCCAGCTCCCCCACCCAAAGCTGGGTTTAGCAGTTACCTGGGCAGAAGGAGCTTACCAAGCCTTCTCAGAGGCCAGCAAGGCCCAGATGAATTCATCAGGGAGGCTTCTCCATGCTCATCCCTCTGGTCTGTCCACAGCATTTGCTGAGGATGCCATGTTAATCTTTGACGAGTACCCGATCTGCAGCAGCACTGACCTCAGCCACAAGCTGCTCTCTGTGCACGGTGTGGGCCTGTTTGTGAGAGATGAGAACAAATTCATCTTCAACAAGATTCTGGTTGGGCAAGAGGCTGAAGCCCATTTCAACATCTACAACACAACTGCTCTGCCGTGTGACGTGGTCCTCTCCATCAACCCCCTGCCTGGACAGGTAAGAACAGGAGGCCAAGGAGATGGTTGCCCTCTAAGGGCCGTGTGAAAGCTGTTTTGTTCTCCAGATGCATTGCTTCCTGTGGCCCACACTAGCTCAGTGTAGGTCAAACTTCAGGGCAGAGCAGCAGAGCCAGGGAACAGTTGTGTTCAATTCTCATGTCTTGGGCAAGCTTTTGGCTCACACCTCTGGGTCTTTGGTGGGAGAAGTGAATCCTTCTGAACCTCTCTTGGAAGCACACTCAGAGAGGGGCTGTTATGAACTGACATGCCAGGGCTCAAAGCAGAGCATTTCCTCAGGCTCCCTGGCTTTTCCTCTCTTTGAAGGCCAGTTCTAGGTTATTTGCAGGGTTTTCCATGCAGTGACCACCTCCCACATATGGCAGGGCAGCTGCCAGCACTCAGAACACACAATGCTTTAGCACAAGGTCAGCGTTCCCTGCTTGAACAACTCATCCTTAAAACAATACCCCCTGAGTTCACAGCCCATAAACACACCTCTAGGAGGGCTGTGAAAATGGGAAGAGCTGTCACAATGCAAGATTTTTACCTGGCTGGCTGCTGTTCATAGAAAAGAGAAGCCAGGAGAAAACTGCTTCTTGTAGAAAAGTCTCCATAGCATGACAAGAAAAAACTCTTCTCCTTACAAGAACTGATCAAAGACTATTGTATAGTTGATGCTGCTTTACCATCCCAGGTTTTGTCTCCCAGTGGTCAGCTGGGAAAAGAAAAAGTTGGGTAGGGGGAGAAAAAGTGTTCTGGAGGTTTTATTCTGATGTTTCTTATTCCTGTAGTCCTGTTAGTAAAGTTTCTTTATTCCTTTTAAGTTTTAAACCTGTTTTACTCTTCTCCTTATCCGTATTTCACAACAAAAAATGAGTAAGTGCCCTGGTGATTTTAGCCAGTGCTAAACCCCACCACGTTATTTAGTGCATTGACTGAGAAACTCCAATTAGCAAATATAAACCACTACAGACATGCTGTTTTCAGTAATGCCTTTATGAATTAAACTCTGTCATGTTGGAAGGTGTTTTCTCCTAACACTGCTCTCTGGCTTCCCCCAAGGAAAAAGGCCCTATCACCGTTTTCAAGTTGCATCCTGTCCAGATGTCCATTCCTGGTTCATCCCACGCTGTTGCTACAGTGACCTTCACCCCACCAGACGAGCAGAACTACGACTGCACTTTTAAGGCTTCCCTTGTCATCCCCAAACGGTAATTGACCCTGAGAAATATTGGGGGAGGCCTCACTGACAGCTGCCTCTCCACTGGGAAGGCACAGACCTCTTGTTAGCTCTAATGCTCTCAGGAGCCTTAGGCAGAGTACTCGGCATGAGATGATTTGGGAGGCAGGAACTGTTAGATAGAGCAGAAAAATGAGGCTGATTTGTCATACAGGTTTAGCCTGGATGAGGAAATAGGAAGACAGGGAAATATTCGGTAGCCAACTGGAAGTTACTGAGATGTGCTACAGCTGAGCTGGGCATTTCCAAGGACAGAAGCTTAGATGGATCAGTTTCTGTGGCAGCAAGTCAGCAGTCACAATTTCCTCTTTGTTTCTGTGACATTAAGTGATCCTCTGTGATTCCCTGCATTCATGAAGCTATTTCATGTGAGTGATGGGAGCTGGTATGAAAGAGGAGCCCTGTTCCTCTGCACTGGGACCTGTGTACAGGGGCTTGGACCTGCCCTTCCTCAAGCCTTTAGTGGCTGAATTGGAGCAAGAGAAGTCTAATTGCTAATAAGCAATTGCTTTTATATTGTTCTTGGAAATGATCTTGGTGGATAGTGACAATGATTTCTTTTTGCCTTCTTGCTTTTGTACTGCTTTCATGCTGTGCTTTTTTTGCTTGTTGTCTATGTCTCATCTCACTGCAGCCAGGGGATTTGCCATATCTCATCTGGTGCCTCATTATGTATCTGCTGTACTGCATGACTCAATGAAGTGAAATTACTTTTAACTGTTACTGTGGAAGGCTCTGGCTCTTTGGAGCAGATTCCTCTTGTGAATGGCCCTGAGGGGACTGGGAAGAGGCTGGTGGGGGGCTGTGTTGTGGGGTACAGGAGCAGCAGGCAGGGAAAACAGTGTGGATTGCCCTTGCTGCTTGGCTTGCCCAGTGAGAAATGGGTTATTGCCAGCTGGAATTGTTTCTGTGCCTCTCCTGCAGCTCTGTGAAAATCAAGCCCCAAACCCTGAGCTTCACCATCAGTGGGAGGGGGCACGAGCCGCAGGTGACAGTCGTGTGCCCAAGAGCTCGCAGCAAGAGAGGAAATGCCGTGCTGCGCTTCCAGAGGCTCCAGCTGGGGGATTTAGAGATGCTCCCCCTGGTCGTCCGTAACAACGGCATCGTACCTGTCAAGGTGAGCACCTGCTCAAGGAATGGTCTGGTTTGGGAATAAGTGCTTGTGGCACAGGGGAAGGGTCCCAAAAACCATGGCTGACCTGGCAAGAGGTGTCACAAATTCTTTTTAAGCAAGGGACTGACATCTGTTCTCCAAGAAGGGAGTTCTTGAAAATTTTCCATCCAGTCTTTCTTCTTTAAGTTGAACACAAGAAAGGTGGTGGAGTATTTTCCCCCCATCTTTCAGGTTTGTTCTCGTGGACATGTGTGATTTTCCAGTTCCATTAGGTTGTATTCCCCAGCTTACTATATTTTAAGCAAACTTAGTTGTGGTTTAATTATATTCTGCTTATTGCTTTCTGTCCTGTTTGGTTCAGTGTTGGTTCAATCCAAATGCCTCTAAACAGCCCTTTTTCCCAGCTGGTTTGACTTAACTTTTGTGCTCAGTGCTGTTTGCAGTGGGAGAGGTGCTGGGTTCCTGTGCAGGACCAGCAGCACTGTGGTGTCAGTCCCTGGGCCATCCTGTACTCACACCAGTATCATTGTGCTCTGTGTTCCCTTTTCTCAGTTTATGTTACACCTGGAGGATGAGCATGGAGCATTCTTCTTGAAAGCCAGGCGCTCCACACTGGAGAGATTCCACACTGAAGATGTGGGAGAGGACTCTGTTGGAAATGGTAAATTTGTTAACCATGAAGTGCGATGGTGCCCAGAGGGAAAACGTGTGCCCTGCTCTTGGCTTCTCTGAGCTGCAGCCAGATGTTAGACACACTTTGTTTCCTTGGGCTCTCTGTCCCCCGAGCTTTTCATGGGGACTTTTTGCAGGGTTTCCTCCTAGCAAGTTGTAGGAAGTTCTTGTGTTCTTCTAGACGTGGTGGGCTGGGTTCTGGGGGACTGTCACTGCCTCAGGGGAGCCTCTGAGGTATTTGCAGCATGCGGGAAGGTCCCAGCCTGAATGGACACAGCCCTTGAGCACACAGGCAGCCAGCAGAAGCCAAAAGTGCTCTTTGGCTCAGCTTTCCATGTGGCTGGAGCTGGCTGGAAGCGATGGAATGAGGGCTGGGCATCAACCTGAGGTTAAGCTGCTGAAGTGGTGATGTGTCTGGAGATGGCAGTCTGGTGAACATAAGAAGAGGGTCTGGAACCACTGCGGGTAGAACCTGTGCTCAGAAGGCAGCTGGTTTCAACCTTCTGTTCCTCAGATATGGAAATATTTCCTCTGTACAACTGTATCACTTAATTCTGATTTCCATTGCTGTGCAGAGAGCAAGCCCCCAAAGAAGCCTCTCCTGCTTCTGCATCGTGGGCAATCGGCAGAGTTTGATGTCATTTTCAATCCCACCCTGGCTCGACGTGTGGAAGGGAAGATCCGTGTTTTAGTGGGGGACACCTACTCTGACAGGACCCTGATAGAGCTGGTGGGTGAAGGCCACAAGGATGAATTCACCCTCAACTGTCTAGAGAAAGACCCACAGTTGAGGAATGATAAGAGCAGTTGGAACAAAGACATCATTGATGGTAAGAGAGGAGAGGCTGCCAAGGGGGAACAAGGAAGAAGAAAATATCTGATCATGTGTGTCCTCTCTCTAGCCAGGCCTGGGCTGTCACCCCTGGACATGGAGGCCCGTGGGTGTGGCAGCCATGCATGCAGAGCAGTGTGTGCTGTGCTGCATGGCGCTGGCTCAGGGGTGTGCCAGGGTGTTTCCCTGACAGTGGTGGGATGGGGAACTGCCTGGGGAGCTCCCTGCCAGAGGGAGGAAGGCTTGGAGCAAGGAAGCATTGAACATACAGGAGTCTGTGCATGTGAGGGGGGCGGGGTGGAACTCCCTGCATGCTGAGATCCCTTGCTTTCCTCCTTAACAGCTGTCAGACTGAACCACATCCAGTTTGGGGACTGTCCTGTTGGGAAGCCCTGCCACAGGACCTTCACCATCACCAACCACACCGGCATGACGTTCATGCGCTTCGAGTGGGAGGCAGACGTCCCATTCCAGTTCTGCCCCAGGGTGAGTGGGGGCTGCTCTGCCTTTCCCCATTGCTCAAGCCCTGCCCTGGCGTTCCTGGGAGCTGGCAGGGAGACCTCCCATGCCAGTGCTAGCCCATTCCAGTGCCACATGGGAGATGCAGTCCCTGGCTTGGCTGGGCCAAGGCTGCCAGCCTTGCAGAAAAGGCTTCACGTTATGGGAGGTGGTACCTTCTCTTCATACTTTTGTCTGTCCAACTTCACATAAATCCACACTGAGGTGCAGGTTCCTGGCACAGCTGCTCACCACATCAGTCCCCTTTGCTATCAGTCCTGCCCTTGGCAGTGCTTCCAGTTTGGTCTTGACTCCCTGATTCTCCCTAGGTGGGACATCTCCACCCTGGCTGCACCAAGGCCATCACAGTGACCTTGAAATCAGATGTCCCAGCCACCTTCAGGAGGCACCTTGTGAAATGTAAGGTGACCAAGATCAAATTTGAGCTGCCACCATGGAAGGTTCCAGACTGGGACGACGAAATGTGCATTGTCTTGTGGAAGGACATCACTGGGAAGGACCCAGCAGCCCAATGGCCTGAAAAAGAGAAGGTAAGAAGCAAAATGGCAAAAAAAGCCACCACAGCTTTTCCAAAAAGAACCACCATAACACCATCACTGCTGGCTGAGCAGCTCCTGCTTCCTCTGGACATTGGACAGCCCTGAGGTTCACCAGCAGTGCATTCTAGGGGAGAGGTGGATGCACACGAGCCTCACACAAGAGGAGAAGCCTTTAGACAAGAGACCATTAGCCACACACTATCAGTCTGTGCCACAAGCACAAGTGCTGCAGCCCATGTTGAATGGGAGACAGTGTTTTACGATTATCTCATTTTATGGTGTTTGAAATCTCTCCATATGATGTGGTGCCCTTTCACCAACAAGGAGTTAAGTCTGCTGCACTCTGTCTCTTCTTTTGAAGTGGAGACAAATACACTTCTGCTGCACCTGCTGGTGAACTCCAAGTTTTGTCTGCATGGATACCAGAGATTTTGGTTGTGGTCTCTGTATTGGGAGGGTTATCTCATCATGGAGTAGCCCAGGCACTGTATGACAGTATGGAGGAGTCTGGAGAAGGATCATCTCTGGAGACTCTTGCTTTTATTGTCATTATTGCCAAACACACTCAGCTTGGGTGAAGGTTCTTTCCAAGTTTCTGGACCATTTGAAGGCCTCTAAACCATCCTCTTTTCTATCAGAACATCTGCAGTTGGAGACTTTCCCAGTGAGATCTTTCACGTCCCAAAATGCCCATCCCCAGCTGCCAGCAGTGTGGCTGTTGCTCCACAGGTGACATCAGGAGAGCACTTTCTCCTAAGACAAGAAGATGCTTCCTAGAAGTCTTCAGTCATGGGGTTTTCCACCCACAGAGCTCCAGCAGGGGAACTTAACCCTAATTTTGAGACCTGCTGGATTTCTAGGGGACCAGGGAAAAAGTCAGTCCCTCTCCAAGGTTGAAGTACAGGGATTGGAACACCGCTGTAGTCTCCATGGGTACATTAACAGCTGTGGTAGGACTGCTTTGATCAGTGGGCAGAAACAACTCCTGCAGCACAACAGTCCCAATTCTGTCATCTTTCCAGGGAACTAAAAGTGAATGGTCCTTTCTAGTCCCTCTATGAGGCTGATCTTGGAGGCCAAGAGATTCCCTTCTCAGCCTGACTTTCTGGGCTCTGCTCAGTGATTCTTTTCTCCTCTGTTTGCAGACAGTGGAGACAGTCCCGGAACCGGCTCACACTGTGCTGAAGAAGAGCGGCCAGGAGGCCGAGCTGTACCTCAGTGCCTTGGTTGCCTACGCCCAGTTCAAACTGGACACAGTCGTGGTTCAGCTCAAGGACACCTGGCCCTTCCAGACAAGGACAGCCACGTGAGTGCTGAGGCCAGGCAGGGCCCTGCCAGCGGGAGCTGCCTTTGTGTAACTTTGTGCTGGCCGTGGGTGGGGAGACAAAACTCAGGACTCCAGGTGCTCCAGGTGCTCAGGAGACAAAACAGCCTCGTTTATTATTCAGAGCTCACTGAAATACCCAGTGCAAATCTCCCGGGCTAGACAGCCATTGGCTGAGATCTCTCTCCCTGCCCAACTTCCTGGCCAGGGCTGTGCTCACTTCTCAGCTTGGATGGGGCTGGCCAAGGGTCCCCTGTAACTTATCTGGGAACACGTTCAGGCATGAGCTAGGCCAGCTGAATTGGATTTGTGTTATGGCCAGATTCACTGTGTCCAGTCCAGACCAGCTGTACTGTGACAATGCTGTGACACCTTTGCCCAGGGCTGACCCAGTGCCTGCTTCCCAGAACTCCACTCCAGCCAAAACCAGCACAGGCTTGTTCACATGCATGCCAAGCCAAGCAGGAGAGGCTGGTCAGGAGAGGCTCAATGGTGCCATTTTCTGCTGAGAACAGCCATGGGTTTGCTTTCGCTGCGTGTCACCTGTCCTCATCTGCTCAAGAATAAGTTTGCAGTCAAAGCAAGACCTAAAGAATGTCCAGAGTAAGCCCCTTAGCTTCAATGTCCTGGGCACCATGTTGGCCCTTTCCTCTTAAACTTCCAGACTTTGAAATACTTTTCTGGGCCACCCAGGACAGCAGTCAGGGCATGGCAGGGTTGCCTGGGGAAGAAGATGCTCCTCAGCAGAAAGTGGTAGCAGGAGTCCCTCAGACAATGTTACTGTACTATTTGCTTTCTATTTATTGGACATTTTTTTTAATTCCTCCTTCTTGCTTTTCAGTTTCAGGATGCACAACACAGGGAAGGTGGCCCTGGAATACTTCTGGGAGGAAGCTGCACCTGCAGATAGTGAAGCAGTGAGGATGCCATATTCAACCACTCTGATGAGTAAGGGCATTTCACTTGGTAGCTGAGGGCCTGGGGAGAAGACCCTGCCCCTTCACCCCAAAACTTGAATTTCTTTTTCCTTCTTGTCCACACGTCCACTTTCATCAGCACCTTCCCAGCTGCAGCTGGAGAGTTTTGTCCTTTCCCCCTCTGCCTTTCCGCCCCTTTTGTTCTTGCTCTGCCACTTCTGCTCTGCAAAGGAGCTGAGCCAGGCTCTGGGGAGAGCCACGTGCTGGGTCAGGACTGGGAAAGGGGACATCAGGTCATTGCTTTGAGAAGTCTGAGAGTGGGCAGAGCAATGGTGTAACGAGTGAGCTGCCCTGCAGCCACTGTCTGTGTGCAGTCCCCCACTCCAGGGCAGCTGCAAAGTCACTGTCTAAAACCAACTCCTGCTTTGGCACAGGAGTGTGTGCTGCAGGCAGAGACCCTGCTCCCAGAAGCTCTGTTCCCTGCTTGGAACTTGGCCAGAGATGCTCCGAGTGCATCCCAGCTCTCTTCCACCTACGTGCTGCAGGAGGCAGCGTTGCTGGGAACACAGATTTTGTCTTTGAATGGTGTCCTCTTCCTCTCTGCAGGTCAGCTCAGCTCTGCTCCTGTTGTAAGGCAGCGCAGAAAGCTGGTGCTTCGTTTCCGGAGGGAGCAGGACCATCCTTTTGAGACGCATCCTTCTGAGCTGCGGCGCCTACAGTGGCTTGCCAAGGAGCAGCAAGATTCCGAGCAGGAACAGCTGCAGGATTCTGAGCAGGAACAGCCAGATTCTGACCAGGAGCAGCTTTCTGAGGAAGAGCAGCTGGATGCCAAGCAGAAGCAGCGTTCCAAGAAGCGGTGCCGCTCCAAGGAACGGAGTCTCTCCCCGCAGCGTGCCACTTCCTCCCTGGAAGTCCTCCCAGATGTCACCCATGACCAGTCACTGTTCTCCATCAACCCCAACTTCGGCACCATCACTCCTGGCCAGAAGAAGACCTTTCATGTGCTGTTCTCCCCAAAGGATGTGGGGAACTTTGAGACCACCATGCAGTGCAGGTGGGAAACATTGACACACTTGACAACTCACACTTTTGATGGCTGTCACTGAATCACAGGCTGGGACAGGGTGGAAGGGACCACAGGAGGTCATCTGGTCCCACTTCCCTACTCAAGCGGGGTCATCCCAGAGCACGTGGCACAGAGCTGTGTCCAGAGGGCTCTGCAATAATTCCAGTGAGGGACACTCCACACCCTCTCTGGGCAGCCTGTCACCCGCAAAGGGAAGAAGTTCTTCCTCAGGTTCAGGTGGAATTTCCTGTTCAGGTTCTGCCCGTTGCCTCTTGTGCTATTGCTGGGCATCACCAAGCACAGCCTGGTTCATCCCCTAACACCCTCCCTTCAGTCCCTCTGACTGGGATGGGGAGGTGGGCCTGGAGACAAGCAGCCCCAGAGAGGCAGCAGCTCCCACAGGAGCGCAGAAAGATCATCTGGCCTTGGGAGGGAGACACTGGCAAAAGACACTGTATGAAACATTAAGCTCCTGAAGGGTTATAAGGTGTAGAATGAGAGACCCAGGGACCAGCCAGTCCCCAGCTCTGCTTCTTGCACTGAGCTGCTCACTGCTTGCACAGAGGGAGGATGCAATGCTGGGTGCTCTGCAAGGAGACAGAAAAGCGTCTGGCTGGAAATGTTTGTCTGGCTAATACCAGTCCCTTTCTCCCCAGCATTCCTAACCTGGAGCAGACTCACAGGACGGTGCAGGTGGTTCTGAAAGGCAGAGCCCGGGAGTGGAAGCGTTTTGGAAAACCAAAATGCTCTGCCTTACAGCAGACAGACGAAGGCCAGAGACACAAGAAGCAGCTGCACTGGCAACCAACACCAGAGTGACAGCATCTGTGTCAGCTGGAGCATCCAGCAGGAGCCGGCAACATCTTGTTTCCTACTGCTGATGGTCTCCCACCCTTTACGTGACACCTCTGCAGCTCCCCTTCCCAGCTCCAGTGCACATAATCTTTTAATTAACAAAGTTAACTAAATATTTGTTTGTTAATTTGTTAAATAACTTAAGTTTCAGTTAACTGCTAATAACCAGTTGCTAATAAAATGTTAACTGTTAGCCATGGTGCCAGAGATCTTTCCTTAAACCCCACTACCCCAGTTCAAACCCCCAAGTTAGTATATTTTGAGGTTCCCCCTGGTTCTCCCCAGTCTCCAGTTACTCCGTTCACCCTCTCCTCCCTGGTGTACCCAAAATGGCTCCTGGAGAGCACAAGATGGTGGGGACCACATGGCCAGGCCCCTCCCTTGTACTTCTCCTCCCCAAAATCCTTTCCTTCTTCCTACCTCCAACCCCTTCTTCCCTGATGCTCCTCCCCCTGTTATCTCTCCTCCTCCAGTTGTCCCTCCCCTTCCTGTCCCCTCGGACCCC
This sequence comes from Poecile atricapillus, assembly GCF_030490865.1. NCBI lineage: Eukaryota > Metazoa > Chordata > Aves > Passeriformes > Paridae > Poecile > Poecile atricapillus. The sequence continues at coordinate 2,358,002 of NC_081258.1, read as the reverse complement.
TCCTTCTCCACTTGGGCTCCTCCTCCTGAAAAGGTCCCCACCCCTTCCTTTCATAATATCCCCTCCTCTGACCCCTCCTCTCTCCCCTGCAGCACCGCCAACCCTCTTCTGACTTGCAGTTCCCACGCCCCTCCTTCTGCTTCCCACACCCCGTGAGCCACAAGTGACGAGCCCAGGAACCGGAACCCAGAACTGGAGACCCTTCCTCTTGCCACTCCAATTATGTTCAGTGGTTGTGGGAGTGCGCTTCCAGAATGGGAGCCATTCTCATTTCAAAACAAAAGAGAACTTTGCAAAGCCCAGAAAGAGTTTGGAAAGGGAAGCAAATATTTTAAGGGCCTTTTAAATGCCACCCTCTCCTCCAATCTCTCGGTCCTGTATGACCTCCATGATTTATTTTCATGCCTCCTTACCCCATCAGAATATCTTGCATGGGAGGGGGCATGGAAGAGGTCATTACAGGCCGTATGTTCTGAGCGATTGCAAAGTTCCGACAGCGCCCTTGATGCCATTGGGAATAAAATAACAACCGACCACTTGAGCGGCGATGGGGAATGGGCACAGGGGAAGGACCAGGCCCGGGTTTTGCCAAGGCCGGTCCTTGAAAAGATCAAAACAGCTGCAGAGAAAAGCGTTCCTCACATTACCATCCAGAGAACCCCAAGCTAGTTATACAATCATTCTGCAGCAACCTAATGAGGTTTTCCTAGATTTTATTGATAGGTGGTGGGTTCACATGGAGAAACAGGTGGAAGAGCCAGGGCTGCATTCTGCCTTGCTGTTGGAATTAGCAAAGGCAAATGCCAGTGATACATGCAAGTAAATCATTATGGGAATGCCCTTGGATCCTCTACCCACCCTCACCACCATCATCGAGGTGTGATCCAGAAGGCTGCCAGCTTAGGGGCTGACCATCATAGACAGCCAGAAAGGACGGTGGCTCCAGCAGCGGTGGCGGTCCCACCACCACCTGTAACACCATGGGAACCACGGTGCCATCGCTGTGGGCAGCGAGGGCACATCACCCATTTCTGTCCAGTGCCCAGCCCCTGCGGGCCAGGACAAAGGAACTGGAGGGGAGGGGAACTTACAAAAAAAAACAGAAGGGCAGCATGAACCTCCTCTGCGTGTGGATAGAAACAGAGCAGGCTTTGCAGGGGGAGGGGGCTCAGACAAGACATTTCTAACTGGACTGACTTTCACCAAAGGACAGATAATACCTTCAATAAAGTATGGCAGCCTCAATAGCCACTCCATTTAGCAGCAGCACAAGACCATCTTTTTAGGTCCTGCCATTGGACCGGGATTGCCGTGGACCTACTGGGCAGAAGATTGACTTTCCCTGACCCAGGCTGTAAGTATTTTGTTACTGGAGACACCAAGCACACACCCACAGAGACTGAAGTCTCTCTGGTCACCCTCAGGGTGATCTGGATGGACCCAGCTCTGGGCCCCTCGAGGAAAACAACATTGAGGGGCTGGAGTGTGTCCAGAGAAGGGCAGTAAGGCTCATGAAAGGATGAGAAAATGTCCCATGAGGAGTGGCTGAGGGAGCTGGGTTTAGTCAGTCTGGAGGAGGCTCAGGAGGGACCTCACTGCTCTCTCCAACTCCCTGCCAGGGCCATGCAGTGAGGAGGGGCCGGTCTCTTCTGCTGGGCCTGCAACGAGAACCAGAGGAATTGGCCTCACACTGAGAGAGGAAATTCAGGTTAGATTTTAGAAAAAAAATTTCACTGTTCAGGTGTTCAGGCCTGGGAATAGGTTGGCCAGGGAGGTGGTGGAGTTGTCATCGCTGGAGGTGTTAAAGAGGCCTCTGCATCTGATATTCGGAAATGGTTTAGTGGTTTAGGGTTTGCAGTGGCAGATGCTGGGCTGACATTGAACTGAGCGGTCTTAAAGATCTCTTCCACCCCTGACGGTTCTACAATTCCAAGAGCTTCCTACCTGGCTGAGGGGAAGGCTCAGGGCTGTCCCGAGTCCGCCGCGCCCTGAGGCGCTCGGGCGGGGCTGCGACTGCGGCGGCTCCTGAGGGGCCGAGCCGGGCGCTGCCCTCAGCACCGCGGGGCCGCCGCTGCCCCTCAAGCCAGCGATCCCATCCCTCAGTCCGGCGATCCCATCCCTCAGCCCGGCGATCCCATCCCTCAGCCCGGCGATCCCACCCCTCAGCCCGGCGATCCCACCCCTCAGCCCGGCGATCCCATCCCTCAGCCCGGCGATCTCACCCCTCAGCCCGGCGATCCCATCCCTCAGCCCGGCGATCCCATCCCTCAGCCCGGCGATCCCGCCCCTCAGCCCGGCGATCCCATCCTTCAGCCCGGCGATCCCATCCCTCAGCCGGGCAGTCTCACCCCTCAGCCCGGCGGTCTCACCCCTCAGCCCGGCGGTCTCACCCCTCAGCCCGAGGGGCAGCGCTCGGCAGCGGGGACCCGCCTCGCCTCGGGATCTGCCCGGAGCCCCCCGCTCCGCCGGGTCACAGGTACCTAAAGCCTGTGATCCTGACGAGCCTGTGCTGGGGCCGTGGTTGGTGTCTCACGCTTCTGCCATAAGAGCTTCAAGGGGAAGTTCACAAAAGTTTAAAAGCAGAAACCTGGACTAGTTCTAGTTCTGAGTGTAGTTTCAGAGCAGTTGGTGTGTGACAGGACTGGGCCTCAGCATGATGGACCAGCAGTGGTGTTCCCAGTGCCAGGAAGGGCTTGTCCCCTGCTCTTTTTATGGCAGATACTCTGTGTGTCAAAGCTTATTCCACTCTCTCTGGCTCCATGCTGGAGCTGATAAAGGTTTCTCTAAAAATGTCAACACTGTCAAAATAAAAATAAATAAAACAAAATAAAAATGTTTCATTTCAGACTAGCTCTAAGCAGTAATGACTGTTTACATCTGTGTGCCTCAAGATTACCTTTATTCCACGGTTACATGCACACAGACAAAGCTCATCCCTCACCTGAGCTGAAGCAGTTGCAGTGTCACTCATCAAGTGCAGCAGGAAGCTCAGCTTTGGTAAGAAGGCTGACCTTCCCCTTGCTGTGCAGAAGAAATGCTGTGCATTTAGAAATGCAAAAGCAGATTGTAAAGCTGAAGTCCATTAAATACCGCAGTCAGGATCATGATTAGGCAAAAGAAGCTGCTCAAATTGCAGAGAGAATTATCACTGCATTTAAGCTGCAGTTAAGTAGAATGCAATAGACATGGGAATCTTGGAGACAAAACAAACCCAAACAGAACAACACAAACAGCACTTTTATACTGGTGTCAGTGACTATCCTTAAAGGTGCTTTTTTTTGATACTTCAAATGATACAGAGATGGTGTTTATGTGTTCCAGTAGTCTCAAATAATCATTGTCTTTGACCAATGCTTCTAATTCAGTCAGAATCTCATTCCCAGCACGAGCAGCCTCCCAGAGGCAGAAATGGGCCAGTTTTGAGCTGCCCAGCTGGGCTGACCAAACACCAAAGCATGAGCAGCTCTGCACTCACTGAAGCTGCTCTCAGTGCTGTGGCACAGCCCAAGGCACAGCCCATGCCAGTGTCACTGCCAGCGTCTCTCCACGATCAACGAGGCACGAACAAACCTGAGCTATGGGCACCCTCTGCAGCTTCCCCTCTTCTCACTGCCATCCCAAAGCTTCTCCTTTTGGGTGAGCCATCTCCCCTGTCCTCTGAGAGAGTTAATGGCTGGAATGTCAAAGGCTCAGCTGTGAAATCATGCTTGGAAGGCAAAGCTTTCTCTTTTACACAGTGGAGAACGATGGTCAAAGTAGAGCAGCACCCCAAAGTGACATGCTGACCTGGAATCCCAATCTCCTTGCCTTACATTTGAATTTTCGCTTGTCTACCACACGAGCAAGCTACTGAGCTCTGCAGAAGGGCAAATGGAACAAGAGGGAAGGTTGTTATTATTTTGGGTGGCTTTTTTAATGAGTTGATGATAGCCAAGAATTGATTTCATAATGACTGGGGCAAAGTACTTGTTATGCATTCACAACTCCATTCACAACTCAGCCACCAGCTCCAGTTATCAGATTGTGAATTGTTCTAGCAGAAAGATCAAAAACTCTCAGAAATATTTTTATTTTGACACATTATTGGAGGGGAGGAATTTTTTCCTCACACTGTCACAGACTGGAAGCTTTTTCTTGAATGACTTTGTTGCTAGTTTTAGATGTATTTCCCTTTTCCTTGCAGATAAGAGATGAGGAAAGCGGCTACAACAAAAATCTGTTTTGCATTCCTAAGCATTATGAAGAGGATTTAGAAAGAGTCTTCATTCCTCATGGACTCATCCTGGACAGGTATGAGGGTAAACAGAAAAGAATAGGGACAGTGATGCCAATTTTTGTCCCTCTAAATGAAAAAAGCCTGAGGTCCTGCCCTGTGCAGCCCATGAGAAATGGGGAAACCCTGCAGCCCGAACACTTCTGTCCTAAAGTCTGGAATAAGAGGGGGTTCATGGAGAGGATTCCTCTGCAAGCCCAGTCAAGCTTCCATGTTCCATCAACTGTCTTCAAGCCCACATATCCTGCAATATTTGTGTTTATGGGTTAAATCTGCTTATGCTGTGCAAATACGTAATTTATTTTCCTACGACTTGCTGTGCTCACAATTTGCTAGTTATAAAAACCTAACAGCAAAATCAGAGTTTTTACTTGAACATTGCTTAATAGATGCACAAACACTCAGATACACAGAACACTTTCCAGAATTGCCTTTTTTTTCCTTCTTTCTCCCAGGACAGAGCGTTTGGCTCGAGATATCATGCAAGACATGGGAAGTCATCCCATTGTTGCACTCTGTGTCCTTAAAGGAGGCTATAAATTCTTTGCTGATTTGCTGGACCAGATAAAAGCACTGAATCAAAATGGTGATAAATCTGTGCCCGTTACCGTGGATTTTGTCAGAATAAAAAGCTACTGTGTGAGTAACTTTCTTTTCTTTGGAAAATTGACTCTCTCCATAGACTGGCATTCTAAATACTGGTAGTTTGTGTGAGAACCCCACAAAAATTGAGTTTACATGTACATTCTGTTCAAATTACATACTAAAAAGGAACTGATTTACTGATCTGCCCCAAAGGGTGGATATTATATATTCACTGGAAGAAACATAGCAGAACACTCAACATGACAGAGCCAGGGGCAGATCTCAAACTCCTTCCTCTTGCAAGAAGCAAGAGCAGCTCACCTTTCAAACAAATACAGGACAACACTTTGGGGCATGCTTTATGTGACTTCCATCTCTTCTTTCTCCTTCTAGAATGAGTCACCTGCAGAAAAAATCAGTTTTATTGGAGAGGAGCTGTCTACACTAAGTGGGAAGGTATGAATTGGCATCTTCAGCTTTTAAAGGAAAACAACTGTTCCTGTGTATTTTCCAGGAAATCCATCTTTATTAAAGATTTTGATACTGCATACTTCCAGCCTCTTAACACTGATTTAAAATGCTGGGCTTTGAAACAGTGAATAATTCCCACTGATCTCAGTGGAAACTTGAAGTGAACAGCAATGAGTGCTGCCAAAGGTCTATTCCCCATTTTATTCCAGAACCCCCAGAAATGAACCACACTCAACTGATTCATTCAGTGCCTCTAGAATACAGTGCTGTACACAGAGCAAGATATAGACCTGACACAGGTGCCTTTAGCACCATATTTTAAGCTTTCATAAATACTTACAAAAAGACTCTCCAGTAAGCACCAAAGTCAGTCAGTAGTTCAAGTGACAATCTCCTTTGAAAATCAAGGCAATTTCCTTGTATCTGAGGGTTTTAGTGTGCTTTTCTTGGCTGTATGGCTTGCTGAAAATTGCCATTTAAGTATTTTTTTTTCTTTCCCTTCTTTCCCTATGTAATCTCTTCCAGAATGTGTTAGTAGTAGAGGTAAGTAATGACTGAAGGAGGGGTGGAATGACACAGACTCTTTTCTCCCTTCTTTTCAAATGAATACATATTACATATAAAATAATAATTAATGAAGTTACTGGGCTGCCAGGTTGGTATGCTCTAATTTAATCCACTCACAGTCTGATTTTCCTTTCAAACTTGAAGGATAATTTATTTTTTTTATCACTTTCAGGACATTATTGAGACTGGTAGAACAATGAAAGCACTGCTTTCAAAAATAAAAGACAAGAAACCAAGGATGGTGAAAGTTGTAAGGTACAAGGATACAGCTGCTAACTAACACATTCAAATCATTTGGGTGAACAGTCATTGTATGCTGCCAAGTGCTTGTTTGGCTTGAAGTTTGGGGGGAGAAAGCAAATGCAGGAAGCAATCCTTACCCAGCTGCTGGAAAATTAAGTGTTTCTTGAACTGGGAAATTTACCTGTGCACTACCATCCTCACTGCTCAAATTAATAAAGAAAGGTTTTATGGCTCTTTCTGTGTAGTCCATAAAGTCTGATGGATTCCCTGTTTCTTACTTTATGTCTGAAGGAAATTGATGTCTTTCCATAAGTTTTCTAACGTTGCCTCAGTTGCCTCAATGCTGGAATGACAACACTCAGAATATCCCTTACTATCCTCAACTCGAGAAGTTTCCAGAATCTGAGAGTCTGTCAGCACTTGGAAGATGACTTCAAGCAGCATTCTAGATCTGCTTTTAGTAGGTCTCTAAAAGGAAATTTTGTGGACTATCCCTGTGTCTGTCAAGTAATCACAATGCTTTATAAAAACAGTTGCTTTATGCACCAGTTATTCAGACAGGCCTTCTAGGGACTGTCCAGGAGGTTCTCAGTTTCTTCTCAAGTGCACAGGCAAACCAAGAATAGATAAGATTTTGCAGAAGAAATGTCCTTTTCTCCCTCCCTCCCCACTAAAATCATTCCCAGCCACTTGGACATGCTTCCCCCTCTGTGCTGTTCCAGTGTCCTGAGGCATTGCTACGTGGAAGGGCAATGACCTGAGACACAGGATTGGAGGGAACTGAATACAAACCAGAGCCACTTGGACATAAAGAATGAACCTAGATCAGAGCCTTTGCTTCTCCCTCCACAACAAGGCTGAGCACCACTTCTTTCTGTGAAATAATCTCACTGTCTTGATTTAATTGCATGATTTTAGAAGCTTATGGGGAGGTGTGGCAGAAGGGAAGTCTGCAGCTTAGACATATTTTAAAAACCAACCTGCTCTGCTCTGCCTTACAGCCTGCTCGTCAAAAGGACATGTCAGAGTCCAGGTTACAGACCAGACTGTAAGTACCATGTTTTCTAGTATTTTCCAAAACACAGTCTTACAATTTCCCTTCAGGCAGCACATCTGACAACTGCACAGAAGTTTCAAGAAGGCCAAGAGAAATGGGGAGAAACTCCATAAAAACTTGTGAACAAATGTCCAGCTATGGCATCCTGAGGCCTCATGACCACCTTCTGTTTTTCCCCTGGCTGGCCTCAGTGCAGGTTTAGCTATTTGATATACAAATTTAACTATTTAGATAGCAGAAATGAATCAAACCTTAACTGTGTGTTGCTTTGCTTTGGCCCTGGAGGGCATTTGTTTTGACTCTGCATTATTAAACTTGCCGTGTTTCCAAACTGAAAAGTCCTACTGAATCACAGTTCATCTACTTTCACTCAAGTAAAATCTCATTCCTTGTCTCTTCTCCCAGGACTAACTCATAACCAGGTTTTAAACAATTATTTTGTTAATAAACATAACTCTCTTAACACCTTAATTATATTACTGACTGATGGGAATGGTTTAGATTCTAACCTCTCTCATCAATTTATAGCTCAGATTCTTAAGGAAGCACCCTGAAAGAGATGATGCCTATTACCCTTAGCTCAAGTATGTGTTGAATACAAGCTCTGCATTTAAAAGCTACTTCCACCACTGAAGTATAAAAAGATCTGTATTTTCTTACAGATACAGGCTTTGAAATCCCAGATAAATCTGTGGTTGGATATGCTCTTGACTACAATGAATACTTCAGAGATCTAAATGTAAGTACATGCACATTCCTCCACTGCCAAGTATCAGGTACCCAGCAAGAAGATTTGCTTCTACTCAGAGCTTCTCAACAATTAAAAAACCTTCAACTCCAGCTAGAAACTTCCAATAAAGGAGCAAAACCATTTTTAAGGTGTCGAGTTGGTAATGCAGTGTAGGTGCATGAGAAATGTTTGTGCTTCACCTTTTTATAATTCTACTCCACAAGTCTCATGGCTCAGCCGTGCTGCAGAACATTCTGAACCCCCAGGATGGTGAGCAGCACACAATCTGTGACCCCATCTGAAAATAACTTGTAATTTGACTTTAGTTGGATATTTGGCTGACTTAGTTCAACCCTGTGTTGCTCTTCAGCCACCAGGTCTTTAAAGCAGCCCTGCAGGGACTCTGGGTGAAGGTTTTCCATACACTTAGGGATAACATGTCTTATATCTTACATGTCTGTAAGAAGTCTTCCCTTATTCCATTACAGCTTCTTCAGGCTGCACAGAGTAGTAGCCTTGGAAACATCATAAACTGATAGGGTTGATCATTTTTACCTCCTTTGTTTTCAAAAGTACTTCCTTAATTCTGTTTAACTCAGAAAGTTTTTTACTTCAAAGCCTTTTTCCTAAGACAAAGCAGTCCTGCTGAAGACACAAACAGTCTGTGCTATTGCTCAGCAGCATTGAGGAGCATGCAGTAATTTAACAAACCTAAGTTCTTTAGAATATATAAACCTATATATTACAAATAAACTTGCAAAGAATACTAAGAGCTGGAGTTTACTGCAAGTAGGAAACTTCCAACTATTACGGTTCTAGTGTGTTTTTAGTACAGTGCTGGGAATACAGCTGAAAATCAATCTTACACTTCATTCCAAGACAGAGATTGATAAATATTGTACTTTTTATTTTTTCTTTTTTTTTTTTTTTCTTTTAGCACATCTGTATTTTGAAAGAGAACGCCAAAGAGAAATACAGGATGTGATAATCTCAGTCTTCTGGAGCACTGATTTCTGGCTGCTGATTAGGTGATATAAAGCATCCCATCGGGAAATTCCTTTTGCTACTTGCGTGTCCCGGAGCAGCAGGAGAAGCTCCCCGTTAGTGGCAGGAGCTGCAGCTCGCTCATTGCCCGTGTGCTGCGCGCTGAACACGAGCTCTGGAGACGCTGGGATTTTTCCTGCTGGAAGCAGCAGCAGCAGCAGCAGGAGCTGGGTGCGGGGCTGTGGCCATAGCGAGAAACGTGCCCGGCTCGTTCCGGGCCCCGCAGCGGATTCCTTCGGCTCCCGGCGGGGCCCGAGGGAGCTCGGAGGGCGGAACAGGCCCCGAGCGGAGGCCGAGATGGAAGCCAGGGGCACGGGCAGGGCTCGGGGTTACCTGGGAACCGCGGCCGCAGCGCCCGCGGCGCTGCTGTTCCAGCTTCAGTTGCGTGGAGACCGCGATCCTCGGTGGGTGTGCGCAGCCTGGCCACGGGCACACGGCTCCACTGGGCCATTCGCCAGGGGAATTGTTCACAGGGAATGGGGCTGTGCGGGGCAATTCCTGCTGCTTTGCTCTCACAGCGAGTCCCGAGTTCGCGGTGCTTTGCTTTCTGCCAGGGAGTCCCCAATTCGCGGTGCTTTGGTCTCACAGGGAGTCCCGAATTTTGTTTGAAGTTAAAGACTGACTAAAGTTGTACTTTTGGGTTTTGTCACAGCTCTGTCATGAATTGGGTTGTGGGTTTTCAGATCTGTTGTGTTCCTTTGCATCCCCTGCACTCATCTGGTCCAAGGCCTCAGGCACGGCTCTGGGGGCTCGCTGCAGGTCTTGGCTGGGTTGTGACACCCCCTCAGCTGCTCCTCATGGCAGTGTCCCCTGGATGTGGCCTTCTTGTGGGGGGAGGTTTTAGAGCTGAGCCAGTTTGTGGGAGGGAGGATGGGTGTCCACTGCCTCTTACATTGGGGATGTGGCACAGCCACAAAATTTCCTCCTTGCCCCTCTGTTGATGGGAGGTTTGTGTGCAAACCTGGCCTCAGCAGATGAGTCTGTGCCTGTGACTTCCCCACCCTGAAGCCAGACAGAGCTGATTCTCAGGACAGCTGCTGCCTTTGGCTTTGGTGTGGATCCATTTCTCTCCCTCAGTGTTGATTACTTCTGCCCAGACCTGAGATGATAGGACAATAGTGCCACCTTTATTTTCTCTCAAGTTCCCTTAGGTGGCTTAACTCACAGTCCAAAGTTCCAGTCAGCAGGCATTTTCAGGGAAGGGTGGGCTTTGGTGGGCACAGGGCAAAAAATCCTTTAGAACAAGATTTAAGCCATGAGCCATAACATTCCAGTCTCTCACACGTCCTGTGAGGAGCAGCTGAGAGAGCAAGGGGTGTTTAGCCTAAAGAAAAAGAGGTCCATTCTAGCTATTTTTAAATAATATCAATATTAATATTAATAATAATAATAGTAATAATAATAGCAGTAGTATATTCAATCTAATAATATTAAAGCTACAGCTTTTACAATCTGTTCTAACTATTATTAATGTTATTCAGATTTTTAGCTCCAGGTTTCAGTGTGATTCATTTTTGAATTGCACAACATAGCCATATAGTTCAACTAGAGGCCTAACAATCCTGGCTACTTACACCAAACAAGCACTGGGCTACTTTTAAATGCTATAAATTTTTTAGCACCAGTATATCTCTTGAGTCTGCTGTGAATTGGATTCTGGATTTTCAGAGTTCCATTCTTGCTCCTTGCAGTTTTCTTGAGGCATTGTTGATCTTCTGCGACTTCCTCCTTTCAAGATGCCCTCTGGATTTCCAGAAAAGACGACGACACCTCCTGAGCTTTTGCTCAGGGCAAGACTGAAGTCTTTCAGTGTAAGTAGCCTCTGGGGCTGTGTTAAGGCTGGAAATGGCCCTGGTGTCCCTCCTCTCCCTGCCCCTGCTGTTGTCCAGCAGCACTGTGAGGCTGCAGAGCCCTCCCCAGCTCTCTGTGCCGTGCTCCTGTTGCTGGGGGCTGTCCTGGTGCACTTGGGAACACCGTGTGTTGCTCCAGGGACACTCCAGTGTCTTCCCTGGCTGTGCCACCGGGGCCAGGTGAAACCAATGTCCAGCTGGAGCCCTGAGCAGGCGCTTCTCTCCCTGCCCTTTGTCACAGCAATTCCTTCTGTCAGGCTGGGCACTCCCCTGTGCTGCTCTCACAAACCTGCCCTTGAGCACCTGGGCAGCTCCAGCTCTGCCCAAAGCCTGGAGAGACACGGCTGGTGCCAGCAGCAGAGGTTCCAGAGCAGCTGTTCTCTCTCATCTCCTGCGTGGGGCACAGATCCAGCCCTGCACACAGCACTGGAGTCAGGGCCACAAAGGTCCCTTGGCTGTCTGCAGCTCACTTGACTGAAGATGCCCTGCTGCTGAGGCTCTGTCAAGGAGATCCCTCTGTTTTCTTCTGTGGAGGGCTATGGGAGCCCAGACAGGGGAAGCAAATGCTAATTAACAGAGAGAACTAAAACCTGGACACTTTCCTGTGCCCCTCACTCTTGGTACTTTGCTTTCTTGTGTCTCTTGGACTCACCCAGCAGCGCTATCTCCTCACTGTGAGCTTTGAGTGTTGTGCAGGGATGGAATTAGGGAGTTCTGACAGCTCCTCCCCACTCTCTGAGAAGATCACTGCCTCAATCCAGTGAAACTAAAGAGGAAACAAATGCCCAGAGAGCAGAAATCCCCACACATGTCCCATCAAATCGTGGGGAAGTTGAGGGACACAGCCATGTGGTTGGAGTATGTGTATTCTGCTCTATTATTAATTTACTGATGCTAATTATTTCAACAAGTAACTTAGGGAGCTTCCAGGACTGTCCTAGATGATGTGATCACCAATTAAGTCACCAGTGCCACTTGTTCAAGAAAAGCCTTTCTGAACAAGCACATCTCTGATGCTTTTGCTGGGTTTTTTTTGCCTTTCAGCTGCTTCCCTCTAGATTCCCAAGAGAGAAGCTCAACAGGAATGAGGCCAGTGCTGGGGAGAGTAGTCTGCCCAGAATTGGCCCATTTCTACCCACGAGTGAGACTGGTCAGAAGGTAGCCTTTTCCTGCTCTTTTCCTTCCTGTCTGATGCAAAGTTTGAAGAGGGTGTGTGCTTGTGACAGGCTCGCCTCCAGCAAAATACCTCAGTGTCCAGGTGCTGTTGTCATTGCAAACTGCTGGTAGTGGTGGACTTGGAGTCCTGATCTGCACCAAGCCAACACAAATAACTTCTGCTGAAACTGCTGGGGTTTGCTGGAGTGGAGCTGCCATTGCTGAAACAATGGGGGGAAGGTTGGGGACACAAAGGCACAAATTTGCCATTTGCCATTTTCCTGCTGAAATAGCCACCTCTTGCTTTGCTGTGGTCACAGACTACAAGACTACAAGAAAGCACCTATTTAAAGCTCATGGAAAAAGGAGATACTAACTCTACTCTTACCCAAGTTACTGAGAAAAGAACTGACCCTTATCCTCATTCAGCACTCACCTCATTTGTCTTTTTCCTAATTTCTGTGTTATTTTATTTTTGCATTTACCTCTGTTAGGAACACACTAACTTTTAAATACAATTAAAGGGGACAAAGTTGTGGAAGCAAAAGAAAACTGTTCATTAGTGACAATTCAGCTGAGCTGGGTGTCTCCCTGCCTGAGAGCTGAGCACACACACACCCTCCACCAAAATGGCTTTTTTTATACCCTTTATACCCTTTTATATGGCTTTTTTTATACCCTTTATAGCCTTTTATATGGCTTCTTTTATACCCTGCTCTGTGTGGCCCAGCAGCTCTTGAGCAGCTCAGAGCAGAGGTGGCTGAGCTACTGTTTCCCCAGTGTGGCCTGGGCAGACGTGCTCACCCAGAGTCTGTCCTTCACTGGGGATCAGAGTAAGAGTCTCCTTCATGAACATTCCTCCCAGCAGCTGAACCTCTCCCTGCTCTCTCTTGTCTCTCCAGTTGTTGCCAGTTCTCCCGAAACAGAGCTTGTTTCGTGTTTCCCCACCAGAGCTGGTGTTTCAGAACTTCGTGGCTCATGAAGTCTCTGAAATGGAACTGTCTCTCACAAATGAGAGCAAGGTAAGTGCTGGGGCCTGGAGCTTTAACGCCGTGCTGGAAGAGGGGAGTGCTGTAATTCCCATGGTGTACAGCAAAGCAAGTTACCTGCTGCAGCACATCCAGAAGAAAATGTCTCAGCACCTTTGTTGTGCAGGATGGTGGAAATCTTGCTGTGCTGGGAATTCTCCCCTGAGTTTGGCTGTGCATTGATGGTATCTATCCCAAAGGATTTGCTTTCTCTTGAAAGCTCTGGGTTGATAGGAATGTTGAGGGCTGTACAGTTCTAACCTGCCTTCATGCTTTGCCTTGAGTCTATACCACATCCTGTGTCTCCTTGGTTAATCTTGGTTCCTGGTAGGAATTTCTGCCTCTCTCAGCCTGTTTGACTCCCTTTGTGCAGCTCACAGTCAAAGCTCATGGGCTGAGTCTTCTCCACTTTCTGCTGGAATCACTTATCACTGATGGCATTGGTACTGCAGGAAATGTGTTGTGAAACAGCCCTGGAGTCAGACTGATGCAGCAGAAGCAGTGGGAGGCCTTTAGGTGCCACTTCAGGCTCCTGCTAAGCTTCATCCAGCTCTGCTCAGGTTTTCCAAAAGCAACGTGGTGCTCTGCTTTCCCTTTGGAGAACCACAGCACATCCAAAGCCATGTGCTCCTGGAGGATTTCACCTTCACTTGAGGCAATTGTGATTATTTTGCAGTTTCCCAAGAGAGTTGAGAGGGGAAAAAGTTGAAAAATGTCAGCAGTTGTGTTCCACTGTAAAGAGGAAAATTGAAACCATTTGAATTTCAGTCAGGGAAACATTTCCTCAAATGTGGCTTGTGCCAAGAGTGGACTGGTGGGAAGAGCCAGGAGGGTCAAAATCATCTGGTTTAGACTTTTTGAGAGCATTTTGGTGCTCGGGGGTTGATATCTATGTGCTAGCAAATGCATGTTTGCTGTGTCTGTGTATCCCAGAGGGCAGAACCTGGCCTGCTGGCTGAGGGCAGGAATGCCCAGCAGCCCAGCTCACCTGCACAGGCAGCAAGAGCCCCTGGGGAGCCAAGATTGCTTTAATGCTGGAATGGGAGTCAACACTGGTCATGTTTGTCCAGGCAGAAAATGCCTTTGAAGCCCACAGTCAATAGGCACAGCCTGTCTGTATTTCCATCACTTTTGGCAAAGCGATTGCTGTCATGGTTTTATGATTCTTCCTTGCTGCTTTAGTTGCTCATTTAAATTCTCTTTTGCCATCTCCATGTTTTAGGGATTGTCTTGCTGTGTTCCTTCTTTGCCTTTTCAGGTTTGCTTTTATTCCCAGTGAGGCCACAGTGTTTGGTCTCCTCTCTTGCTGGTCTGTTTGCCTGACTGTACCCCCAGAACTGCCCTAGCCACACCTGATCTGCTAGAAGGGAATTTCTTCCTTCCCCCAGGATAATGTGCTGCTTTGCTTTCAGGTAGCACATCCCCTGTCTGGAACACCACTGCATGGCTGTGTGCAGGCAGAAGCCAGCAGGTTTTTGGCCTTGTTGAATATGCAGATGACTTGGTGCAGGTGCTCTGTCTCCATCCTGCTGGTGCTGACCTGCTGGGCCCTTCCTTCCCACCGGGCACTGCCCTACTGCCCCTGGCCAAAATGAGCCAGACAGAAGGGATTCAAGTTCTCCCTTGTGAATGATGTGCCTGTACCTCCACAGCTGAAAGTGCTCTGGAAAAGGGATCAAGGAAGGATGTCACCAGAGCATGGACAGGTCTCCTCTCCACCTGTTTCCACAAGTGGCAAAATCATTGTTTCATGTCTTCCCTGCAGTGTGTTCAGCTGGTGCAGGTCTCCATGCAGAGCTCACCTTGTTTCAGGCTGGTGTGCCCCAACGAGGCGTACCGTGCTGTGCCGCGAGGTGCGACTGCCCGTGTGCGCATTCAGTTCACCCCCAACGAGAGCAAGGTGAGACTGGAGGAGCCAAAACACACAATTATCTCCAAAGCCACTGTTTTCCCTGCACTCTGGGACAGCCCATTCCATGCTGTGAGCTTGGCTCCAGGCTGGGGGCAGGCAGCCTGCAGCCAGGCTCAGCTTGGCACGTGCTGCCAGGGGCTGCAGCCAGGCCTGACAGGCCCTGCTTCCCTCCCTGCACATTCCTGAGCATTCCCAAGGGAAGATGCACAGGGAACAGGATGAAAATGACAGGGGGGTGTTGAGAGATGTTTGGCCATCTCTAGGTACAATGGAAGGGTTTCATTATTATGGAAAACACTGGAGGAATGAAGAGCTCAGAGAGCTTTCCTCCTTCCTGACTGGCAACAGCTTCCCTGCCTCACCCTGGGCTGGAGCAAAGTGGTGATTTCTGCCCCCTCTGTTGTCCAGCCTTGCAGCTGGGCTGTCCCACAGCACAAGTGACCAAGGTACAGCTGCAAGGCCAGGGCAGAGGCTGTGCTGTGCCCGTGAGCCCAGCCTGGCACAGGCACACTGAGCTCTAGGTGCCCTTAGCAGGAGCTTGGTGAGCTGCAGGGGACTTGGACACCTGCTGAAAGAGCTGGTGTAGGGCAGGTACAACCTGCAGGCAGAGCTGTGAGCCCAGAGCCTGTGGCAGTGACACTGCTGTGGCTCTGTCTTCATGCCTGTCACTGTGGCTGCTCTGTCAGCTGGCACCCATTCTGTGCCAAACGTGCTTTGGTGTGGAGATTTGAGCAGCAGTGCCGAGGCCCTGGAGCTCTGATCTCAGTGCTTGGATCTGGAGATTTGTTCATACAGAAGGGTTTAGGACATGGCATGGTAGGGAGGAAGGGAAACAAACAACATCCAACAGCATCCTGCTACCTCTTAGCTCTGTTCTTTTCCTGACTTGCTTGGAGAGGCAAAGTTAGAGGGGAGTTGTGAGCCAACTGATGTTTCTACACTAGACCAGAGGTGCAGGATCTTTTTGGGTGCAGCTGTTTTCTCACCTTCCTTTCCTTTTGCTGCTTCGAGTCAGTTTAACACTTTGTCCTATTCTCAAACAGCAGGAATACAGGAACCTAAAGAGGAATGGCCTGTGTTGTTCCCTAGCTCCATGTTCCTTAGAAGGGACTTGGAAATTATTTAACATCATTAAAATTTAGATTAGGGCAGTTCTCTCTATGACCCTAATGGCATGAGAGCTTAATGCCACTGAGATAGGTTTTGCAAAGTGCACTGGTGCCTTTAATAATAATAATATTGGTAGAACTTAGTGTTCATTTTGGGGTGGAATAGAATTAGAATTAGAATTAGAATTAGAATTAGAATTAGAATAGAATAGAATAGAATAGAATAGAATAGAATAGAATAGAATAGAATAGAATAGAATAGAATAGAATAGAATAGAATAGAATAGAATAGAATAGAATAGAATAGAATAGAATAGAATAGAATAGAATAGAATAGAATAGAATAGAATAGAATAGATGCCCTTGAAGGGTTCTAGGACATTGTTTTCTTCTGCCATGGGAATGGCACTAAATGCCCTATGCTGAGCTCGTTTCTTTTCCTGCAGGATTATTCCCATGAGCTTGTCTGCATGACTAAAACAGAAAGGATAGTTGTGCCAATCCGGGCCATTGCTGCCCGAGCTATCCTGAACATCCCAGACCAGCTGAACTTCTCGGAGTGTCCAGTCAAGAGCAGCACCAAGAGGACTCTGCTGCTTCGAAACACTGGCAGCCTGGAGGCTCATTACTACATCAGCACCCAGAGGTGAGGCAGCTCCCCTGTCCTTGTGCAAAACACCTTTGGGTGATAAAAGGCTTGGGAAAGAGCAACAAAAGGAAGCTGAGCATCAGGGCTGCACTGCAGCTCTGGCTGGAAGTGAGCAGGATGGATGGCATCTGCTCTTGCTTTCAGTGCTCTTAGCAGGATGCAGCCTTTGAGCTTTCTCTGTCCCACATTTCCTGGAGGGTGCTGGAACATGTGAGGAGCTGGCTTGCACCCTCCTGAGCACAAGCAGCTTCTGAAATGGTTCCCACTGTCAGCCAAATAGCCCCATTCTCTGGGAGGCCACAGGCACGTGGCTGCCCAGTGCTCCTCTCATGAGATGCCCTGCTAATGGTGCTTCATTTAGCTGGGGTTGGATCCTTCAGATTGTAAATGGCATCCTCCCTTTGGGTCTTGTTTCCATGTCTCTGTATTGCTCTAATCTGCATTTACACTCTTGCAGAGTTTTGATTGCTGCTTTTCTTAGAGCAGCTTTCATTGAAATGCTGATAAAATGTGCCCTTTATAGGCTAAATCGGGATATTTTCAAGGAAAAATAAACCAAAGAGCCACACTGCAAATTCAACAGTAATTATTTCTTGGTCTTCAAGGAAAAGTTCCTTCTCCCTGTCTGATTCCTAGGCTGTAATCTCACAGGACAGGTAGTGCCCTAACATTTGCATCTCTTGAGATGAGGTTGATAGGCAGCAGGACAAGAGAAATTGCTGAAGCAGTCAGTGTCAAGTTGTGCATGCAGACAGCTCTTAATCCTCTCCGTGGTTTCCCAAACCATTCTCCGATGGGATTGCTGGCAGTGGGATCCTTGGGTCTCATTGCAGAGAGCTGGATGCAGAGTATGGGGGAGGTGGGGTCATTTTATCCCACAGGATCTCCTGAGGTCTGTATCTCCTCAGAAGTGGGTCAGCAGCTGTTTCTGATCCTGTTTTGTCTCTTTTCTGTTGCCTGTGGTTTCTTTGCTCCCTGCTTGGCCAAGGGAGGTGAAGTGACCTGCACTGCAGAAGGAATATCATCCCCAGATGTCCCCTGAGTCCTGATCTCTCTCTTTGTGTTGCAGTCCTTTCTCCGTGGTTCCGGCCATGGGAGCTCTGGGTGCTGGTGACAGCGTGCAGGTGACAGTGGGATTTCACCCACTGACCACTGGTGCCCATTTTGGGTCCATGGTAGTGAGCTACAACACAGGTGAGTGCTGGGCACTGCACGGGGCACAGGACACTTCTCCACCACCACTCCCTGTTGTCCCAGCCCCCTCAATTCCCTCTGGATGTGCCTCCCCTGTTCCAGCTTTACCCCAAAGAAAACTGAGAACCAGTTGGTGTTTAGGGGGCTGATAAAGTGGATCCCCTCTAACAGGACTAAGATGTTTGGGCTCCTGTTTTGCTGAGAGTTGCTGAGTGGAGGAAGGAGGAGCCCTGATTCTCCACTGCCTTGTGGCTATGCCTGGCTGAAGTTTTGTTTTATTCTGGCCAGTGCTGTGTGTGAGGTGTGAGGTCTCCATCAGACTCTCTCCAATGCAGTGTATTTCTTGCACACCTCTGTCCCATAGGCTGCTGCTCCACTGGCTTGTCACAGACCCTTTTACTGTGTTGCCCTCTACACATACATATAGTTTCTGTCTAATAACATTTTCAAATCCTCAAGTACTTTTTGGTGACAAATCAAGACAATTTTTTCCTTGTCCCCATTTCCCAGGCCATTCATGCTGTTGCAAACCTCTCACATCTATCTCCCATTTGATTTCTAGACTGAGGAATCCCATTCAGTCTTCATGTAGAAGCTGCTCTGTACTTACTGATCTTTCCTTGGTCCCTTTTTTATTCAATTTGAAATGCTCCAGCTTGGTTTTTGAGATCAGAACAATATCAAATATTTCAAGACTGATGTGGCTGTGTGTTTGGACAGGGAGATGATGATGATGATGATGATTTTCATGGTGTTCATTTTGTAGTGGTTTGTCATATTGCAGAGCCAGGCTGGTTGTGTTTCCTCACCTGGGTCCCCTCCTGCTCTGGGCTTCACCCCACTTGTTCCTCTGGGCCTCCTTTTTCTGCTCACATGCCCCCAGGTGTATTTGCTTGTCAGCAACAAGGGATCCAAGGGATCAGGAGAGACAGGAATCTCATGGGATGCCCAGGGGAAACCCCAGGCAAGCCAGGACTGAACAGGGCTCCTCAGCATCACCTGAAGGACTTGGATGCAGAAATCCTGGTGATCTGAGTGGGTCACCTGAGCACACCTGACAAACCTCAGTGTACCTTGGGGCCCAATCTCCACAAACACACTCCAAAATCAGCTGTTTTAGGAGGTGCCCAGGACACCCTCACGCTGCACACACAGAGCTGTCAGGATGTTATAAATGTGCTGACCCATAGAACTGCAAATACAGCTAAAAGCTGAGACCCTTTCTTCTGTGACCTGTGGTTTGCTCTGTTCCTTGGGCTTTCATCAGCAACTGAGCTGAGCAAAGGCTCCCCTTTGCTTTGTTCCAGGTGAAGAAATGATCCACACAAACCTTCAGGGAGAAGCTGTAGATGTCAGCATCGGGTTGAGGACGTATTCCGTGGAGCTGAAGAAGACTTTCATCACCACGTCAAGCCACACAACCATGTTCATCGAGAACAGGAGTAACATCAGAGCCCAGTTCCAGTGGAAGACTTTTCCTAGTGAGGAAGATGAGAATGAAGAGAAGAGGAGGTTGGTTTGCAAGATGCATTTCAGTGAGATACATGGCCCAAGACTAAAACTAACGTAGGGCCTCAGGAGGGTGTTGGTGCTTTTGAATGGCTCAGGCCAAGTGAACCATCCCTGGCATCAGGGTGTGTGTCCCTGGGCTTCAGGAGCCCAGCACTTGACATTCCAGTTCCATTTATACCCCAACCAGGGATGGCATTTTGGGAAGGAAAGGTTGATGGCAATGACTAGCTTTCCTCAACTTCTAATTGGGCTTTTACTTCTCTAATCTTCTTCCTACATGACCTGGCAACATCCTTAAACATTTCCTGAGTTGCCAGCCCCTCTTTCCAAAGGTGATGCACCCTCTTTTTTCCCCTTAGGATGTTCAAAAGCTCCTTTCCCATCCAGGCTGGTTGTCTTCCCTGCCAGCTCATCTTTCAGCACACAGAGACAGTCTGTTCCTGTGCCTTCAAGAATTCTTTCTTGGAATATGTCCATCCTTCCTGGACACGTTTGTTTTTAAGGGCTCTATCCCAAGGTACTCCCCATATCAGTCTCTTGAACAGGCCCAAGTCTGCCCTCCAGAAGTCCAGAGTGGAAGTTTTGTTGATGCCCCTCCTTGTTTCACTGAATATTGAGAACTCTGGTATTTCATCACAGTCACTGGACCCCAGACAGTGGTGGAGAGATGAAGTTAATTCAGTTATTAAGGAATCTCCTGGTGATATCCTGGGCCCCAGGGAGGCAGCAGACTTCCCTGTGGAATGGATCCAGTCGATCTACAGGCCCTCAGTTCCCCTTAGAAGGGAGTTGCCCACTACTCTTCTTTTCTTCATCTGTCTGACAAAGTGCAACTGGGAGACTCTCCAGACAGAATTTTTTCTTTAGTGTCATCTGCCTGACCCTCTGGATCCAGGGCCTCATAACTATTCTGTCAGGGCACCTGGGCAGGTGCTGGGGGTCAGGATGGATCATACTACAGGATTCTACTACCATGCACTGGGATGGGATCCAAAAAGCTCTGGATCATGAAAAGGTCTCTCCAGGAGTTTGCTGTCTCCCTCCTGCACAACAAAGTCCCTTCCCTTCTCAGGGCCTCTGTTTTCATGCATATAAAACCTTGAATACCATTGAAGGGATGCAGTGCCTGAATTCATCCATTTCCTTTGGAAGTGCTCTGGGATGCTCTTGAGGAAGGCAGAGCAGGGAACAGGGCAGGTCCCAAACAGAAGAAACAAAGAGTGATGCTGGTACCACAGAGCTGTGCCCCAGCTTCATCTCCCCTTCCCAGGGAAGTCCTGCTCCATGATCTTTATCTGCCTCCCCTGAGCATCTCAGTGGTAGGAAAAGCCAGTTGAGGTGGCTGCTGGATTCTCCCTCAGTTTTGGGAGAGGCTTTGAGGCCGGAGGTTCTCTTAAGGGATGCTGGCTTTCCAAAGCTCTCCTGTGTTTGCAAGTGTGCAGTAAAACTACCTGTTGTACCAGTGAACAAGTTATGCTCTGATCCACCTGGGACTCCATGGCTTGGGGTCAGCCCTTGCTGGGGAGCTGCTGCTGCTCCTCCCCAAGTGCTTTGCTCTCCTGCACTTCCACTTCTCTCTGCAAATATCGGGCTTATTGAGCCATCTGCTGGCTCTGTCTGTCCCTGTGGCTGCAGGCAGTGTTACCTGCTGCGATCACCGAGAGAGGCCTGCGTGGACAACACGACGGAAGAGAGAAGAAGAGCGAAGAAGAAGGGTTCCTGTGAAGATCGCCGCGCCATCCTGAAGAGCAGCGTCCGGGAGAAGATGATGAAGCTGAAAGAAGACCCCATGCTATTCTCCAGTGATGCTTTTTCCCTTGAGCCACTGGTAAGTGATAGCTGAGAGCCTCACTTTCTTCCTCTAACTCTAACTCTAACTAACTCTAACACTCTAACTCTAACTCTCGAACTCTTCCTTTTCCCCTTCCCCTTCCTCCTCCTCCTCTTCTGTTTATGCAAGCAAACCCCCACGTTCTCCCATCAACCAGAGCCCTGATTCTGAGGATTGGCATTGTGAGAGGTGATGAATGCCTGGTGTCTGCACAGTGCAAAATCCCTTCTCATCTTGGAGTAAACCCTAGAATAATCCCAACCCCTGCTTTCTTTCCAGACATGTTAAACTAATATTTTTATTTCCAAGGAAGGGGATCATGTTCTCTTCTTGCCAAGTGCACCAGTGCACAGAGGCAGTTACATTCTGCAGCTGACAGCAGCATGATGTGACCAACAGCTTGTGTCAGAGCAGTGGGAATGTTGTGGAGAGTGGGAGCTGATCAGCTGAACATGAAGAGCTTCCAGTGGTGTATTGAGCTGGGTTTGGAGCGTTTCCTTGGGCTCCTTGTGTTGTTCACTCATCATTGATGCTCTAAATAAAGGCTTGCAGGACTGTGGTTGTAAAGAAGAAATGGGAAGTTTGAAGAGAAATGTTTTGCTGTCTCTTTCTGTTTCAGGAGGGAGAGATCGAGCCAAACAGTTCAGTCCAAATCAAGGTGACCTTTAAACCCCTAAAGGCCCGAGAGTATCGAAGTGTGGCCTACTGCAACATCTCAGGTACAGCTCCTTTCCCCTGCTTCTCTCACCCCCACTGAAGCCATGGTGCAAGCCTGAGCCCTCTGGGCTCCCCTGGAACTGCTGGGAAGAGTCCCTGGGCAGCAGGGCAGTGCTGGCACATCCCACTGCCCCTGCAGCTTCCAGGGAGTCTCCTGTGCAAGGCCAGGGTCAGAATCCTGGGTCTGGGTTACTGATCCCAGAACAACCCAGGCAGTGCAGGGAGAAGTTTTCATGGCACGGCTTTGCCAGCATTTCCTCAAAGGAAAATCAGAGTCAAAGAGCTGCAGAGCAGAACAGCTCTAGAGAACAAGCACCAAGCCCCTCTAGAGCACTGACCTCCAGGATGGGTCCATTTGCATGGCTCCATCATCAGGCAGCAGGAGCTGAGTTAGAAATGTGCTCCCTGAGCCTGGATCACCTCCCACTGCCCACACACCACCAGACCAGAGGTGGCTGAGCCCCACTGAGCCCAGGGTCTTTGTAGAGGGACCACCCTTGGCCAGCACCTGCTTCTCTCCCTGTGTGGGAATTGGCACCTTGCAGCTCTCAGTCTGTGCAGATAGAACACAATGCTGAGTGTCAGAAGTTGAGGATTTTGGCAACAAAGTCTTGTGCTACTGGGCCAGGTAGTTTGGCAATTGCTGCCCAGCAATTTGCCAGGTACAATTGCCAAACTCTTGATGAGCTTTGTGCCTTCACTGAATGGATTTCAAAGCTCCTCTAGGTGCATGGGAAGGAAACCATAGAATCATGGTATGTTAGGGATGGAATGGACCTTAAAGATCGTCCAGTCCCAAGACCCCTGCCCTGGGCAGGGACACCTCCCACTAGAGCAGGTAGCTCCAAGCCCCAGGCAGCCTGGCTTTGAACACTTTCAGGGCTGGAACCTCCACAACTCCCCTGGGGAGCCTGCTCCAGTGTCTCACCACCCTCACAGTAAAAAATTTCTTCCTAATAGCTCACCTAAATTTCCCTTCTTTGCATTGATACCCATTACTCCTTGGGCTGTCACTACAGGACATCAGAGATGTTTTAAACTCAGCAAACTGGTGGCTAAAATTGGAAACCAGCCCAAGGAATGGGTTAGAAATTGGAAGTCAACCCCAAGGGATATCTCCTGAGGGAAGAGAAGGGTCCATATCTTCTCTTGCAGTATCAGGAGCTGGTTTTATCCAGCTCAGAGTCAGGGGCTAGTGTTCAGGCAGGCTGGAAAATAGAGTGTAACAGTGGGAATTATTGTACTGAAATGAGCATCTCTCCCCAGGCCGTGGGAGCAGGCTGCCCCTGCACCTCAGAGGGGAAGGCCAAGGACCCGTGGTTGAATTCAGCCGTCAAATGCTGAAACTTGGGAACATTTCTGTCAACACCTCCCACGTCTATGAGGTGAGCAGCAGGGGTGGGATGGATCCTGATGGCTCCTGAGGCAGCAGCAAGCCTGGTGGACCTGTGGAATTCCTGACAACATGGGCAGTTGTGGGCAGGGAATATTGGATGTACTGGTCAAATCTGGTGGGGTCAGAAAGGTGTGTCTGCTGTTCATGAAGCCCCAGTCCCTTGGCAATGCCAATTTTTGGCAGCTTTCCTTGGGGATCAGCTCAGAAGCTTCCTGAAAAACAACCCCTTGGCATATGAAACCCAGACTGGGTCAAAAAGCTGCACGTTCAGAGGCTTTTGTGGCAGCACCAGACACAAAGGCACCTTTGCATTGGACTGTTCAGAAGCAGCTGGAACAAACTGGCTGTGTTGAGCTTCAGTACCCTGCAAACAATTCTCAGTCGAGTGTCTCCTGCTTATTCCTGGGAGTCACAGGAAAGCCATCCAGCCTCCTGGCTCACTGCTGGCCCTTGCAAAGGGCTTGGGATTCTTTCCTTTGCTGACCCCTCCCTCACCACACTCCAGCCTTGGTGCATCTCTGACTCTAGAAAAAGAAAAGTGTTCCTGGGAATAAAGCTAAGGATCTTTCTACCTATTTGCCTCCCCCTCAAAATAGTGTCAAGTTTGCAAAAAAAAATAGAGAGCAACTGAAAGAGGGAGAAAATAAGGCACTGCATCATGCCAGACTCTTTCAAAAGCTTGGCTGTGGAAAAGAAAAACACACTGGGTTTTTTTACCAAAAGATGGTGCTGTCTCTATATTTGATGGTGATGCCTCGTTATCAATGTGTTGTTCTCATGATTTGGGAAAAGGTGAATGAGTAGATGGTCCTGTTGGAGCTGTGCTGAGTGGGGCAGTGGCAGCTCTCTGGTGATTGACTACGCAGCTGCCCCACGTTGCTCTCAGGGCCAGCTCTGAATGAGCTTGGTGATGCTGGCCAGAGCTGGACTGCTCTGTGTCCATGGGATAAGCCCAGGGTGACTCTGGTTATGTGCAATTACTGCTGCTTTGCATGAAAACCCAAAGGCAGAACTTGTCCTGTTGTATTTTTTGACTTCTGCCTTTCAGCAGCACAAAGC
Source organism: Poecile atricapillus (assembly GCF_030490865.1). Classification (NCBI taxonomy): domain Eukaryota; kingdom Metazoa; phylum Chordata; class Aves; order Passeriformes; family Paridae; genus Poecile; species Poecile atricapillus. Next base: position 2,333,620 of record NC_081258.1, on the reverse strand, counting down.
ATCTTCTGACTTTTCTGTCTGGGAATTGCATCATTAGAAAATATCTGACAAGAAGGGAAGATTCCACATGAATTTCCATTTTGCTTTCTTGCTGCTGCAGGTGAAACTGATGAACCGAGGAGCTATAGATGCTCCCTTCACCTATATCCCTTCAGCCACAAACGTGGGCTGCTGCTTCAAGTTTGCACCCGAGGAGGGCGTCATTGCAGCAGGTGGGATCCGGACGATTCACATCTCCTTCAATGCCACCGTCCTGGGGAGCTTTGAGGAACAATTCCAGTTCCGTGTGGCTGCATCTCCTACGCCTGTGACCCTGACAGTCTGGTAAGGACTCTGGGAGCTTGCTGGGCACATCTGTAGCTGTCTCTGGCACATCCCCCACCTCCCTCATTTTGGGGTCGAGCAGAGGAAAGAGGAGTTTCCCGAGGTCTTAATCTCTGCTCTGATCCTGGCACTGCCCCAGTGTAGGGTGCCCGGGGGCTGGAATGACTCCTCCCTGCAGGGATCTCCCTCTGCCTTGGGCCATGGCAGGCAGTGGGATGGAGCAGCTTTGGGCAGCAGCTGCTCTGGGCTGTCCCAGCTGAACACCCAGCAAAGCTCCCAGGGCTTTGGAGATGGGGCAGCCTGGGTGATTCTGCACCAGCAGCAGTGTTTTTAAAAACTTCTGCTCATAATCCATCCCAAATGGGCAGCAGCAGCCTCACCTCACCTGTCATGGCCATGCTGTGGGGGACAAGCTGTGCTCCCAAGTCCTGTGCAGAGAGTGCTCCAGTCCCTCCTTTCCACAGCCAGGAAAGGGCTGGGAGACAGGGAACTGTGCAGCAGGAATGTGCCAAGGACATGGGCATCATCCCATGGGCTGGTGCCATTGCAAGAGATAATCCTGGCCCAGCAAAGGGAGAAGGGGTGATAATGGGGGAGGCAGAGCTCAGTCCTCAGTTCCACAGCAGCATGAGGGCTTGTCCCTGCTAGCCTGAGCCATGTGCTGGTAGGATAACGTCGTGCAAGCAGGAAAGCTGATGCTGGCTGCTCTGGAGCTTTGGAGCTAGGCTGCTGCTGTTGGGAGGCACTGGATCAAGGCAGTAAAGAAATGAATGCAACCTGCACTTGATTATACCAGTGAGATAAGGGAGATGGATCAAAAAAGAATAAGAAAATTATGACTTAGCAAGAGGAAAGTGGTTAGTAGGTCTGCCCGTAGTGGAGAAACAATTATGCTGGCTTTGTTTTTGGAGGAAAAGTGCTGCTCTTTTATTTTGGAAATCAAGAGGGAACCTTTCACCATCAATTGATTCTCCTCTGTCTTCCCCCAAACTGATCATGGGCTATTATTGCATAAGCAGCTTTCTCCCTGGGCAAGGGCAGGTGTCTCTTGTAGAGATGTGTAGAGCAGAGCCAGTGGCAGTCCTGGGAACACAAGAGAAGGCACAGTTCACTGGTCCTTGATTTTTAACCAAAAAGCAGAGTGGGCATTGATTGGTGTCAAGCACAAAATAAACTCGTGAGTGTTGTGCAGCTTCAAGTGCTGATTTCAGTGGATGTTGGTGACTTTTGGAGCCTGTCTGCTGGGTTCAAGGACAGGTGAGGTGGTGTGGTAGATTCAGGACACCCATGTTTGGTTGTTTAAGCCATTGCCCTTGGCTGTGCCGGCTGCTGCACTGGTGACAAGCTGGTCCTTTCCTCTAGGATTCATCTGTCCACTGTGCAGAACTGTTGCTGCTCTTTTCAGAGGATGCTTGGGGCTCCCCTGGCTTCATGTCTCTAAACTCTGTCTGTAATGATTGTGTGGGTCAAAATCTCCTGAGAAAGCTCCTCCATGGGAACACCAGTTGGAGCTAAGAAGCAGCAAAGCAGGGAGCCCGTGGCTGGAAAGGCTGGTTACAGAAGTTTGTGGGGACTTTTATGTCCATCACATTACAGATGGGGAAACTGAGGCAATGGAGCCATGTCTGGGTGTGTGTTCAGGGTCCTTCATGGCACCACCAGCACCTGGGGGCTTTTCCTGCCTGCCCTGTGCCCAAATCCCCACCAGTGGCTGTTGGCTGACGGCCACTTGGCTTCAGCTGCCTCCTGCCCACACGGACACTGTGCTGAGCACATGGTGCTGTGTTGATTGGAAACCCACGGTGCCCCTGGCACCAGGCTTTATGTCCCCGAGCCACGGCTGCCACAGGCTTTGTGAGTCCCTTTAACCGAGGCATTTCCTCCTGCTCTGTGCTCGTCATCGCAGGGGCTGTGTCACTGGACCTGCTTTACACTTCGACCTCCATGAGCTCCACTTCGGTGACATCTCCTTTGGTGAGTGTTCCCTGGGCTTGGGCACAGCGTGAGGGACCTGTGCATTCCAAAATGAACCACTTGAACATAAAAACATCCATCACTCGTGTTCTGCCACAGCAGCCTCTTCAGGCTGTGAACTCCAGGGCTGCTGGTGCCTCAGGTAGCATTTTGCCATTGTGAGATCAAACAGAACCAAGGAATAGAAGCTCTGGGCTGTGCCTAAAGTTGTTTTTTCCCCCATCTGTGTTCAAATGACTCTTGGTGAGCAGGCCTGGGAGAAGTCTCCTCCCCACAGAGCTGGCCAGCCAAGCCAGATGTGCACTGCAGAGCAGTGGTGGCTGGTGTCCGGGCTCTGCAGGACATCCCCACCATGTGTGGCTGTATCTCTGCCTTTCCAGCATGGAAAGCAAATCTCAGAGCTAAAGTGGGGTAAACCCTTGCAGGCAGCAATCACAGTGAGCAGCATGGGTGTGATGGCCCCCTTTGTTGGTGAGGTGGGACATGGTTCCTAATCACTGCTCTCGAAGCAAGGCTCAGGTTTGCCTCCAGCTGAATGTGCTCTGAGCTGTCACCTGCTCAGTCTGTTTGGGCCAAACCAAGAGATGCCTTAAGGATGCTGCAGAGAGAAACTGCATTAGGGTGCTTTGCATCACGTTCTAGCTCCTGATTCCATCCTCACTTTCTTTTGCTGTAGCTTCTTCTCAATGACAACTCACTGTTTATACACCTTGCAAACAGAGGGAGTGTTGGCAGACTTAACAGGGAATTTTACAGCTTGAATTTTCAAAGTAAATGCTCGGTCTGGGTGCACACTCATCAGGGAGAAATAACTGGTGCTGGTTTGGGGCAGGTGAAGGAGCTCTTCCCCATCAGAAAGAGAGACACTACCAGTGCTCAGCAGGGCTAAGAGTGGGCATTTTCAAGTTTGAAGTTTGGAATCAGTGTCAAAGGGAACTGAGTGATGATTAATTCCTCATGTAGCTTCTCGGTGAGCTGTAGTTCAGATAGTAAAGAGCTAAACTCCAATCACCCTTTCATCCTACCAGGGTATTCACACCAGGAGTCATGACACAATTGGTGCCTAAATGGATATTTGTGTCCTTTTCCCAGGCTTTCCCCGCACCATGACCTGTCGCCTCACTAACACCTCCCCGGTGGCCGTGACATTCAAGCTCCGCATGTCGGACGATGGCACGCAGCCTGCTGTCAGTAGCTTGGATCAGATATGCAAGGACAGTGACCCATCCTGGAGGAAGGGAATTCATTTCTATGTGGAGCCAAGGGAGTTTACAATGAATCCCAGCCGAGGGACCATCCTGCCCCAGGGACACCAGGATATCGAGGTATGGGAAGAATCCAGCCACACACGCTTCAGCACCAGGGCTAAAGCTTCACTGGAGTGTGGGAGGGCTTTAGCTCTGCTGCCAGCTTTGAGGATCATGTGAGTGAGAGATCTGCACTGGCCTGAGGCCTCTGTTAGCTGGGTTACTCAGGATGTTCCTGAAGCAGCACTGTTTTGTTCCCAAAATCATACGCTGGGATCACATACTATATGGTAAAGTACTGGAGCCATTCTTGTGTTTTTGAGAGCAGTTTCTTTGACTGCAAGTGGGCAGAGGAAGGATGAGGACAGAATGAGAGATGTCATTGTAGAAAGCAGTTTGCTTTTCTTCTTGGTCTCACGTCTCCTCTCCTGGGGAGCAGAATGATTTGTGTTCATTGCAGGGATCTCCAGTGAAGACAAAAAGCTCTGCAGCCATGAACTGCCCAGCACCTGCTGGGCCACATTTGCCCTCAGCTTCCTACTGTAAAGCTGAACTCATTCTGTCCAAGTCAGCAGATTTCATCTGCATTTGTGTCATTGTAGTCAGATGAAAAATTGGCCCCTTAATTTGAGTACAGTGGTGTGTAGAGCTTTAGCCTAATGTTTTCATTTAGCTGACCTATGCCCTAATAGCAAGGTGTGTTTAATAAATCTGGGATTGCCAGAAGGCTTTTGTTACTCTCAGAGACTGTGCTCTACACATGGATCAGCAGAATAATGAAATTAAAAAGTCCTCCCTTTCCTTACCATGAAAGAAGAACTGGAGAATAGCACATGTGGGTAATGAGCTTTTATAAGGAAGAATTTAGTGCTCTTCTCTTCCACCAGGTGACCCTGTGCTCCAACACGGTGATGGAATACTACCGGAAAATGCTGGTGGACCTGGTGGGCCTGGAGGGTGTTGGCAAGGAAGTGGCATCACTGATCATCACAGCCAGGTACCTGCACTTCCCTGGCCTCTCCCAGCACACTGCCTTGCACAGGGTTTGCTGGCTGCAGCTCCCAAGGAGAAGTGTTGTTTCATGTTCTCATGTTGTGACCAGCTGGACATGAGAACAGCAGTGCTTGGAAAGCAGCCTGTGGTGAAAAGCAGCCCTGCTCACAGCCCAGCACAGTCCTGGGCCTTTTTCTAGAGGCACCAGGAATGATATCATTTATTGGCCTGGTTTTTGGTGCTTGAGCTGGAATACATTTCCCAAGGGCCTGCTCTCCTTCTTCCTGCAAGAGATGGAGCTGTGCTGGGTTGAGACCCCCCTGCTTTGGTTTGGGACACACCAAGCAGCCTGCTGAGAGTCAGGGTCTGGTTCTGTTCATGAGGGCACGTGACAGTGGGGAAATGGCTCACAGCCAGAGTGGTGAGGGCAAGATCTTACAAGGGGAAAAGAGCCCTTGATGTGGCAAGTCAGCTCTAGTTTTTCTCCTTTCCTCTGCTTCCCATTTTGAGCTTTAATGTTTTCAGACTTAAACCAAAAGTTGTTCTTGCTGCAGCAGAATTCCATCCTGCCAGTTTCATGACAAGAGGGATGCAGTTCCCTGGTGCTGCTCCCTCTTGCAGGCAGAGCCATGCAGTGAGTGCCTGGGCTGCAGTTTTGTCAAGCAAGTGCAAATGGGGACAGTCAGTGCATGGTGCTGTGGAGTGAAGGACCAAGGGAGCTGTAGGAACTGGGAGGGGGTGATCACCCACTCTGTAGGGCAGGTGGTGTCCCATGCCCTCCAAAGCTGGGGCAAACAGCTGAGTTTTCAGGCAGGGCAACAGCCCCGTGGGAGAGAAGGGAGTCATTTTCACTGAGACCCTGGAGTCGTGTGTTCCTTGAGCCTTAGTGAGCACTGATCCTTGTTGGGAATGCTCCCCCAGAGCTCATGGATCACAGACACAGTTACAGGAGTCCTTGCAAGCCTTCTTGGGTAAAGGAGAGGCTGAGGCAGCTGTGGGACAAAGAAAGTGCTCTGCCTGGGGCACTTGGCAGCCTCTGGGTGCTGCCTCTCAGGGTTTGCCCCTCCTTGACAAGACCTGTTTGAGTGGGAAGGCTTTGAAGGCAATTTATCACTGTAGGGCTGTTAAATGTCTGTTTGACAGTGACAAATGGGTTATCTATCTTTGGGGGTAAGTGTTCTCTGTTCTCTCAGTATCTCTGATTCCCTTGGGGTCATCTCTTTGCCCAGATGTCTGGTTCCTGAGCTGCAAGTGTACCCCCAAATCATGCGCTGCAATCAGTGCCTCCTGAAGGAGCCATACGAGAAGAAGTTCATCATCACCAATAAAACTGACCTTCCTGGCTGCTACGGGCTTATTCCCCAGGTTTGGCATTGCATCCACCTCCTCCTCTCAAATATTATTGAGGAGATTATTAGGGGAAAAAAGGGTTTGGATAAGACCTTGCTGGTTTCTGTTCAGTCTTATTCAGGATCTTCTGAGAACAGGATCCTACCTGAATGTAAACTTTAGGAGGCAGTTTAACCTCCTGAGGAAACAGTTTATGTTCTAGTCTTCAGGGTGTTTTCTGGTGGGAGATCTTAGAGGGTTGTGAAAAGCTGCTGCACCCCCAGACACCAACAGCTGTGCTGGCAGCCTCCTTGCAGGACCCCCTGAGAATGCTAAGCCTGCAATTCTTGCATCTTATTTGGGCCTTTTCCCTTTGTCCTGGGGATTTTTAAAACGTGTGTAAGTTGCTGTGGCAGTGGATGTTAAGGAGTTTAAAGTTGAATTTGGAGGTCCCTCTGAAGCTGCATTTGATTCTGTCCCTTCCAGAAACGCAAGGAGGACTCTCCTGTGTTGTACTCCAGCCCCAAACCCTGTGGCATTGTCCAGCCTCACAGCACTGCAGAGATTCCGGTTACAATCGAGGTGCAAACATTGGGCGATCATCGCACCAATGTTCTGATCGGCGTGTTTGGGGATGAAAGAAACCCACTGGTGAGTGCAAGGGGAGATGTGTGCCTTTGTGCAACTCCTCCTGGCAGGGTGCAGAGTGTGCAGGGATTCTTCTGGGGCCAATCATTTGTATTTTGAAAGTTTCTCTTACTTTAATCCTTTTTAATTTGGAGGTGAATATGTAATTTCTTATTTTTTTTCCCCCAAAAGCCCAGCATTTCAGCTGGAGAGTGGTTAAATAATAAATAATAAATAACTTAAGTAGAGTTGAGCTGTTTAAGCTTTTTTAGGTTTCCCTGTTGTGGTTTGTTTTGGCTTTTTTAAAAATCTTTCTTTCCTGCTTCTTCCTGGAACAGAGAGCAGAACTCCTGAGCTCTGGAGAGCTGGCAGAAATCTATGGAACTCCAAAGAAGATAGACTTTGGCATGATCCCACCGCTACAGCCGAGCTCACAAACTCTTACCCTCTTCAACAAAGGTCTTGTCCCTGTAGACTTCAGGATAAAGATTGTAAGTACCTGTGGGGCTGTTTTCCAGGGAATTGACTGGTAAGTAGCAGCCATGACTTTTTATGACTGGTTTTTATATGCAAGATTTCCATCTGGCCCATGTGGTGTGAGAGGTGGCAGGATACTCCAATATTCCATCTGAGCGAGGCAAGAGGAACCTGGCTCTGGAGTGGTTTTAGCTGGGGCCCTCAGTGAAATCAGGTGCAGAGATGTTGGAGCAGAAACGAGTCTGGATTGTGTTGACAGGTCCTCCCTTAACTTTATGGAAGGTCTTTAGATGTGTGTGTCACATTTTTGGAGCTCTGAGATCAAGAGAAACCTGTGGTCCTTTGCTCCCCAGAGAGCCTGGATTTCCCTATGGTTTCCCTGTTCCAGCTCCATTTGCTTTGTGCCAAACTGCTGTTTGTAGTGGAGAGCAGGGTGTGAGCTCTGTCCTCAGGCTGCAATTGTCACACCTCCTGTGGCTCAAGCCAGTTGGGCTGTGCACACCAAGATGTGTGGGGGTTGTGCACCCCCCCAGCCTGGGATCTTTGTGCTGTTGAAGAGCATCTTTGGGGAGCAGCTGCAGAGAAAGGCTGTTTTAATATGTGGAGCTTGCACAGGGCAGAAGGAGCTGGGGCTGCTCCCCTGGCAGGGAGAGCAGGGCTGGCACAGCCAGGAAGGGCTTGTAGGCTGGGGCTGGGGCTGGCTGGGTTGTCTGCTGGAGGGGGAGATCTGGGAGGGGCTTGAGGTTGGTTTTTCTTCATGCTGGATGTGGTGAACTTGTGGAGCTGCCTCAAACCTGATACTATGGCCTTGTTTTTGTTTGTGGATAAAGCATCAGGCCATGTGGGAGAGTCCAGCCACAGCCTCCTGGGCCAAGGAGGAGGGCTGTGAATTTGAACTTGCTGCTTTTCCAGCTGTCTGGGGGATAAATGCAACCTTCAAGTGAGGGGTTTTTCCAGGACAGCTTTCTCTAACTCCACAATGAAATTCTGCTTTCAGCCTTTGCAGGGAGCAGTGCACCTTGGCTGGGTGGGCCTGGCATGTAAATGATGGGTTTCACATGCTCGTAGCAGGGCTGGGCCTGCAGAGCTGTGTCTGTACAGCTGTGCTGGTGCAAGACCTTTCCTCCCTCCTCTGAGCAGCTTCCAGCTCTCTTGCCCAATCCATGCAGTCCATGAGAAAGCAGATGACGAGTTCTTGGGAAGAGTGGGCCATGTGCACAGAGCACACATCATCCAGTTTCCTTTCTGCTTCTTGCTTTTCTGCTCTGCTATAACCATTTCGAGGTGGCTTTTCCAAAGCAGAGGGCACTGGGGCACCTCTCTACAGCTGATGGTCAGTGGGAAGTGAGGGCTTCACTCCTTCAGGGGATCTTGAGAAGCACTGATGGCCCCTTGGGCAAGAATAGTTTGGTGTTGGGGTTGCAACTGGTATTGCAGTGATGTTCTTCAGGATCTCAGCAGTGTCCTCCAGCTGTGTGGTTTCTGGAGTGGGATTTGAGCAGTCCTGGCTTCCTCTGGCCTTGGGCCTTTGTGAGAAGGCAGGAGAGAGAGAAAGCAGCTTTCCTTGGCACACACTCCAGAGCAAGAGTGGGGAAGGAACACTCTCCTGAGGATAAACATCCCTTGGGTTGGGCAGAACTGGGTTCATTAGGTGAGTCTGTTAAAGGAGAAGAAAATACAGGTTGGATGAGCTCTGCTGTTGCCTGAGACTGTAGCTCAAATTTAGGGAAATGAAGCCTTTATGATTTTTATCCTCCCCTCTTTAGTCTGTCCTTTTCTTATATCCCACAAGAGATGAAGGTGTATGGTTTCCATCCTAAATGCATCTTCTGCTTGTCTTACAGGCTGAAAAACCCCAGTGCTTTGTTCTTGAAACAGAAGAAGGAGTGATCCCCGCTAGGGGTGAGGTTCCTGTGACTGTCACAGCCATCCTGGATGACACTGGGCATTTTGCTGACTCCATCCAGCTCTTCATTGGGAACAGCTTTTGCTTCAGCTTCTTACTGAGGGCTATGGGCACTGGCACCACAATTGTCACAGACAAACCACTGGCCCCAGAGCTCAACTTGGGATACCAATTCAGGTAGGAGATCTCCCCACTCCCACCTCTCCTCCTGTCTCAACAAGGAGCAGTTTTGCTGTAGTCCTTCAGGCAAAATCTTCTTCAGTGTTCCAATCCCTGAGTCCTTCCCTGAAGGCAGAGATTCCTTCAGAAACATGTGGTGGCCAGTTGAGAGTTGTTAGATACCCTCAAAAGCCACTGAAAGGGAAACCAGTTGCTAAATGGCCACTGAATTGTCTTTAGTTGTAATACATTTATGTCCTCACTTGATCAAGCAGTGGTGTCACAGCTGCCCCAGAACAAAAGGTTCCCAAAAGGGCGCCCGGGTGAGGCGGTCCCTCCGTGGGGCTGAGGGACCAAGGGAAGATGGCCTCACACCCTTCCCTTCTGAAATGGCACTTCCCAGGCAAGCAGGGCCTGGGAACAGAGAGACAGGAGGGTACCAACCCCCCCAGGAAGGCAGGAGCCCACGGAGCAGTTCCAGAGCCAGATGGAAACTGCTGGTTTGTGTGGGGCCCGCACTGCCCCTGCCGCTTCCTCCTGCTGTTCCTGGGCCCTGCTGCTGCCCTGCTGTGCCCAGGGCCTCGATGGCTTTTTTGCTGCCAGCAGAGTTTGCAAAGTTCACTTCAAAACAGTTTCTAATTGTTCTACAAACGGTAGAACTTCTAAAAGTTCTACAAATGGCTATCAGTGCAAAACCAAAGCTGCTATCAAGGAGAGAGGCCCTGCTGCCCTGGTTTCCTCTCCTGGAGCAGGCAGATGATTTTTCCCAGCTTGCTGGGATCATGCAGAAGCTGCCTCTGAGCTGCCTTTTAGAAATGCCTGCAATCATACCCCACACACAAGGTCCTCAAGGGCAGCATCTCAAAGATTCACTGACAGTGTCGGGCATAGAATAATGCAAAATACAGTAACAGGACAAATCAGCCCAGAACAAACATTTTGGAGGAAAACACCAGGTCCTGTTAGTCTCGCCTTGAAAATGCTACATTAGCATTATAAGCAGATTTCTCTTTGCAATAATGACATCAGAAGGGCAGCTGATCAGACAGTTTCTGGTCCACATTAAGAGCTGGAAATGAAGACAGTCTCCAAGTTATTAACACCTCAGATTGCTCATTGGGAGCAATCTGATGAGCAGGGAAACAGCTGCTCCCACACCATTTTCCATCCTGGCTTCTCTTCTAGCCACCTTCCCAGTACTCATCAGTTCCAAGTAACAAACAGGGGCCACCATTTCCATCGGCTCTTCTGGAGCGTGGAATGCTGGAGGCCACCCAAGAAGAAGGGCCAGAGCGTCTCAGCCCTCAGCAGCCCGAAGGCCGAAGATGATTTGGAGCCCCCCGGTCGTACAAGCGCCGTGTTCGGGCTGGAGCCAGGCTCATGGGAGCTGCAGCCAGGCGAGTCTGTGGACATGGTGCTGCGAGGCTTCTCCCACACCCCACAGGTGAGGTCCCCACCAAGGGCTGAGCCTGGGGAGCCCTCAGATCCCCTCCCCTGGCCTTGTTCCACAGTGCCTTGACATTTGCCTGGGGAAATGAGCAAGGGCCTTCAAGAAACTGGTTTAAGACCGCACGTTTCTGTGGCAGCACCAGTTGCTTTCCTTGCTGGCCACCAGCAGACCAGCTAAGGCTTTATTGGGATTCCACAGCTACCAAAACCCAGTGCTGATCCCAAAGCAGGGCTGGAAGGAAATAATGCTCTTTTGGGGCAAACAGTGTTGCATGGTGAGTCAGCAAAGAAGGGCAGAGAAAGAAGTTACACTTAGACTAGGAGCACAAAAAGAAAGTGAATTAAACAAGTGCCAAGTGGTTTCTCTGGGGTAAGCACAGATAAAACAAAAGCCATGTGAAGGGAGGGAAGTTCTCACAGGTGCCTTTTGTGGGCATTGGGGTGCAGTGTTAGAGACAACTGAGTGCAGAATAAATCAGCTGCATCACGGCAAGAAAAGGAGGCAGTGCCCACTGTAACTCTGTGGCAGGAATAGGGCCTGTGGTGGGTGCTGAGCCAATGCAGGGCATTTGCTGGTGCCCTGCCACCATCCACTGCTGACAAGTGACTCTTGCATGCAGGAGGTGCGGGATTACATGAAGTGTGAAGCTGTGGTTGGCACAAGCATGGTGACAAAGAAGATAATAGAGACGATCATTAGCTGCAAGTTCATAGATCCCTCTATAGAAGTATCAGCCAGAAAACTCTCTTTCCGGGTGGAGAAGGTAAGTCTCTGGATTGCATCCTGGCATTTAGCAGCGTGGCTGAGGGGGGTGTGTCCTTGTGTTAAAGCCCCTCTTTGCTCTTCCTGAGGCACTTGGTAAAGTGAGTGAAGATGCTTTTAGAGATGAGACTGGTATTTAACTGCCCCAAAGTAAAACTGCAGTTACAGCTGCACTGCAGTGGGGATCACGGCCACTTCCAGGGAAATGCCAGTTTCTCTGCTCACTCTAAAGGGAGGTTTCTAAGGATCCTCCAAGGCACGATGATGTCTGTACACTGATGCTGTAGGGAAGTTGGGGGGAAGAATGGAAATTTCTGTGAATTCCTCAGGCTAAAGAGGAAAAACCCATCATCTCCTGTGTCTCTTTGCCTTCTCTGCTGTTGGCATGGATGCTTTATGGTATAGCTATAAGGTATAGCTCTGTGCATTTCCCTAGGCCTCACCTGCTTCAAGAGACCCCAAGACATCCTGCAGTGATGATAACACTGAGGCAGAGCAGGTGCCCTTTAGTCTCTGGATCCCAGCTCCAGCATCATCTTTCCCTCTCCTGCAAGTTGTCTGAAAATGAGAAGATGTTTCATGATTTGGTTTCTGTAGTTTCAGGCCTCTCCTTTGGCTCCCAGGCTTCCACTGAAGTACAGAATCCCTGGGACAGGCAGTTCAGATGTAATTAGAAGCCTTTCAGCTCTCCCTGATTCTGCCTGGGTTCTGCTCGATGCCACACACACAAACTGATTCATTGCACACTATGGCACAGCACCTGTTTGATATCAGTACATGCAGAAGCAGTTTCCCAAAGTCTCTGGTTTCTCTAAACCATGCAGGAAGCCCAGCACAATGCCCAGACAGGAAGGAAGAGCCTAGGCTGATCACAGCTTTGAGACCACACACACCTTGTCCCTGTAGCAGGGGCTGCAGGACACGTGTTGCAGACTGACTGCTTTTATGAGGCTGCTAGAGCCAATAAGGTTGTAAGAAATGACAGCGTGTGAGTGAAGATCATCCAGTGCTGTTCTGCCCAAGAGAGAGACAAAACTGGAGACAAATGGCCTGGATTCACTTTCTGCTTTAGGTCTTGTTCAAGCAGCCACCTCCTCTCCTATTCCCTCATCTGTACATGGGAGTGGTGCCCTGTCCCCAGAGGATGCTGTGGTTTCTAAACATGACAAGCATCTGCTATAAAGAAACATCTCCTGGAAAAGTAGAAACAAATAGAAAGGATCAATAGAATGTATGCACTTGTGGGGCTGAAAGATGTGAGATGCAAGAGAAGCAGGAGGAGGTCTCTGGCTACTTGAGGCTGTTTTTCCTTGTTTCCATAGAAACCCAGTGATGTCCTAACTCTGCAGTACCAGCCTTTGGCTTTAAAAAACACCTGCTCCCTGCCGCTCCACCTCGTGCTGGACGTGGAGCAGCCGTTTCTGGTCTGTGATGAGGAGCAGCAGCCCCTCCCAGATGGCCAGGTGAGCAGCCCTGGACTCCTCCAGTGGGGTTGGAAGAGGAGGGATGTGCTGGTGCCTTTCTCTTGGGAGGGCCTTGAGTCAACAAGTTTATTGTGTAGCATCAGCAGTGGGCTGGCCTGGGCTGCATCAGCAGAGCTGCTGAAGGAATCAAAATATTACCTGAATTGAGAAGTTCCATCCTGGCTTTAAGGCACAAGGAGGAGGGAGCAGGCAATTTGGCCAGGGCAAGCCATGCAGTAAAGGTGTCTCCTGGAAAGCATCCCAGCTCTCCAGCAGCCAGCCCCTTGTATTGCTGCTGAGCACAGAAACGTGAGCCTGAGGGAATCCTGGACTGGACTGTGGTGCCTGCAGTCAGACCCTTGCTATAAAGAAGTGAACAATGAACTGAGAAGCCCATGCTGGGGCCACACTTGGAGCATTCACTGTTTCATGCTGTCAGACCTTGGCATGTCATTAATTACTGTTCATCTCCTTGCAGCCTGTGACAGTGGGTGTAGAGGAGACCTGCCATGTCTACATCGCATTTGACCCAGCTTACAAACTGGAGCTTAACAGCTGGCAAGAAAAGAAGATTCTGAAGATAGACATGGTTAGGGACCATCCTAATGTGGAGCATATCGAGCTTTGGGGAGAAGTCCACTTCCCCAATCTCCAAATCCAGCCCAGCAGCCTGGAGTTTGGCTGCATCGTGGCTGGCACGGAAGCAGTGCGCTCTCTGAGGATGAGCAACTGCAGCCCCCTTCCTGTGGAGTACCACTGGTCATTCCAGGCAGACAGCCAGGTGCACAAGTTCAGGTATGTGCACCTTTGCCCTCTCCTCTTCTTCCTGGTGTCCTGTTTGTGCTTTGCAAAGAACAGAGCTGTTTGTCTAGGATCTGACAGACTGCTCTGACTTCTCCTTGTGCAAATAACACTGACCAGCTGTGGTCAGGCTGGATGCTCAGGGAATAGGTTTTCCACCAATTTGGTGCTGTGTACCCCCATAGTGGTTTCCCTTGGGATGGAAAGCTGGGGCCAAAGCTGCTTTCTCAGAGCTCTGTGGCCTGAGGCAATGTCCACCTTGATGAGGGGCTCCTAATCCCAGCTCCCACAGTGCTGCTGGAGGCCCTTTTGGGGGTGCCCTTTTGGCCCCTCTGCTTTGGGATGGGTCCTCTCTGCAGGAGCTGCTCTCTGCTCCTTGCCTTCCTCATTAGAAACACAAGCAGAGTTACCCTGAGCACCTGCTTCAATCTAAAGTGGGGAATGTGACCTGAGTCACCTGGGAGTGTTGGAAAATGCCAACCACCCCCCTGCACTGTCAGGGAAACATTCCTGATAAATACCTGGTAGAGCTGCAGAGTTTCTGGCACTGGGCATTGGCAGGGCTGTGCTGGCTCATCACTGGCTGGGTCTGCCCTTGGTGCCTCAAATCTCACTTTTTGCTCTCCTCCTTCTGTGTCTTTTCCTCTCCCACTGTGCTTTTTGCATCCTCACAAGGTGTTAATCCCTGTCCTCTGTAGTTCCTCAATGCAAGCAGTTGCAGCTGCCTGCACCACTGCTACCTCAGTGTCATCCCTGGGCTGGTTTAGAACAGACCTGCTCCAGCCTGGATTGGGAAGGGCTGGATCAAACCATTCCTGAGTTCAACGCCCCAGCACCCAGCCAGGGGCTGCATCCTGACCAGGAGCTCCTCATGCAGGTGTCCCTCCCTCCCACTGCAGCTCCCTGCTCACAGTTATGTTATTTTCCAGATATGAACTTTGCCCACCTCAATTCAGACCCCCACCACCAAAGCTGAAGAGTTCCTGTTTGAATTGCTCAGCATCTCAATGGAGCCACCGCAGTATTAAAAATGTGGAGGAGCCAGACACAGCCCTGAAAGAACCACAGGATCTTGGCCAATCTTCAAGAGCAGAGGTAGATTTTCTTGTACACCGAGTGCTGTGTTGTCTCCCCAGCTTGCCACCACCAAGTCATGCTCATGCTGACCTCCCTTTTTGCTGCCCTGCTGTTTTGTGCCTTGAGAGTGGGCTGGGCAGCGGGGCCTGTGGATGGACATGGGCTGTGTGGGAGGGAGGAGCAGGAGAGTTTTCCTTGGAGAAGCCTGCTCAGATCCTACAGATCTAAGCTCAGCACAGATCTGTGTTGAGTGTGGGATTGTTTTGCCTTGTTTTCTTCACAATGTAAGATGAGGCTTTCATGTGCATCATGATGATAAGACCTCCAGCTTCCTTCCCAGAGCAAGCTGTGATGAGTCCTGATCTCCATGTACCCTCTTCCCAACCCTGCCAGAGCACCTGTTTCCAGGTCTCTGCTTTCACCTGAGGGCTGGTATTGCAGTGGTGGGCCTGAAGCTGTCTTATAAAATGAGACTTTGCAAAGTGTCTCTCTCTTCCTCTCAGCATAGAAAATGGCTTGTTTTTCAGCTGCCAACATATATTCGTGGAAGGCATTACATCCCAGTGGGGCTGGCAGGATTCAGTCACTCCGTGGATGTACCATGGACTCCCCTCAAAGTGGAGAAGGTAAGAGGGAATCTGTCTCCCTTCCACATTTTCAGTGTGGCAAGCAGGGCTGTAGCTCCCAGCCCCACTGGTGGCCCTCAGCATTGCCCACAGAGGGGCCTGGCATCCCTCCAGACCCATCACAAAGTGCTGCTGAAGCAACTGGTTATTGGAGAGGCCGTGCAGGACATGTTGTAGGGAGGCCCAAGGACGCTGTGCAGCACCTGTGGAGGGCATTGCTCCCCCTGGACATCATCAGCTGGTCCGTAGGAAAGTTTTGCAGGAGCTTTTGCTGTAGCACCTTGAAAAAGCAGCATATAAATCAGAGAGAGAGAGGGGAAAAGCCTCAGGAGTCAGATGAGCTGGGCTGGGGTCCTTCCCTGAGCTCCAAGAGCTCTCACTCTGAGTGTCCCGCTTTTCTAAAAGCAGTCATAAATGCTTTTTAAAGGCAAGTTGTGCATCAGAGAGAATTTCTACTGCCAGGAGACATCCCAGTTCACTTTAATGTAGTGTATTAATGCATTGATCCGTGAGTATGGGAGAAGATTTTCCTCACGGTCCCTCCACTGGTCAGTGGCATGGATACAGGATGAGATCAGGATGATTCTGGCTGTGTTGTTTGAGGAATAGATCCCTCTGGCTACAGCTGCACTTTGCTCCAAGGTGCTCTTCTGCATCCATTTCCATGCTCAGCACCTCAATCTCTGCTGTTCTCCGTGCAGGCTTTCAGTATCCTGCCGCTGTCGGGTGTGCTGCAGCCGGGAGAGAGACAGCAGGTCTCCTTCACCTTCACTGGCCACCTCAACACCATGGCCCATGTCACAGCGCTGTGCCACGTGGAGGGAGGCCCCACCTACGAGGTGAAGCTGAGCGGGGAGGCCTCACGTGTCAGCTACTCCCTGAGCGCCCGGGAGATCAACTGCGGCTCCCAGGTACCACACGGCTCCCCTGGCACAGCTCCTCGCCTTGCTGCCTTCCTGCCCCCCTCGCTCCAGGGCTCCCTTCCCAGCCCCTTTGTTGTCTCTGGGGCTTGGAAGTTCAACCTTTGAGGGACACATCTGGCATCCAAGCTTTCAAATGGCCGTCTCCAACCCTCTCCAAAATGCTGGGAATACCTCTTGTTCAGGGGACTTCACACTGCCTCCTGAGGCACCCCAGGGGGATGCTCTGGACGTCCCTCTGCTGATCCACTCCTAAAGCCTGACCTCCAAGGAGATGCTCTTGTCTAACGCTCTTCTTAATCCATGCAATAATCAAGGGAAGATCTTGGGCTTCCAGTCACTATAGTTGGAGAGACTGTCCCAGAATGATCCCCACTTCACTCTTTTTCAGTTGAAAGCCCACAGCTATTTCCAGCTGCTGGCCCTGTCTGTGTTGCTCTGTGTGACTCCCTTGTTGCCTGTATGCTGCTTGCCAATACTTGCATGCAGGTGCCTTTTCTTTTGGAGTACCTCAGTGCTGTCTCTGTTTCTCCTGGCTGTTGGTGACCCCTCAGAGGGCCTGTGTCCCCACAGTGAAATGTGTTCATTTATTACTGGCCCTCCCATGGTTGTTGCCACACCTCTGGGTGCTGCCAGAGCTCCCTGGTCTTGTGCAGGTGTCCTGTGCCTGGGGGTTCCCCGGGTTCCCAAGTGCCCCTATCTCCTCTCTGGTCCCTGCTCCCATCATGGGTCTGCTTTCAACCCCAGGAGAGAGGAAGGAGATTCCCAGCAGCAGGCCTGGGTCTGTAACTTCCCGCTCTCTGCCTTCTCTGCAGATGTTTAACGAAGTTCATCACAGCACGGTCATCCTGGCGAACACCAGCAAGATTAAATTCAACTGGGTGCTAGAACCCAGCACTGCAGACCAAGACCTGCCTGGTGTGTTTCTGGTCAAGCCCACCACTGTAAGTAGCACAAGTGACTGACCCCAGCCCTGTCAGGTGGCCCAGGAGAGTGTTAAAGGGACAAAAGAGGGGGAGGGGGAAAAGGGAGAAAAATGTCCGAGGGGAAAACCCCAACCTCAGCCACGAGATAGAGAGGGCTGTAAGCAATTTCTTCTGGGGGCAGAGAAAGTCAAACAAGTGCTATTGAAAGTCAATAAAGCAAAAGGAACAGTGGTGGGTGCTTGGCTTGGGTGCTTAGCCACAGCCAGAGGCACACCAGTCAACACAACTACATCCATTATAGACCCTGGGTATTGCAACAGCCTAATACAAATTCACAAATGGTTACACATATTCAAATATTTTAACATAGTTCCTCCTCCATCCTGTCTTTTTGGAGCATGTACAGTTGCCCTAGTCCTGGTCATTTGGTACTTTTTGACACATTCAACAGGTTTCCATTAACTTCATTGGTTAAATGTTAATATTACAGCAACTCTTCCCCAACACTGGTATCACCACAAAACATTTGCCTTAAAAAAATTCTAAACTTTAACAAAAATTCTTTGACAAAAGCCAGCATTATAAAACACACAGTATTTACTCTAACAATTGCAAAAGCCAACACTATAATGTATTTATCACAAAGGTGATGTGGTCTGATGGTTTCTAGACAGAGAACCTGTCTTCTCAGCCTGTCTGTCCCCTGAGCCATCCCCCATCAAACACTCTGATGTATTCCCTTCCTCCTCTCCCATTCCTGCAGGGCTCCATTGCATGTGGCAGGAAGCAAGTGCTGAGATTCTCTTACATGCCAGGAGTACCAGGAGCCTTTAGCAGGACATACCAGCTTAAAGTGGGTGACCTGGAGCCGGAAAAGATCTGCCTGAAAGGAGAAGCGTCCTTTCCTATGATCAGTGTGAACCTGCCCTGGAACATCAAAGGTGGGCACTGCCTGTGTGCCCCCAGGAAGGGCCCCTCTGTTTTTGTTCCCTACCAAATGCCCATAGGGCAGCTCATGCCCACCTGCACCAAGCCTGGAGGGCTGCAGGACTCCCAGAGCCACTCAAGCCATCTGACTGCTTTGTGAGTCTTGAGCAGAGGATCCCAGGTGGCCTTTGTCCCAGGAACCATCCTGCAGAGCTTGCCAGCACATCTGGCAGGGTCCTGAAGGATGATGGCTGGACTGAAAGGCTTGGGAAAGCTGTAAGAGAGGCTGGCAGGGCTTCTGGCAGGGTTGGATTTGCGTGACATTGCAGGGGATGAGACGTTCCTCTGTGGGGAGGAAGATGGGTGGGAGTGAACATGAGGATTCCGAGAGGAGCAGCAGCATCCACTTTCCATAGATGGCTTGAGGGATTTCTTTCTGGAAGAAAGCAGTGTTTGGGAGGTAGGGACTTCCCAAGTTAAGTGGGATTGGCACTTGGCTCACACTTCTCTTGGTGGATGTTTTCTTCCTTCAGGAAATGAGAAATGTGGAAAGCCACTACGGCTTGCAGAACACACGCAGCAATACAGTGAGACCCTGAAAATTCAGATCCCAGCAGCTCAGCCCTTAAAAAGTCCAGATGTGAAGACTGGAAAGCTGAAGCCGTGCATGCTGGAAGGCTCTGACATTGTAGTAAGAACAGCTGCAGCCCCGTTTGGCACATGCCACTGTCTCCATGTCACCTGAGCCCCTTGCAGCCCACAGCAGTTTCCCAGTGCCCTGATGGCACTTGGGACCTCCCTGCCCACTTAGAACCATGTGTCACCTCAGCATTGTCCCTAGGGCTGCCACTCTGGCCATGGTCTCTTCGGGGGTTGGCTTGCACCAGCTTCCTGGCTACCCCAGGGACAGATCCTGAAGGCCATGCTCAAGGGATGGCATTGATGGTGTTTTGAAGGAGATGCAGGTCATTGCTGGGGAGTTTGTTGGTCCCAACCCAAGGCCTGCCAGATTTACAGACCTGAACAGCAGTTGCCTGATTGTGCCCTGGAACTGTGCTGGCTGTGCTCATCTCCAAGAGCCACCAGCTTGGGCTCGGTTCCCTTTCAAACCAGCTTTTGTCCAAGCTGCCTTGGTCCTGGCTGGGCACAGGCAGGTGTCTGGAGCTCTGGAAGATTCCTGGCTTGTCCGTCTGCCTGGCCAGATCAGCTTTGCTAACAATAGCTGGGCAGGCAGAGATGCTGGAGTTACTTCCCTGGAGATGAGGTCCTGGCTAAGAGAGCAGGAGGTGTCAGACACCGAGCAGCCAGACAGGAGAACCCCACACCCCTCTCAACAAGAGCAGGGTGGGATCCTTTCTCAGATGCAAACCTTGGGAAAGACCTTTGCTAACCAGACACTGTCTGTCTTCTGTTTCCTCAGGCAAACACTCGGCTGCAGATAAAGATGATCGAGAAGGCTGCTCTGGAGCTGCAGAAAAAGCTCACATCCCATCCCCCAAAGACCGAGTTCCCTGACAAAAAGCTGTGCCAGAGCCTTGTCAAGTGAGTAGGGACTCCCATCCCCATCTCCAGGTGCCCCGTGGGGAACAGCCAGCAATGTCCCCTTCTCCTGAGAGCTCCTTGTTTCTGCAGAGCTGGGAATAGCCTGGACTTCAGAGAGGCTCTTGTCCCGGTGGCTGGGACACGCTGCGTGTGAGCAGCTGAGTGCCCTCCCTTCCCCAGCACCACGCTGAGCTCTGGACTCAGCTCCCCACAGCTGTGGGGTTCTGTCCCTAGAGCTGAGGGGACCCACTGCAGACCTCCAAGCCCTTCCAGACAGCATCAATTCTGTCCCTGCTGACTAGCTCTGAAAGAGACAATTCCCAGCTGATGTCTTGGTTCCAACTAACAGAGCACGCTAAACAAAAGGAGGAGGGAATTGCACATGTCAGCAAACCCTTGAAAGCCCAAAATCAGATGCCTTGAATCCTGGTGGGGTGGCAGGGCTTATCTGATTAACTTGGTCTGTCCCTTTGCACCATCATGATGCAGCACAAGCACGGGAGGCTTCAATTCAGGAAGATGCTCTGCAGAACAGATCAGGTGGTCTGGTTGCAGAGCAGTGAAGATTTCCTGTGCAGGCAAATCTTATTCCTAGGCCCCAAAGCAATTTCAGGCTCAGGCTGTACACCAAGGCTAAGTAGTTTCATTTAGTCCAGTGGGGGCCCAGTGGACTCACCTCTACTGGCTTTTCATGGCAGAGGAGCTGTGGACAGTTTCCATTTTAAACTAATTTTATTTCCAGGTACCATTAGTAGCTGATAAAAGCTAGGACCTGCACTCCTCCTGACTTCCCAAAGTCATTGCCAGCTGGTCAGGCCATGGGTTTCATGGGCTTGAGCTGAGTTTTTACAGCAGTGAATAAAGAAATAGCCACTTGATTTGTATCCTCCATCCACTTGGACATGTAGGCAGGCTGTGGTTTAAGGACTGTCCTTACTCCTCCTTGCAGAGTTGAGCTGCCAGAGTATGTCCTGGACATGGGCACTGTCCTGAAGGGTTTCACTGAGAGACGCACCCTGGAGATCACCAACCCTGGGCAGATCCCAGTGTCCTTCTGGGTCGATGCATCTGTCCTGCAGGACACAGGTAAGCAGTGCTGGAGACACTTCCTGTGGGCATGGAGGAGGTGTCTCACACAGATTAGCTGAAGCCACTGAACTTGGGGAGGTTTTTCAGCTTTTTCTTCTCACTGCCCCTGCTGGCAGCTTCAGAGGCAGAATTCTCCAGTCCAGCCATGCCCAGGGACCTGGCCTGCCTACAACTGCCCTGACACTCCAGTGTGGGGGGCAGATGGGCTCATCACCCTGGTCACCTCTCAGCATCTTCTGCCCTTGGCTCCCACGAGCATCAAGTTTCTTTGGGCACTCTGTGGCCTTGTTTTGTGAACCAGTGGGGTCTGCTGTGTTTTGGAAGTGCTTTGTTTGGAGTTCACACTGTCACAGCACTTGTATTCAGCCTTTATTGAGGAAACAGCCTGTGAGATCCTCTGGTGGATCAAAAGAGGCTCCCAAAAGAGGCCTTGAGGCAAGGCTGCACTTCCATCACACAGTGGCTCGCTGTGTCGAGGCGTGTTCAGGTGCACTCTAAGTTTTTGTCCAGGTCACAGCACAGCATGGGGTTTTTCCCAGACCTCTCAGCCAGGACAGCTGTAAGGCCTTAACGTGCTTATGACACATTGCTTGTGTTTCTTGTGTATCTCAGCTGCTTTGTTTTCATCTGTTCAAGGTTTCAGCGTGGACCTGGGCCAGATGAAGAGTCTGCCCCACATGCACACCCTGAGGTTTGATGTGCATTTTGAAAGTGCCCAGCAACCACAGGGTGACGTGGATGTGCTGCTGCCCATACAGGTACCACAGCTCTTGGGGCAGGCAGCAGGCTGGGCACAGCAGCAGATGTCACCTGCACCCTCTGCTGAATTCTCTGTCCTTCTACAGGTAACAAAAGGCCCCACGTCTCACATCCGCCTCCGTGCCACTGTCTTGGAACTGTCGCTCGACCTCTCCCAGAACACACTGCACTTCCCCAATGTCCTCGTTGGGCAGTGCCAGGTTGAGACAGTCCAGCTCTACAACGGGTTCCAAGTGCCCTGCAAATGGTTCATCACTGCCATCAAGCCTGTTACGAAGGTAAAGCACAGGCAGCACTGAACACGTCACTTCTTGGTTGGGTTTTCTTTGTGTCTCCTGCCCTTTCTGCTCCTGTGGCTGCCCGAGCACTTGGGTCTCTGGCGTGTTTGAAGAAGCTTCTGAGGGTCTAGATCAAGGCTGGTTTTCCCAGACCTGTTCCATTAGCTGCTGCTTTGCTTTTCTGCCATCTTCACCCATTCCTCCTCCTCTGAGGACAGTAGTTCCCTTTGCCTGCCCTGTCTACAGGTTTTCCCTCCAGCTCTAGGCTATGGGGCCACACTTGGTTTGGCTGTGGGTGCTCTCAGCACTGTATCAGTGTCTCAGAGCACTACAGGAACTGAGGCTCTGTCCTCACAGACTGAGGAGACCTCACACCATTGGTTTCTGTGTCCAGAGCAATCAACTCAGATACCTGACACGAGCCCAGGGTCAGAAGCAGCAGGCACTGGAGGAAGGGCGCTGTCCCTTTGAAGTGACGCCCTCCAAAGGAACCCTTGATGCAGGAGCGTGGCAGAACTTGCAAATCCAGTTTGCACCCAAGGAGGAGGTGAGATTGGCAGCTGTCAGCCCAGGGGGCCTGTCAGGGCTATCTGGAAATGAGGGCCTGCTGCAGAGAGTGTGGTATGAGCTCTGCCTTCACAGGGGGCTTTCTGCAAGTGCCGTGCTCAGCGTGGCTCAGTTCACCCCGCAGAGCACTCCTGGGAGATGTGCTCTGAAATGCCCACAGGGAGCTTGCACAGAGAGCATCAGGGCTCTGTGGCTGCCTCTTGGCACAGGGGAGGGATGTGCCCAGCTCCCCTCAGCCTCCCCCTTGCCTGGCCGTGTTTGCAGCTGCGACACTCGGTGCAGAGCAGCTGCACACTCGCAGAGGATAATCCTGGAATGGCCACTCTAGGCCCATCCTGCTGCAGAACTGACTGGCAAAACAGCCACCAGACACCTTCTTGAGCATGGCAGGACAGTCACCTGTAGTGGTGTGCTGCCAGCAGTCAGTCCCTGGGGCTCTGGCCTGCCTGCACATTCCCACCCAGCTGGGGATTCAACTTAAAGGATGGAGCATTCCCAAAAGTAGTTTGCCTGTGGCTGCTGGGTCTTGGAAACTGACAGTGTGTACCAGTATGGACACAAGTGCTTCTGTGCCCACAGACAGTCCCAGGGACCTTTTAATTGCTCAAGAGATGTAAACATCTTGTGTCTGGCTTTGATCAGAGCCAAACACTAAGCAGACAAGGTGACCCTTATTTCTGGCCAGCGAGAGCTCATTTGCCTCTCTCCTGGAGCTGGCGTTTGCCTGATGCAGCAGTGCCAGGACTGGGTGTGGACACTGTAACCCCAGGGGCCCTTCTCTTGAGCACTGCACTCCTGCATGACTGGGTGAAAACGCCTGGCACTCCATTGTCCATCCATCTGATACCCAATACCCAGTTACAGTGCACACCAGGACTCATCCCAGTTACTCACACCCAGACACAGGCACTGTAGTCCCTCGCATAAGTGAATATCTGGTTTCTGTTCACCTTGGAGGGACTGATAACACCCTGACCTTGGGGCAAGGGTCGTATTTGGGGTCCTGTCACCTGGGGCTTCATGGACAAGTTTTCTGCACTTTTCTCTTTTCAGAGGTCTTACAAGTGTGAGCTGAAGCTTAACATTCCTGGGAGCAGCAATCACTTAAGGCTGCACCTCTCGGGGCAAGGTCTGGAGCCACGGCTGGAGTTCAGTCCCCCAGCACTAAAGATGGGATGGGTGCTGGTGGACAGCGATGGGGTGGAGGCCACAGTGGTGGTGAAGAACCCATGCAAATTCCCCATCGAGTTTTACTGCCTGGATTTGGATGAGCAGTACCTTGAGGAGGAGAAGGTGAGAAGGCAGGTCTGGTCCCTGTGTACATGCTGCCCAAGCTTCACAGCACTCCAATATTGCCAGGCTTGTGTCAGGGAGATGGAGGCAATGCCCAGGGCAAAGCCAGCTCTGCTGATGTGCTGTGGGAGGATTTAAAGAGTTTGTGTTGTTGGGAGGAAGGGAGGAGACAGCAAACCTGAGGTAAACATGATCTGCCCTGGTTGATGCCTGGGACCTTTGCATTGTCCTTGGGATGGGCAGGGGCTGCTTACAGTGGAGGCTCTGTCCCAGCCAGGGCCTGGTATGTGGGTCCATGGTGCCAAGCCCAGCTGGCAGGCTGGGCATGACTTGGGCTGGGAATGTGCTCTGGCAGAAAACTCCACTGGTTCTCAGGGCTTTGCTGGCAGAGTGCAGTCCTGGCTAGTGTGGCTAGTGTGGCTGCAGGCAGTGAGCAGCTCATGGTCATTGTTTGCTTCAGATGAGTCACTTGGGAGGGGTTTCTCTCCCAGTCCTGCTTGTAGCTCTTGCCTCTGCTCACCCCACTGGGCATAACAAAATACTTGTACTTGATGGAAATCAAAAAGCCCATTGCCAAAAGCTCAGTGCCTTCAAAGAAGGGGTTGTGAGGATGAAGGTGACAGAAGTATAAACAGGATTTTCTCTTCTCTTTCAGATGCTGAGGCACCTGGGACTGCATCCCCAAGGGCCTCCCCTTCCCCCTGCTGCTCTCCTCTCCAGAGCTGACTGCCCAGAGGAGCAGCTGGGCTCTGCAGAGCATGTGAAGCCCTTCACCATTGTTACACCTGAAGACAATCTGGTGGGTAGTGCAGTGGTGCTGGCACTGAAGGTGCCAGGGCAGGGACCAGGCTAGATGGGGGCATGGGGGACAGGTTGGATGGAAAAGGATCATTGTGGAGAGGTAGTGAAGATGTGAAGGGGCCCCACGTCTGCAGGTCTCCTTTCTGTCAGGGATGGGGCAAAAGAGAGAGCTTTGCTGGAGACAGAGCAGTTCTGTAAGAGAGGAAAAATCACTTAAAACCATCAACTTCCTTTGAGGAGAGGATCCTGAGTTAGAAGGGGTGTCCTAGACAAAACAAACACCAGTAAGGAAAACCAAGTTCCTGGGCAGGTGCACTGATTTTTTCTCTCTTCCACTGGTTAACGAAGGCCCATTTTTCTTTCCAGGATGGGAATGTCTCAGGGCTCACCCCTCTCTCCCTTTTCTCTCTCCCTTTAGGCCAGGACCCCAGATGAGAAGGGCAGTTCTGCTGAGGGCCAGCCAAAGACAGGTAAAGCAGTGAGCAGAGACAAGTCTCCAAAGGGGAACCAAATATCTACAGAGAGAACAGAAAGTCCCTGGGAATCCTCCAGCACAAGATCCAAAAGTACACTGGAAAGTGCCTCCATCCCCACAGAATTCCTCAGGTGAGCTGCACGGGAGGAGGTGATGCCTCTGCTTCTTGGTCCTCTTGCCAAACAAGGTCCATCGTCCCCAGCTGCACAGGGACCCTGTGCCAGTGCCCCCATGGGATGGCCAGTGCACCCTCCTTGTTTCATTTGCTCCTCAGCAATGTCTGAAGCCTCCTCTTTAATTGCCAGGCTGAAACGGTACCGGTGGACAGTGCCTGCCCTGGGTGAGGTGGAACTGCAGGTCCACTTCTCCACCAAAAAGCCAGGGAAGTTTGAGCAGACGCTGAGGTTTGAGCTGGTGGGGACAAAGCGGCAGTACGAGCTGCCCTGCAGTGGCACCGGCCTGTACCCCAGCATCAGCCAGAACCCACGGTAAGGCTGGCCCCTGGCAGCCTCCCACACTGCTGCCCCCGAGCTCACAGCCAGGGCTGCTCCTTGGGCATTCTGGCCTGGCCACATGGTGCTGCCTGACGTCAGCCAGCATCTCTTTCTGTGCTGGGAGCTGGGAAGGCAGATGGTCCCTGAGCCACCAGGATGGGTTATGGCTTTCTGACTGCATTTCCTACCTGGAGCATCTCATAGCTCCTCCTTCCCTGCTTTCTCTGCCCAGGCTGGTGTTTCCGCAGTGGAGGAAGACCATGAAGGAAGGTGAAATCATCTTCAAGGAATATGTTGAGAGCACCAAGCAATTCCACTTTGGACCGCTGCTGTGTGGGAAATCAAGAGAGTGGTATGTGCTCCCTGCTGGCTGTTGTACTTTTCTGGACACGCTTGGAGACGTGCTGTGCTGGTGGCACGATCCAGGGCAGTCCCTGGCAGAGTCCTGGCACACACCTGGGTTTGAAGGAGCACAGATGTGTGAACCTGAGCATCCAAGAGGCAAATGAGCCTTGGGGGAGCCGCTCTGCCTGCCTGGTGGCTGCCTTGGCCAGAGCCCCAGGCTGCTGCCAGTCCAAAGGGCACTTGGGGCAACTTTTGTCTGCCTCCACATCTCAGCTTCACCCCTTAAGAAATGTATGGTGGTTTTTGAAGTGCTTTGAGCTCTGCAGTTAGCCTGATTGAGCAATTATTCTGTAGATGGTTTTGTAAACCTATCCTTGATCTGTAATTATTAATAAGATTTTATGGTTGACCTGCCAGTGGGTGTCAGGGGCTATGTACAGCAGGAACTACATTTGCCTGTAATGACATTGCATCATCACTGCTGGATAAAGTCTGCCTGAAAACGTTGTCATTGAAGCTATTGTGCATTTCTACTTTTACTGTCACTTTTTAAAAAATAGTATTTAACATTAAGTTCTTGTCTCCATGGGAGCTCTGGAGGGCTAAAGCTATTTTGACAACATAGTTTCAAAAACAGACAATCTTTAGCCAGCTTTATGGGATGGTCTGGGATTTCTGTTTGCCTCTTTAACCCTTTCACTCCAAAGTCATTTCCACACCTGAGAGAAGGGTCATTTGTTATCTTTTTGCATTCCTCTTGGGAAATGATGCTTTATATGTCTTTCTCAGACTTTGAGCTAACCCATGAAATCCAAAGCAGTTTCATGACTTTTTGGAAAGAGATCAGCTAAACTCTTTTTCCAAAAGCCTTTCTTTATACCCTGCAGGGAAGGCACCCCAAGAAAGAATAGGAAAGCACCCATGTGCCTGGTGTACTGTTATTTTTCTAGGCACCTTTGAATTTACATTGTATTAAAACCACTTGAGGTGGCCTGAGCATCACCAGGCTTCTGGGGTGGAGGCACCAAGTACAGGGGAAGGCATCAAAGTCAGGCAAGGATGAGCACACGCCCACGCCCCTGGCTGGGATCCACTTCCCTCACTTGTTTGTTAGAGCAGGCTCTTCCAGCACCGCTTCCTCGGCTGCACACGGTGCTTTCCTCGATGCGTGGCAAAGGCAACAGTCTCCTCTGCAGCCTTTTCCCCTTTTGTGGACAGGTACAAGGCTCAGAACTGTCCTGGCAACTCGGAGAATATAACCATCCTCAACAACTCCCCCATGGACGTAGAGGTCCAGTTCTTCTTTGAGGATGATGAGAAAGCAGAGACCTTCCTTCTGGACCCTCCCAGCATGACCCTGAAACCAAAGAAGAAGCAGGTAGGAGAAGGGCAGGTAGAGCAGGCACCGTAGAAGTGCCCAGGAGCTGCTGCTCCTGCTCACACACAGTGCTCTTTCTGTTTCTTTCCATGGGGCTGGGTCCAGGAGCTGACCATTTGGGCATACCCCACTTCCCCTGGCTTCCTGGAAGACAAACTCATCTGCTGCATTGACAAGAATCCAGAGCCAGTGGTCTTCAGCCTGTGCTGCCATGGGGTGCACGTGAAGCTGGAGGTCAGCCCCCTGGAGCTGTCTTTTGGCAAGCTGCTTCTGCACAGGTCAGTCATCCCACACGCACTCCAAGACTTGTGACAAAGACAGAACGTTTGACTCTGCTTTCCAGGGCTGGGATGGAGCTGCTCCAAGTTGCATTCAGTGGTGAGGCTGGTGTGACCAGCCAGCAGCTGATGCCAAGTGCCTCCTGTCTCTGCAGGACTGACAGCAGGACCTTGGTCCTGAAAAACAACACCCTACTGCCCATGGCCTGGCAGCTCAGTGGGCTGGATGACCTTGTTGAGGACTTCTCACTGTCACAAGATAACGGCACCATTGATCCCCACTCAGAGATTGAAGTGACAGTGAATTTCAAGGCCCAGCAGATTGGCACCATTGAGAAGAGCCTTCGACTCGAGGTGAGAGGGACTGTGCCCTGCCTGGCACAGTGAGCAGCCACGTGCTCTTAGGGACAGAGTCAGGAAGAGCTGCTCCTGACAGACACAAGGGTGCTGTGACCCCAACTTCTGCCTCTACACAGCGTTTGCCAGAATGTGCAGTGCATCCACATCCCCCCAGATAACCAGACACTGCACCCTGAGCCTGTAGCACAACCACCTTGGCCCTGTGAATGGTTGAAGGTTGTTGTTTGGTTATACAGACTGCAGTGTGATCTCTACATTTCTCCTGGAGCTTGTCCAAACCTCTGGCATCGTGCAACAAACTCTGCCCCTGGCATTTTGTTCCCCATGGTTTAGGGGCTGCATTTCAGAGAGGGTGCTTGGTGATTGGAAAGGGTTGTCAATGCCACCTGCTCTGAGACACCTCACACTTCCTGTGGTTGTTCTTACATCCCTGTGCCTCTCAAGGATGCTTTAGCAGCAGCATTCCCTGCTGTAGGAATGCAGAGTTGGGCTGATGGGGTTTATACTGCAGCAGAATCCCACTGGGACAGCCCACGAGATGAACGGGTTAGGAAAGCTTGGGTGTCCACCAACACTTGTGAAGCCAGGGAGGCCATAGGGGAAGCAGCCAGCAGAGACAAGGACTTAGAGGCTGTCTAGGAAAAGAATAATCTGAACAGTGTTTGTTTCTTGCTGCCTCAGGTTTCAGATACAGAAAACATCCTGGGGATTGTTCAGGTTGAAAACATCAAACTGTCTGCAGAGGTGTATGATGTTCTCCTGAGCATGGTCCTGCCTGAAGGTCAGTGGATGTCTCCCAAACAAAGCAGTCCAGGTGCACTGCCCTACCTTGGGTGGTGGGTGACCAAAGCACTTGGGATGGGATGGGATGCAAGGATGGCAGGGATACATAAAGCACATACCCTGCAAGCTGCATGGAATAAAGCATTGTCAGGCCACTGGCAGCCTTAAGTCTCTCCCCTCTGAACTTTGAAGTGTGCAGCTTCACGTGCAGGTTGGATTTGGGGGCTTTGAAACAACAGTGAGGTGAACAGGCAGTTGGCAATTCCCACAGGCTCAGCACAGCATGTAAAGTGATTGGATTTGTGCTTGGAAGTGAGGAAATGGAAGCCGAGCTCCTTAGCTACTGAGCCTGCAGATAGTTTGAGTAAGAAGAGAAAGGGCAGACAAGTAGCTGGAAAACCCTTCCAAGAACAGCAACTTGCTGAAAAGGGTTTTGTGCTGGGACCTCCATGTAGCTTGGGACCTGGTGTATTCTGCAGCAGCTCACAAATACCATGTCTGATCTCGCTCTGCACATTATCTGCAGATGAAACCTTGGATTTTGGAACCATCAATGTCCAGGATAATGTGAAGAACATCCTGACTCTAACGAACAAAGGGATGTACAACATCGAGTACAGGTGAGTCCAGCTGCCTGGTGGTGAGCATTTCCCTGGGTTCCCAGGCCTGCACTCTCCCTCTGTCAAAGGTTAGAACCTGTTTCCATGCAGGCTTCCTCACGATAAACACAAAACCTGGGCTCTCTAATCTCAGCTATTTTACCAGAGAATCCAGCCACAAACCAGCAGTTCTCCACAGTTCAGCAGGGAACCCAAAGGAGAGCCCCAAGAATTTCAGGCACTGAAATGCTGAGATTCATTGCCTTTCTTTGATGGTCACCTCCTTTCTCCTTCTGAGACTCTGTAAAAGAGTGAATGAAAAATTTCAGTGTCAAAGTTTCTTGCAATAACCTCGTGACCGTCTGTGCTCTCTGTCAGGATCCAGGATTCCCTGAGCAGAGCTGCACTCTCCCTTTTCTTCTTTTTCTGGTCCTATGCAAAGTCCTGGCTGTGCTGGCAGCACCTCTACTTGTAACTGCAGAGATCTCCATTCCTTCCCTTTCTGCACAGATTGATGCTGAAGGGTGCAGGTCCCAGGATGCGAGACTTGGCGTCCCACTTCACTGTCAAGCCTCAGTCGGGCAAGCTGATCGCCTCCCAGCCTGGTGTGAATATTGAGATATTCTTCCACCCCACAAGGGAAATCCTCCTCAAGAACAGCCCCATCCTGTACTGCCAGGTGAGCTGCCTGGGCCAGGCTGTGTTACCACACGGTGTTTTGGGAGCATAAACAGGAGAGGTGTCTAATGGAAGGAGGGCTTTAACTGGAGAATCCTCTCTCCTACGTACACAAACAAAGTCTTCAAAACCATTTGGGAGGCTTCCTAAGGGAGCTGAGAATCTGACTCTGGAGGAGGTGCTTTAACAGGGATGGGTGAACTGATGGAGGCCTGGGGTGGAGGCTGGGGACTGGGGTAGAGGACTGGCTGGCTCTCTTTGCTTTGTTTACCACCCCTTCCTGTGGACACAGGTGATAGATGCCATCTCAGGGGAAGGAGGCCAGACTGTCGCCAGCATCCCAGTGAGGGTGTCGGCAAGAGCTGCCTACAGCAAGTTCAGTATTGAGCCTGCCTCACCCATCAGTTTCGGTGCCATGATGAAGGGCAGCAAGAAGAGCCAGACTGTCGTGCTGGAGAACACAGGCGTGATCAGCTTCAAATTCCACATCTACCGAGCAACCGAGGATGAATCTCCTTTGGAAAGCAAAAGGTACAAGAAGCCCTGCACCACCCTTCCTGCCTGAGGAGGCACCACCCCACGGCTGGCATGTGGCAGGCAGCCAGGAGACCTGGGCTAGCGCCCATTTGCATCCCTGCCTTGGGGAGAGGGAGCAAAACACGCCTCAGTGTCCCCATGTGTAGTAGGAAGCTGGTGCTAGAGCTGCTCTGTCCAGCAATGGGTGCTGCAGGCTGCTCTCTGGGAACCATCTGGAGCAGGAAGGCTTTCCTCTGTGAGGAGGGAGGCCAGCTTTGGCCTCAGAGAAAGGCAGGGGAGCTCAGCATGACAGATACCTCTGCTTTCTCCTCTCAGTTCAAAGCAAGGGGAGTCTGTTCCATCAGCTAGAAAGCGCTCAGCGGGAAGGAAATCAAGCTTGACACAGGTGGGTGACTCCTGCTCCCCAACAATGCTGCTGCAGGGGATGTGAGAAGATGCTGCTGTGCCCAGGCTGGGGGCTCATCTCCACTGGGTGGGACGTGGTCTGCAGGATGGAGTCCAGGATCTGCTCAGTCCCACTGACAGTCCTGTACTCTGGCTCTGACCTGCAGTTGTGGGGTCAGCAGAGGGGAGCAGGTCCTGTGTGTGGTAGCTGCTGGCCAGCACAGGTCTGTGAACACCACAGAAGCAAAAACATCCCCCCCTGAACTCCCAGTCCACAGAGCTCAGACAACTTTTTTCTTCTTTTTCTTCTTCCCAGTCCCCTACCTCTGTCCCATCATTTCTCACAGCTGTTTCTGCTCTCCTGTTACCTCTGGAGGCTGAGGATCACAGCTACCACCTTCATTCTTTACACTCCATCTCCTTTCTCTCTGCCACTTGAGACAGGCTTGCAGCTCCTCTTGGCTTGTTGGGCTCAACCTGGAGCTGCCTTTGGGCCATGGAGTCATCTTTCCCTGCCCTGGGACTGGCTGCTTGGGCCCAGCTGGAGGCCAAGGCAGGACATCCTCTTTGCTGGGGTGCTCAAGGCACAGCTATTACCCTTCAGCCTCTCCTGGAACTTCTTCTGCAGGGTCAGCTCAATGTGGGCATGTTCACGGTGTCCCCGTGCTCCGGCTCCATCGCTCCGTGGGGCCAGCAGCAGATCACGGTGGAGTGCCTCGCAGGGCAGGAGGGGACTTGTGAGGAGCAGCTCTACATTGACATCGTGGGCAGAGACCCCAGGGACAATCCCCTCGGCATTCCCTTTACCCTGACTGCCGAGTCCTGCCTGCCAGGTACGTACTGTCCACAGGTTCCCCTGGTCAGACCTGCTGCTGATCAGCACCTAAACTTGCTGCTTGGATAGGGAGGCATGCTAGCCCTGGTGTCCCCCCTTGAAATCCTCAGAGTTTCCAGCCCTCTTAAGTCCACTGGTGGATTCATCCCTCCCGGGCTGAGAGGGATGCATGGAAGGATAGAAGGAAAGCAATGCACTTTAAGACTGAGGTGGACTGAGCTCCATCCTCATAGCCAGCTCCCCCACCCAAAGCTGGGTTTGGCAGTTACCTGGGCAGAAGGAGCTTACCAAGCCTTCTCAGAGGCCAGCAAGGCCCAGATGAATTCATCAGGGAGGCTTCTCCATGCTCATCCCTCTGGTCTGTCCACAGCATTTGCTGAGGATGCCATGTTAATCTTTGAAGAGTACCCGATCTGCAGCAGCACTGACCTCAGCCACAAGCTGCTCTCTGTGCACGGTGTGGGCCTGTTTGTGAGAGATGAGAACAAGTTCATCTTCAACAAGATTCTGGTTGGGCAAGAGGCTGAAGCCCATTTCAACATCTACAACACAACTGGTCTGCCGTGTGACGTGGTCCTCTCCATCAACCCCCTGCCTGGACAGGTAAGAACAGGAGGCCAAGGAGATGGTTGCCCTCTAAGGGCCGTGTGAAAGCTGTTTTGTTCTCCAGATGCATTGCTTCCTGTGGCCCACACTAGCTCAGTGTAGGTCAAACTTCAGGGCAGAGCAGCAGAGCCAGGGAACAGTTGTGTTCAATTCTCATGTCTTGGGCAAGCTTTTGGCTCACACCTCTGGGTCTTTGGTGGGAGAAGTGAATCCTTCTGAACCTCTCTTGGAAGCACACTCAGAGAGGGGCTGTTATGAACTGACATGCCAGGGCTCAAAGCAGAGCATTTCCTCAGGCTCCCTGGCTTTTCCTCTCTTTGAAGGCCAGTTCTAGGTTATTTGCAGGGTTTTCCATGCAGTGACCACCTCCCACATATGGCAGGGCAGCTGCCAGCACTCAGAACACACAATGCTTTAGCACAAGGTCAGTGTTCCCTGCTTGAACAACTCATCCTTAAAACAATACCCCCTGAGTTCACAGCCCATAAACACACCTCTAGGAGGGCTGTGAAAATGGGAAGAACTGTCACAATGCAAGATTTTTGCCTGGCTGGCTGCTGTTCATAGAAAAGAGAAGCCAGGAGAAAACTGCTTCTTGTAGAAAAGTCTCCATAGCATGACAAGAAAAAACTCTTCTCCTGACAAGAACTGATCAAAGACTATTGTATAGTTGATACTGCTTTACCGTCCCAGGTTTTGTCTCCCAGTGGTCAGCTGGGAAAAGAAAAAGTTGGGTAGGGGGAGAAAAAGTGTTCTGGAGGTTTTATTCTGATGTTTCTTATTCCTGTAGTCCTGTTAGTAAAGTTTCTTTATTCCTTTTAAGTTTTAAACCTGTTTAACCCTTCTCCTTATCCGTAGTTTGCAACAAAAAATGAGTAAGTGCCCTGGTGATTTTAGCCAGTGCTAAACCCCACCACATTATTTAGTGCATTGACTGAGAAACTCCAATTAGCAAATCTAAACCACTACAGACATGCTGTTTTCAGTAATGCCTTTATGAATAAAACTGTGTCATGTTGGAAGGTGTTTTCTCCTAACACTGCTCTCTGGCTTCCCCCAAGGAAAAAGGCCCTATCACCGTTTTCAAGTTGCATCCTGTCCAGATGTCCATTCCTGGCTCATCCCACGCTGTTGCTACAGTGACCTTCACCCCACCAGACGAGCAGAACTACGACTGCACTTTTAAGGCTTCCCTTGTCATCCCCAAACGGTAATTGACCCTGAGAAATATTGGGGGAGGCCTCACTGACAGCTGCCTCTCCACTGGGAAGGCACAGACCTCTTGTTAGCTCTAATGCTCTCAGGAGCCTTAGGCAGAGTACTCGGCATGAGATGATTTGGGAGGCAGGAACTGTTAGATAGAGCAGAAAAATGAGGCTGATTTGTCATACAGGTTTAGCCTGGATGAGGAAATAGGAAGACAGGGAAATATTCGGTAGCCAACTGGAAGTTACTGAGATGTGCTACAGCTGAGCTGGGCATTTCCAAGGACAGAAGCTTAGATGGATCAGTTTCTGTGGCAGCAAGTCAGCAGTCACAATTTCCTCTTTGTTTCTGTGACATTAAGTGATCCTCTGTGATTCCCTGCATTCATGAAGCTATTTCATGTGAGTGATGGGAGCTGGTATGAAAGAGGAGCCCTGTTCCTCTGCACTGGGACCTGTGTACAGGGGCTTGGACCTGCCCTTCCTCAAGCCTTTAGTGGCTGAATTGGAGCAAGAGAAGTCTAATTGCTAATAAGCAATTGCTTTTATATTGTTCTTGGAAATGATCTTGGTGGATAGTGACAATGATTTCTTTTTGCCTTCTTGCTTTTGTACTGCTTTCATGCTGTGCTTTTTTTGCTTGTTGCCTATGTCTCATCTCACTGCAGCCAGGGGATCTGCCATATCTCCTCTGGTGCCTCATTATGTATCTGCTGTACTGCATGACTCAATGAAGTGAAATTACTTTTAACTGTTACTGTGGAAGGCTCTGGCTCTTTGGAGCAGATTCCTCTTGTGAATGGCCCTGAGGGGTCTGGGAAGAGGCTGGTGGGGGGCTGTGTTGTGGGGTACAGGAGCAGCAGGCAGGGAAAACAGTGTGGATTGCCCTTGCTGCTTGGCTTGCCCAGTGAGAAATGGGTTATTGCCAGCTGGAATTGTTTCTGTGCCTCTCCTGCAGCTCTGTGAAAATCAAGCCCCAAACCCTGAGCTTCACCATCAGTGGGAGGGGGCACGAGCCGCAGGTGACAGTCGTGTGCCCAAGAGCTCGCAGCAAGAGAGGAAATGCCGTGCTGCGCTTCCAGAGGCTCCAGCTGGGGGATTTAGAGATGCTCCCCCTGGTCGTCCGTAACAATGGCATCGTACCTGTCAAGGTGAGCACCTGCTCAAGGAATGGTCTGGTTTGGGAATAAGTGCTTGTGGCACAGGGGAAGGGTCCCAAAAACCATGGCTGACCTGGCATGAGGTGTCACAAATTCTTTTTAAGCAAGGGACTGACATCTGTTCTCCAAGAAGGGAGTTCTTGAAAATTTTCCATCCAGTCTTTCTTCTTTAAGTTGAACACAAGAAAGGTGGTGGAGTATTTTTCCCCATCTTTCAGGTTTGTTCTCATGGACATGTGTGATTTTCCAGTTCCATTAGGTTATATTCCCCAGTTTACTATATTTTAAGCAAACTTAGTTGTGGTTTAATTATATTCTGCTTATTGCTTTCTGTCCTGTTTGGTTCCGTGTTGGTTCAATCCAAATGCCTCTAAACAGCCCTTTTTCCCAGCTGGTTTGACTTAACTTTTGTGCTCAGTGCTGTTTGCAGTGGGAGAGGTGCTGGGTTCCTGTGCAGGACCAGCAGCACTGTGGTGTCAATCCCTGGGCCATCCTGTACTCACACCAGTATCATTGTGCTCTGTGTTCCCTTTTCTCAGTTTATGTTACACCTGGAGGATGAGCATGGAGCATTCTTCTTGAAAGGCAGGCGCTCCACACTGGAGAGATTCCACACTGAAGATGTGGGAGAGGACTCTGTTGGAAATGGTAAATTTGTTAACCATGAAGTGCGATCGTGCCCAGAGGGAAAACGTGTGCCCTGCTCTTGGCTTCTCTGAGCTGCAGCCAGATGTTAGACACACTTTGTTTCCTTGGGCTCTCTTTTTTTCCTGCAAAAAGTCCCCGAGCTTTTCATGGGGACTTTTTGCAGGGTTTCCTCCTAGCAAGTTGTAGGAAGTTCTTGTGTTCTTCTAGACGTGGTGGGCTGGGTTCTGGGGGACTGTCACTGCCTCAGGGGAGCCTCTGAGGTATTTGCAGCATGCCGGAAGGTCCCAGCCTGAACGGACACAGCCCTTGAGCACACAGGCAGCCAGCAGAAGCCAAAAGTGCTCTTTGGCTCAGCTTTCCATGTGGCTGGAGCTGGCTGGAAGCGATGGAATGAGGGCTGAGCATCAACCTGAGGTTAAGCTGCTGAAGTGGTGATGTGTCTGGAGATGGCAGTCTGGTGAACATAAGAAGAGGGTCTGGAACCACTGCGGGTAGAACCTGTGCTCAGAAGGCAGCTGGTTTCAACCTTCTGCTCCTCAGATATGGAAATATTTCCTCTGTACAACTGTATCACTTAATTCTGATTTCCATTGCTGTGCAGAGAACAAGCCCCCAAAGAAGCCTCTCCTGCTTCTGCATCGTGGGCAATCGGCAGAGTTTGATGTCATTTTCAATCCCACCCTGGCTCGACGTGTGGAAGGGAAGATCCGTGTTTTAGTGGAGGACACCTACTCTGACAAGACCCTGATAGAGCTGGTGGGTGAAGGCCACAAGGATGAATTCACCCTCAACTGTCTAGAGGAAGACCCACAGTTGAGGAATGATAAGAGCAGCTGGAACAAAGACATCATTGATGGTAAGAGAGGAGAGGCTGCCAAGGGGGAACAAGGAAGAAGAAAATATCTGATCATGTGTGTCCTCTCTCTAGCCAGGCCTGGGCTGTCACCCCTGGACATGGAGGCCTGTGGGTGTGGCAGCCATGCATGCAGAGCAGTGTGTGCTGTGCTGCATGGCGCTGGCTCAGGGGTGTGCCAGGGTGTTTCCCTGACAGTGGTGGGATGGGGAACTGCCTGGGGAGCTCCCTGCCAGAGGGAGGAAGGCTTGGAGCAAGGAAGCATTGAACATACAGGAGTCTGTGCATGTGAGGGGGGCGGGGTGGAACTCCCTGCATGCTGAGATCCCTTGCTTTCCTCCTTAACAGCTGTCAGACTGAACCACATCCAGTTTGGGGACTGTCCTGTTGGGAAGCCCTGCCACAGGACCTTCACCATCACCAACCACACTGGCATGACGTTCATGCGCTTCGAGTGGGAGGCAGACGTCCCATTCCAGTTCTGCCCCAGGGTGAGTGGGGGCTGCTCTGCCTTTCCCCATTGCTCAAGCCCTGCCCTGGCCTTCCTGGGAGCTGGCAGGGAGACCTCCCATGCCAGTGCTAGCCCATTCCAGTGCCACATGGGAGATGCAGTCCCTGGCTTGGCTGGGCCAAGGCTGCCAGCCTTGCAGAAAAGGCTTCACGTTATGGGAGGTGGTACCTTCTCTTCATACTTTTGTCTGTCCAACTTCACATAAATCCACACTGAGGTGCAGGTTCCTGGCACAGCTGCTCACCACATCAGTCCCCTTTGCTATCAGTCCTGCCCTTGGCAGTGCTTCCAGTTTGGTCTTGACTCCCTGATTCTCCCTAGGTGGGACATCTCCACCCTGGCTGCACCAAGGCCATCACAGTGACCTTGAAATCAGATGTCCCAGCCACCTTCAGGAGACACCTTGTGAAATGTAAGGTGACCAAGATCAAGTTTGAGCTGCCACCATGGAAGGTTCCAGACTGGGACGACGAAATGTGCATTGTCGTGTGGAACGACATCACCGGGAAGGACCCAGCAGCCCAATGGCCTGAAAAAGAGAAGGTAAGAAGCAAAATGGCAAAAAAAGCCACCACAGCTTTTCCAAAAAGAACCACCATAACACCATCACTGCTGGCTGAGCAGCTCCTGCTTCCTCTGGACATTGGACAGCCCTGAGGTTCACCAGCAGTGCATTCTAGGGGAGAGGTGGATGCACACGACCCTCACCCAAGAGGGGGAAACCTTTAGACAAGAGACCATTAGCCACACACTATCAGTCTGTGCCACAAGCACAAGTGCTGCAGCCCATGTTGAATGGGAGACAGTGTTTTACGATTATCTCATTTTATGGTGTTTGAAATCTCTCCATATGATTTGGTGCCCTTTCACCAACAAGGAGTTAAGTCTGCTGCACTCTGTCTCTTCTTTTGAAGTGGAGACAAATACAACTTTTGCTGCACCTGCTGGTGAACTCCAAGTTTTGTCTGCATGGATACCAGAGATTTTAGTTGTGGTCTCTGTATTGAGAGGGTTATCTCATCATGGAGTAGCCCAGGCACTGTATGACAGTATGGAGGAGTCTGGAGAACGATCATCTCTGGAGACTCTTGCTTTTATTGTCATTATTGCCAAACACACTCAGCTTGGGTGAAGGTTCTTTCCAAGTTTCTGGACCATTTGAAGGCCTCTAAACCATCCTCTTTTCTATCAGAACATCTGCAGTTGGAGACTTTCCTAGTGAGATCTTTCACGTCCCAAAATGCCCATCCCCAGCTGCCAGCAGTGTGGCTGTTGCTCCACAGGTGACATCTGGAGAGCACTTTCTCCTAAGACAAGAAGATGCTTCCTAGAAGTCTTCAGTCATGGGGTTTTCCACCCACAGAGCTCCAGCAGGGGAACTTAACCCTAATTTTGAGACCTGCTGGATTTCTAGGGGACCAGGGAAAAAGTCAGTCCCTCTCCAAGGTTGAAGTACAGGGATTGGAACACCGCTGTAGTCTCCATGGGTACATTAACAGCTGTGGTAGGACTGCTTTGATCAGTGGGCAGAAACAACTCCTGCAGCACAACAGTCCCAATTCTGTCATCTTTCCAGGGAACTAAAAGTGAATGGTCCTTTCTAGTCCCTCTATGAGGCTGATCTTGGAGGCCAAGAGATTCCCTTCTCAGCCTGACTTTCTGGGCTCTGCTCAGTGATTCTTTTCTCCTCTGTTTGCAGACAGTGGAGACAGTCCCGGAACCGGCTCACACTGTGCTGAAGAAGAGCGGCCAGGAGGCCGAGCTGTACCTCAGTGCCTTGGTTGCCTACGCCCAGTTCAAACTGGACACAGTCGTGGTTCAGCTCAAGGACACCTGGCCCTTCCAGACAAGGACAGCCACGTGAGTGCTGAGGCCAGGCAGGGCCCTGCCAGCGGGAGCTGCCTTTGTGTAACTTTGTGCTGGCCGTGGGTGGGGAGACAAAACTCAGGACTCCAGGTGCTCCAGGTGCTCAGGAGACAAAACAGCCTCGTTTATTATTCAGAGCTCACTGAAATACCCAGTGCAAATCTCCCGGGCTAGACAGCCATTGGCTGAGATCTCTCTCCCTGCCCAACTTCCTGGCCAGGGCTGTGCTCACTTCTCAGCTTGGCTGGGGCTGGCCAAGGGTCCCCTGTAACTTATCTGGGAACACGTTCAGGCATGAGCTAGGCCAGCTGAATTGGGTTTGTGTTATGGCCAGATTCACTGTGTCCAGTCCAGACCAGCTGTACTGTGACAATGCTGTGACACCTTTGCCCAGGGCTGACCCAGTGCCTGCTTCCCAGAACTCCACTCCAGCCAAAACCAGCACAGGCTTGTTCACATGCATGCCAAGCCAAGCAGGAGAGGCTGGTCAGGAGAGGCTCAATGCTGCCATTTTCTGCTGAGAACAGCCATGGGTTTGCTTTCGCTGCGTGTCACCTGTCCTCATCTGCTCAAGAATAAGTTTGCAGTCAAAGCAAGACCTAAAGAATGTCCAGAGTAAGCCCCTTAGCTTCAATGTCCTGGGCACCATGTTGGCCCTTTCCTCTTAAACTTCCAGACTTTGAAATACTTTTCTGGGCCACCCAGGACAGCAGTCAGAGCATGGCAGGGCTGCCTGGGGAAGAAGATGCTCCTCAGCAGAAAGTGGTAGCAGGAGTCCCTCAGACAATGTTACTGTACTATTTGCTTTCTATTTATTGGATATTTTTTTTTAATTCCTCCTTCTTGCTTTTCAGTTTCAGGATGCACAACACAGGGAAGGTGGCCCTGGAATACTTCTGGGAGGAAGCTGCACCTGCAGATAGTGAAGCAGTGAGGATGCCATATTCAACCACTCTGATGAGTAAGGGCATTTCACTTGGTAGCTGAGGGCCTGGGGAGAAGATCCTGCCCCTTCACCCCAAAACTTGAATTGCTTTTTCCTTCTTGTCCACACGTCCACTTTCATCAGCACCTTCCCAGCTGCAGCTGGAGAGTTTTGTCCTTTCCCCCTCTGCTTTTCCGCCCCTTTTGTTCTTGCTCTGCCACTTCTACTCTGCAAAGGAGCTGAGCCAGGCTCTGGGGAGAGCCACGTGCTGGGTCAGGACTGGGAAAGGGGACATCAGGTCATTGCTTTGAGAAGTCTGAGACTGGGCAGAGCAATGGTGTAACGAGTGAGCTGCCCTGCAGCCACTGTCTGTGTGCAGTCCCCCACTCCAGGGCAGCTGCAAAGTCACTGTCTAAAACCAACTCCTGCTTTGGCACAGGAGTGTGTGCTGCAGGCAGAGACCCTGCTCCCAGAAGCTCTGTTCCCTGCTTGGAACTTGGCCAGAGATGCTCCGAGTGCATCCCAGCTCTCTTCCACCTATGTGCTGCAGGAGGCAGTGTTGCTGGGAACACAGATTTTGTCTTTGAATGGTGTCCTCTTCCTCTCTGCAGGTCGGCTCAGCTCTGCTCCTGTTGTAAGGCAGCGCAGAAAGCTGGTGCTTCGTTTCCGGAGGGAGCAGGACCATCCTTTTGAGACGCATCCTTCTGAGCTGCGGCGCCTACAGTGGCTTGCCAAGGAGCAGCAAGATTCCGAGCAGGAACAGCTGCAGGATTCCGAGCAGGAACAGCCAGATTCTGACCAGGAGCAGCTTTCTGAGGAAGAGCAGCTGGATGCCAAGCAGAAGCAGCGTTCCAAGAAGCGGTGCCGCTCCAAGGAACGGAGTCTCTCCCCGCAGCGTGCCACTTCCTCCCTGGAAGTCCTCCCAGATGTCACCCATGACCAGTCACTGTTCTCCATCAACCCCAACTTCGGCACCATCACTCCTGGCCAGAAGAAGACCTTTCATGTGCTGTTCTCCCCAAAGGATGTGGGGAACTTTGAGACCACCATGCTGTGCAGGTGGGAAACACTGACACACTTGCCAACTCACACTTTTGATGGCTGTCACTGAATCACAGGGTGGGACAGGGTGGAAGGGACCACAGGAGGTCATCTGGTCCCACTTCCCTACTCAAGCGGGGTCATCCCAGAGCACGTGGCTCAGAGCTGTGTCCAGAGGGCTCTGCAATAATTCCAGTGAGGGACACTCCACACCCTCTCTGGGCAGCCTGTCACCCGCAAAGGGAAGAAGTTCTTCCTCAGGTTCAGGTGGAATTTCCTGTTCAGGTTCTGCCCGTTGCCTCTTGTGCTATTGCTGGGCATCACCAAGCACAGCCTGGTTCATCCCCTAACACCCTCCCTTCAGTCCCTCTGACTGGGATGGGGAGGTGGGCCTGGAGACAAGCAGCCCCAGAGAGGCAGCAGCTCCCACAGGAGCGCAGAAAGATCATCTGGCCTTGGGAGGGAGACACTGGCAAAAGACACTGCATGAAACATTAAGCTCCTGGAGGGCTGCAAGATGTAGAATGAGAGACCCAGGGACCAGCCAGTCCCCAGCTCTGCTTCTTGCACAGAGCTGCTCACTGCTTGCACAGAGGGAGGATGCAACGCTGGGTGCTCTGCAAGGAGACAGAAAAGCGTCTGGCTGGAAACGTTTGTCTGGCTAATACCAGTCCCTTTCTCCCCAGCATTCCTAACCTGGAGCAGACTCACAGGACGGTGCAGGTGGTTCTGAAAGGCAGAGCCCGGGAGTGGAAGCGTTTTGGAAAACCAAAATGCTCTGCCTTACAGCAGACAGACGAAGGCCAGAGACACAAGAAGCAGCTGCACTGGCAACCAACACCAGAGTGACAGCATCTGTGTCAGCTGGAGCATCCAGCAGGAGCCGGCAACATCTTGTTTCCTACTGCTGATGGTCTCCCACCCTTTACGTGACACCTCTGCAGCTCCCCTTCCCAGCTCCAGTGCACATAATCTTTTAATTAACAAAGTTAACTAAATATTTGTTTGTTAATTTGTTAAATAACTTAAGTTTCAGTTAACTGTTAATAACCAGTTGCTAATAAAATGTTAACTGTTAGCCATGGTGCCAGAGATCTTTCCTTAAACCCCACTACCCCAGTTCAAACCCCCAAGTTAGTACATTTTGAGGTTCCCCCCAGTTCTCCCCAGTCTCCAGTTACTCCGTTCACCCTCTCCTCCCTGGTGTACCCAAAATGGCTCCTGGAGAGCACAAGATGGTGGGGATCACATGGCC
Source organism: Poecile atricapillus (assembly GCF_030490865.1). Classification (NCBI taxonomy): domain Eukaryota; kingdom Metazoa; phylum Chordata; class Aves; order Passeriformes; family Paridae; genus Poecile; species Poecile atricapillus. The sequence goes on along the minus strand of NC_081258.1, from coordinate 2,292,087 downwards.
AGGCCCCTCCCTTGTACTTCTCCTCCCCAAAATCCTTCTTCCTACCTCCAACCCCTTCTTCCCTGATGCTCCTCCCCCTGTTATCTCTCCTCCTCCAGTTGTCCCTCCCCTTCCTGTCCCCTCAGACCCCTCCTTCTCCACTTGGGCTCCTCCTCCTGAAAAGGTCCCCACCCCTTCCTTTCATAATATCCCCTCCTCTGACCCCTCCTCTTTCCCCTGCAGCACCGCCAACCCTCTTCTGACTTGCAGTTCCCACGCCCCTCCTTCTGCTTCCCACACCCCGTGAGCCACAAGTGATGAGCCCAGGAACCGGAACCCAGAACTGGAGACCCTTCCTCTTGCCACTCCAGTTATGTTCAGTGGTTGTGGGAGTGTGCTTCCAGAATGGGAGCCATTCTCATTTCAAAACAAAAGAGAACTTTGCAAAGCCCAGAAAGAGTTTGGAAAGGGAAGCAAATATTTTAAGGGCCTTTTAAAGGCCACCCTCTCCTCCAATCTCTCGGTCCCGTATGACCTCCATGATTTATTTTCGTGCCTCCTTACCCCATCAGAGTATCTTGCATGGGAGGGGGCATGGAAGAGGTCATTACAGGCCGTATGTTCTGAGCTATTGCAAAGTTCCGACAGCGTCCTTGATGCCACTGGGAATAAAATAACAACCGACCACTTGAGCGGCGATGGGGAATGGGCACAGGGGAAGGACCAGGCCCGGGTTTTGCCAAGGCCGGTCCTTGAAAAGATCAAAACAGCTGCAGAGAAAGCGTTCCTCATGTAACCATCCAGAGAACCCCAAGCTAGTTATACAATCATTCTGCAGCAACCTAATGAGGTTTTCCTAGATTTTATTGATAGGTGGTGGGTTCACATGGAGAAACAGGGGGAAGAGCCAGGGCTGCATTCTGCCTTGCTGTTGGAATTAGCAAAGGCAAATGCCAGTGATACATGCAAGTAAATCATTATGGGAATGCCCTTGGATCCTCTACCCACCCTCACCACCATCATCGAGGTGTGATCCAGAAGGCTGCCAGCTTAGGGGCTGACCATCATAGACAGCCAGGAAGGACGGTGGCTCCAGCAGCGGTGGCGGTCCCACCACCACCTGTAACACCATGGGAACCACGGTGCCATCGCTGTGGGCAGCGAGGGCACATCACCCATTTCTGTCCAGTGCCCAGCCCCTGCGGGCCAGGACAAAGGAACTGGAGGGGAGAAGAACTTACAAAAAAAACCAGAAGGGCAGCATGAACCTCCTCTGCGTGTGGATAGAAACAGAGCAGGCTTTGCAGGGGGAGGGGGGCTCAGACAAGACATTTCTAACTGGACTGACTTTCACCAAAGGACAGATAATACCTTCAATAAAGTATGGCAGCCTCAATAGCCACTCCATTTAGCAGCAGGAGAAGACCATCTTTTTAGGTCCTGCCATTGGACCGTGATTGCCGTGGACCTACTGGGCAGAAGATTGACTTTCCCTGACCCAGGCTGTAAGTATTTTGTTACTGGGGACACCAAGCACACACCCACAGAGACTGAAGTCTCTCTGGTCACCCTCAGGGTGATCTGGATGGACCCAGCTCTGGGCCCCTCGAGGAAAACAACATTAAGGGGCTGGAGTGTGTCCAGAGAAGGGCAGTAAGGCTCATGAAAGGTTGAGAAAATGTCCCATGAGGAGTGGCTGAGGGAGCTGGGTTTAGTCAGTCTGGAGGAGGCTCAGGAGGGACCTCACTGCTCTCTCCAACTCCCTGCCAGGGCCATGCAGTGAGGAGGGGCCGGTCTCTTCTGCTGGGCCTGCAGTGAGAACCAGAGGAACTGGCCTCACGCTGAGAGAGGAAATTCAGGTTAGATTTTAGAAAAAAAATTTCACTGTTCAGGTGTTCAGGCCTGGGAATAGGTTGGCCAGGGAGGTGGTGGAGTTGTCATCGCTGGAGGTGTTAAAGAGGCCTCTGCATCTGATATTCGGAAATGATTTAGTGGTTTAGGGTTTGCAGTGGCAGATGCTGGGCTGACATTGAACTGAGTGGTCTTAAAGATCTCTTCCACCCGTGACGGTTCTACAATTCCAAGAGCTTCCTACCTGGCTGAGGGGAAGGCTCAGGGCTGTCCCGAGTCCGCCGCGCCCTGAGGCGCTCGGGCGGGGCTGCGACTGCGGCGGCTCCTGAGGGGCCGAGCCGGGCGCTGCCCTCAGCACCGCGGGGCCGCCGCTGCCCCTCAAGCCAGCGATCCCATCCCTCAGCCCGTCGATCCCATCCCTCAGCCCGGCGATCCCATCCCTCAGCCCGGCGATCCCGCCCCTCAGCCCGGCGATCCCATCCCTCATCCCGGCGATCCCATCCCTCAGCCCGGCGATCTCACCCCTCAGCCCGGCGATCTCACCCCTCAGCCCGGCGGTCTCACCCCTCAGCCCGGCGATCCCATCCCTCATCCCGGCGATCTCACCCCTCAGCCCGGCGGTCTCACCCCTCAGCCCGGCGGTCTCACCCCTCAGCCCGGCGGTCTCACCCCTCAGCCCGGCGATCCCATCCCTCAGCCCGGCGATCCCATCCCTCAGCCCGGCGATCCCATCCCTCAGCCCGGCGATCCCATCCCTCAGTCCGGCGATCTCACCCCTCAGCCCGGGGGTCTCACCCCTCAGCTCGGCGATCCCGCCCCTCAGCCCGGGGGTCTCACCCCTCAGCCCGGCGGTCTCACCCCTCAGCCCGGCGGTCTCACCCCTCAGCCCGAGGGGCAGCGCTCGGCAGCGGGGACCCGCCTCGCCTCGGGATCTGCCCGGAGCCCCCCGCTCCGCCGGGTCACAGGTACCTAAAGCCTGTGATCCTGACGAGCCTGTGCTGGGGCCGTGGTTGGTGTCTCACGCTTCTGCGATAACAGCTTCAAGGGGAAGTTCACAAAAGTTTAAAAGCAGAAACCTGGACTAGTTCTAGTTCTGAGTGTAGTTTCAGAGCAGTTGGTGTGTGACAGGACTGGGCCTCAGCATGATGGACCAGCAGTGGTGTTCCCAGTGCCAGGAAGGGCTTGTCCCCTGCTCTTTTTATGGCAGATACTCTGTGTGTCAAAGCTTATTCAACTCTCTCTGGCTCCATGCTGGAGCTGATAAAGGTTTCTCTAAAAATGTCAACACTGTCAAAATAAAAATAAATAAAACAAAATAAAAATGTTTCATTTCAGACTAGCTCTAAGCAGTAATGACTGCTTACATCTGTGTGCCTCAAGATTACCTTTATTCCACGGGTACATGCACACAGACAAAGCTCATCCCTCACCTGAGCTGAAGCAGTTGCAGTGTCACTCATCAAGTGCAGCAGGAAGCTCAGCTTTGGTAAGAAGGCTGACCTTTCCCTTGCTGTGCAGAAGAAATGCTGTGCATTTAGAAATGCAAAAGCAGGTTGTAAAGCTGAAGTCCATTAAATACCACAGTCAGGATCATGATTAGGCAAAAGAAGCTGCTCAAATTGCAGAGAGAATTATCACTGCATTTAAGCTGCAGTTAAGTAGAATGCAATAGACATGGGAATCTTGGAGACAAAACAAACCCAAACAGAACAACACAAACAGCACTTTTATACTGGTGTCAGTGACTATCCTTAAAGGTGCTTTTTTTGATACTTCAAATGATACAGAGATGGTGTTTATGTGTTCCAGTAGTCTCAAATAATCATTGTCTTTGACCAATGCTTCTAATTCAGTCAGAATCTCGTCCCCAGCACGAGCAGCCTCCCAGAGGCAGAAATGGGCCAGTTTTGAGCTGCCCAGCTGGGCTGACCAAACACCAAAGCATGAGCAGCTCTGCACTCACTGAAGCTGCTCTCAGTGCTGTGGCACAGCCCAAGGCACAGCCCATGCCAGTGTCACTGCCAGCGTCTCTCCACGATCAACGAGGCACGAACAAACCTGAGCTATGGGCACCCTCTGCAGCTTCCCCTCTTCTCACTGCCATCCCAAAGCTTCTCCTTTTGGGTGAGCCATCTCCCCTGTCCTCTGAGAGAGTTAATGGCTGGAATGTCAAAGGCTCAGCTGTGAAATCATGCTTGGAAGGCAAAGCTTTCTCTTTTACACAGTGGAGAACGATGGTCAAAGTAGAGCAGCACCCCAAAGTGACATGCTGACCTGGAATCCCAATCTCCTTGCCTTACATTTGAATTTTCGCTTGTCTACCACACGAGCAAGCTACTGAGCTCTGCAGAAGGGCAAATGGAACAAGAGGGAAGGTTGTTATTATTTTGGGTGGCTTTTTTAATGAGTTGATGATAGCCAAGAATTGATTTCATAATGACTGGGGAAAAGTACTTGTTATGCATTCACAACTCCATTCACAACTCAGCCACCAGCTCCAGTTATCAGATTGTGAATTGTTCTAGCAGAAAGATCAAAAACTCTCAGAAATATTTTTATTTTGACACATTATTGGAGGGGAGGAATTTTTTCCTCACACTGTCACAGACTGGAAGCTTTTTCTTGAATGACTTTGTTGCTAGTTTTAGATGTATTTCCCTTTTCCTTGCAGATAAGAGATGAGGAAAGCAGCTACAACAAAAATCTGTTTTGCATTCCTAAGCATTATGAAGAGGATTTAGAAAGAGTCTTCATTCCTCATGGACTCATCCTGGACAGGTATGAGGGTAAACAGAAAAGAATAGGGATAGTGATGCCAATTTTTGTCCCTCCAAATGAAAAAAGCCTGAGGTCCTGCCCTGTGCAGCCCATGAGAAACGGGGAAACTCTGCAGCCCAAACACTTCTGTCCTAAAGTCTGGAATAAGAGGGGGTTCATGGAGAGGATTCCTCTGCAAGCCCAGTCAAGCTTCCATGTTCCATCAACTGTCTTCAAGCCCAGCTATCCTGCAATATTTGTGTTTATGGGTTAAATCTGCTTATGCTGTGCAAATATGTAATTTATTTTCCTACGACTTGCTGTGCTCACAATTTGCTAGTTATAAAAACCTAACAGCAAGATCAGAGTTTTTACTTGAACATTGCTTAATAGATGCACAAACAGCTCTGATACACAGAACACTTTCCAGAATTGCCTTTTTTTTCCTTCTTTCTCCCAGGACAGAGCGTTTGGCTCGAGATATCATGCAAGACATGGGAAGTCATCCCATTGTTGCACTCTGTGTCCTTAAAGGAGGCTATAAATTCTTTGCTGATTTGCTGGACCAGATAAAAGCACTGAATCAAAATGGTGATAAATCTGTGCCCGTTACCGTGGATTTTGTCAGAATAAAAAGCTACTGTGTGAGTAACTTTCTTTTCTTTGGAAAATTGACTCTCTCCATAGACTGGCATTCTAAATACTGGTAGTTTGTGTGAGAACCCCACAAAAATTGAGTTTATGTGTACATTCTGTTCAAATTACATACTAAAAAGGAACTGATTTACTGATCTGCCCCAAAGGGTGGATATTATATATTCACTGGAATAAACATAGCAGAACACTCAACATGACAGAGCCAGGGGCAGATCTCAAACTCCTTCCTCTTGCAAGAAGCAAGAGCAGCTCACCTCTCAAACAAATACAGGACAACACTTTGGGGCATGCTTTATGTGACTTCCATCTCTTCTTTCTCCTTCTAGAATGAGTCACCTGCAGAAAAAATCAGTTTTATTGGAGAGGAGCTGTCTACACTAAGTGGGAAGGTATGAATTGGCATCTTCAGCTTTTAAAGGAAAACAACTGTTCCTGTGTATTTTCCAGGAAATCCATCTTTATTAAAGATTTTGATACTGCATACTTCCAGCCTCTTAACACTGATTTAAAATGCTGGGCTTTGAAACAGTGAATAATTCCCACTGATCTCAGTGGAAACTTGGAGTGATCAGCAATGAGTGCTGCCAAAGGTCTATTCCCCATTTTATTCCAGAACCCCCAGAAATGAACCACACTCAACTGATTCATTCAGTGCCTCTAGAATACAGTGCTGTACACAGAGCAAGATACAGACCTGACACAGGTGCCTTTATCACCATATTTTAAGCTTTCATAAATACTTACAAAAAGACTCTTCAGTAAGCACCAAAGTCAGTCAGTAGTTCAAGTGACAATCTCCTTTGAAAATCAAGGCAATTTCCTTGTATCTGAGGGTTTTAGTGTGCTTTTCTTGGCTGTATGGTTTGCTGAAAATTGCCATTTAAGTATTTTTTTTATCACTTTCAGGACATTATTGAGACTGGTAGAACAATGAAAGCACTGCTTTCAAAAATAAAAGACAAGAAACCAAGGATGGTAAAAGTTGTAAGGTACAAGGATACAGCTGCTAACTAACACATTCAAATAATTTGGGTGAATAGTCATTGTATGCTGACAAGTGCTTCTTTGGCTTGAAGTTTGGGGGAAGAAAGCAAATGCAGGAAGCAATCCTTACCCAGCTGCTGGAAAATGAAGTGTTTCTTGAACTGGGAAATTTACCTGTGCACTACCATCCTCACTGCTCAAATTAATAAAGAAAGGTTTTATGGCTCTTTTTGTGTAGTCCATAAAGTCTGATGGATTCCCTGTTTCTTACTTTATGTCTGAAGGAAATTGATGTCTTTCCATAAGTTTTCTAACGTTGCCTCAGTTGCCTCAATGCTGGAATGACAACACTCAGAATATCCCTTACTATCCTCAACTCTAGAAATTTCCAGAATCTGAGAGTCTGTCAGCACTTGGAAGATGACTTCAAGCAGCATTCTAGATCTGCTTTTAGTAGGTCTCTAAAAGGAAATTTTGTGGACTATCCCTGAGTCTGTCAAGTAATCACAATGCTTTATAAAAACAGTTGCTTTATGCACCAGTTATTCAGACAGGCCTTCTAGGGACTGTGCAGGAGGTTCTCAGTTTCTTCTGAAGTGCACAGGCAAACCAAGAATAGATAAGATTTTGCAGAAGAAATGTCCTTTTCTCCCTCCCTCCCCACTAAAATCATTCCCAGCCACTTGGACATGCTTCCCCCTCTGTGCTATTCCAGTGTCCTGAGGCATTGCTACGTGGAAGGGCAATGACCTGAGACACAGGATTGGAGGGAACTGAATACAAACCAGAGCCACTTGGACATAAAGAATGAACCTAGATCAGAGCCTTTGCTTCTCCCTCCACGACAAGGCTGAACACCACTTCTTTCTGTGAAATAATCTCACTGTCTTGATTTAATTGCATGATTTTAGAAGCTTCTGGGGAGGTGTGGCAGAAGGGAAGTCTGCAGCTTAGACATATTTTAAAAACCAACCTGCTCTGCTCTGCCTTACAGCGTGCTTGTCAAAAGGACATGTCAGAGTCCAGGTTACAGACCAGACTGTAAGTACCATGTTTTTCTAGTATTTTCCAAAACACAGTCTTACAATTTCCCTTCAGGCAGCACATCTGACAACTGCACAGAAGTTTCATGCAGGCCAAGAGAAATGGGGAGAAACTACATAAAAACTTGTGAACTAATGTCCAGTTGTGGCATCCTGAGGCCTCATGACCACCTTCTGTTTTTCCCCTGGCTGGGCTCAGTGCAGGTTTAGCTATTTGATATATAAATTTAACTATTTAGATAGCAGAAATGAATCAAACCTTAACTGTGTGTTGCTTTGCTTTGGCCCTGGAGGGCATTTGTTTTGACTCTGCATTATTAAACTTGCCTTGTTTCCAAACTGAAAAGTCCTACTGAATCACAGTTCATCTACTTTCACTCAAGTAAAATCTCATTCCTTGTCTCTTCTCCCAGGACTAACTCATAACCAGGTTTTAAACAATTATTTTGTTAATAAACATAACTCTCTTAACACCTTAATTATATTACTGACTGATGGGAATGGTTTAGATTCTAACCTCTCTCATCAATTTATAGCTCAGATTCTTAAGGAAGCACCCTGAAAGAGATGATGCCTATTACCCTTAGCTCAAGTATGTGTTGAATACAAGCTCTGCATTTAAAAGCTACTTCCACCACTGAAGTATAAAAAGATCTGTATTTTCTTACAGATACAGGCTTTGAAATCCCAGATCAATCTGTGGTTGGATATGCTCTTGACTACAATGAATACTTCAGAGATCTAAATGTAAGTACATGCACATTCCTCCACTGCCAAGTATCAGGTACCCAGCAAGAAGATTTGCTTCTACTCAGAGCTTCTCAACAATTAAAAAACCTTCAACTCCAGCTAGAAACTTCCAATAAAGGAGCAAAACCATTTTTAAGGTGCCGAGTTGGTAATGCAGTGTAGGTGCATGAGAAATGTTTGTGCTTCACCTTTTTATAATTCTACTCCACAAGTCTCATGGCTCAGCCGTGCTGCAGAACATTCTGAACCCCCAGGATGGTGAGCAGCACACAATCTGTGACCCCATCTGAAAATAACTTGTAATTTGACTTTAATTGGATATTTGGCTGACTTAGTTCAACCCTGTGTTGCTCTTCAGCCACCAGGTCTTTAAAGCAGCCCTGCAGGGACTCTGGGTGAAGGTTTTCCATACACTTAGGGATAACATGTCTTATATCTTACATGTCTGTAAGAAGTCTTCCCTTATTCCATTACAGCTTCTTCAGGCTGCACAGAGTAGTAGCCTTGGAAACATCATAAACTGATAGGGTTGATCATTTTTACCTCCTTTGTTTTCAAAAGTACTTCCTTAATTCTGTTTAACTCAGAAAGTTTTTTACTTCAAAGCCTTTTTCCTAAGACAAAGCAGTCCTGCTGAAGACACAAACAGTCTGTGCTATTGCTCAGCAGCATTAAGGAGCATGCAGTAATTTAACAAACCTAAGTTCTTTAGAATATATAAACCTATATATTACAAATAAACTTGCAAAGAATACTAAGAGCTGGAGTTTACTGCAAGTAGGAAACTTCCAACTATTACGGTTCTAGTGTGTTTTTAGTACAGTGCTGGGAATACAGCTGAAAATCAATCTTACACTTCATTCCAAGATAGAGATTGATAAACATTCTACTTTTTTTTTTTTCTTTTTTTTTTTTTTCTTTTAGCACATCTGTATTTTGAAAGACAACGCCGAAGAGAAATACAGGATGTGATAATCTCAGTCTTCTGGAGCACTGATTTCTGGCTGCTGATTAGGTGATATAAAGCATCCCATCGGGAAATTCCTTTTGCTACTTGCGTGTCCCGGAGCAGCAGGAGCAGCTCCCCGTTAGTGGCAGGAGCTGCAGCTCGCTCATTGCCCGTGTGCTGCGCGCTGAACACGAGCTCTGGAGACGCTGGGATTTTTCCTGCTGGAAGCAGCAGCAGCAGCAGCAGGAGCTGGGTGCGGGGCTGTGGCCATAGCGAGAAACGTGCCCGGCTCGTTCCGGGCCCCGCAGCGGATTCCTTCGGCTCCCGGCGGGGCCCGAGGGAGCTCGGAGGGCGGAACAGGCCCCGAGCGGAGGCCGAGATGGAAGCCAGGGGCACGGGCAGGGCTCGGGGTTACCTGGGAACCGCGGCCGCAGCGCCCGCGGCGCTGCTGTTCCAGCTTCAGTTGCGTGGAGACCGCGATCCTCGGTGGGTGTGCGCAGCCTGGCCACGGGCACACGGCTCCACTGGGCCATTCGCCAGGGGAATTGTTCACAGGGAATGGGGCTGTGCGGGGCAATTCCTGCTGCTTTGCTCTCACTGCGAGTCCCGAGTTCGCGGTGCTTTGCTTTCTGCCAGGGAGTCCCCAATTCGCGGTGCTTTGGTCTCACAGGGAGTCCCGAATTTTGTTTGAAGTTAGAGATTGACTAAAGTTGTACTTTTGGGTTTTGTCACAGCTCTGCCATGAATTGGGTTGTGGGTTTTCAGATCTGTTGTGTTCCTTTGCATCCCCTGCACTCATCTGGTCCAAGGCCTCAGGCACGGCTCTGGGGGCTCGCTGCAGGTCTTGGCTGGGTTGTGACACCCCCTCAGCTGCTCCTCATGGCAATGTCCCCTGGATGTGGCCTTCTTGTGGGGGGAGGTTTTAGAGCTGAGCCAGTTTGTGGGAGGGAGGATGGGTGTCCACTGCCTCTTACATTGGGGATGTGGCACAGCCACAAAATTTCCTCCTTGCCCCTCTGTTGATGGGAGGTTTGTGTGCAAACCTGGCCTCAGCAGATGAGTCTGTGCCTGTGACTTCCCCACCCTGAAGCCAGACAGAGCTGATTCTCAGGACAGCTGCTGCCTTTGGCTTTGGTGTGGATCCATTTCTCTCCCTCAGTGTTGATTACTTCTGCCCAGACCTGAGATGATAGGACAATAGTGCCACCTTTATTTTCTCTCACGTTCCCTTAGGTGGCTTAACTCACAGTCCAAAGTTCCAGTCAGCAGGCATTTTCAGGGAAGGGTGGGCTTTGGTGGGCACAGGGCAAAAAATCCTTTAGAACAAGATTTAAGCCATTAGCCATAACATTCCAGTCTCTCACACGTCCTGTGAGGAGCAGCTGAGAGAGCAAGGGGTGTTTAGCCTAAAAAAAAGAGGTCTATTCTAGCTATTTTTAAATAATATTAATATTTAAAATAATAATAATAATAATAATAATAATAATAATAATAATAATAATAATAGTAGTAGTAGTAGCATATTGAATCTAATAATATTAAAGCTACAGCTTTTACAGTCTGTTCTAACTATTATTAATGTTATTCAGTATTTTAGCTCCAGGTTTCAGTGTGATTCATTTTTGAATTGCACAACATAGCCATGTAGTTCAACTAGAGGCCTAACAATCCTGGCTACTCACACCAAACAAGCACTTGGCTACTTTTAAATACTATAAATTTTTTAGCACCAGTATATCTCTTGAGTCTGCTGTGAATTGGATTCTGGATTTTCAGAGTTCCATTCTTGCTCCTTGCAGTTTTCTTGAGGCATTGTTGATCTTCTGCGACTTCCTCCTTTCAAGATGCCTTCTGGATTCCCAGAAAAGACGACGACACCTCCTGAGCTTTTGCTCAGGGCAAGACTGAAGTCTTTCAGTGTAAGTAGCCTCTGGGGCTGTGTTAAGGCTGGAAATGGCCCTGGTGTCCCTCCTCTCCCTGCCCCTGCTGTTGTCCAGCAGCACTGTGAGGCTGCAGAGCCCTCCCCAGCTCTCTGTGCCGTGCTCCTGTTGCTGGGGGCTGTCCTGGTGCACTTGGGAACACCGTGTGTTGCTCCAGGGACACTCCAGTGTCTTCCCTGGCTGTGCCACCGGGGCCAGGTGAAACCAATGTCCAGCTGGAGCCCTGAGCAGGCGCTTCTCTCCCTGCCCTTTGTCACAGCAATTCCTTCTGTCAGGCTGGGCACTCCCCTGTGCTGCTCTCACAAACCTGTCCTTGAGCACCTGGGCAGCTCCAGCTCTGCCCAAAGCCTGGAGAGACACGGCTGGTGCCAGCAGCAGAGGTTCCAGAGCAGCTGTTCTCTCTCATCTCCTGCGTGGGGCACAGATCCAGCCCTGCACACAGCACTGGAGTCAGGGCCACAAAGGTCCCTTGGCTGTCTGCAGCTCACTTGACTGAAGATGCCCTGCTGCTGAGGCTCCGTCAAGGAGATCCCTCTGTTTTCTTCTGTGGAGGGCTGTGGGAGCCCAGACAGGGGAAGCAAATGCTGATTAACAGAGAGAACTAAAACTTGGACACTTTCCTGTGCACCTCACTCTTGGTACCACTTTGCTTTCTTGCATCTCCTGGACTCACCCAGCAGCGCTATCTCCTCGCTGTGAGCTTTGAGTGTTGTGCAGGGATGGAATTAGGGAGTTCTGACAGCTCCTCCCCACTCTCTGAAAAGATCACTGCCTCAATCCAGTGAAACTAAAGAGGAAACAAATGCCCAAAGAGCAGAAATCCCCAAACGTGTCCCATCAAATCTTGGGGAAGCTGAGGGACACAGCCATGTGGTTGGAGTATGTGTATTCTGCTCTATTATTAATTTATTGATGCTAAGTATTTCAACAAGTAACTTAGAGAGCTTCCAGGACTGTCCTAGATGATGTGATCACCAATTAGTCACCAGTGCCACTTGTTCAAGAAAAGCCTTTCTGAACAAGCACATCTCTGATGCTTTTGCTGGGTTTTTTTTTTGCCTTTCAGCTGCTTCCCTCTAGATTCCCGAGAGAGAAGCTCAACAAGAATGAGGCCAGTGCTGGGGAGAGTAGTCTGCCCAGAATTGGCCCATTTCTACCCACGAGTGAGACTGGTCAGAAGGTAGCCTTTTCCTGCTCTTTTCCTTTCTGTCTGATGCAAAGTTTGAAGAGGGTGTGTGCTTGTGACAGGCTCGCCTCCAGCAAAATACCTCAGTGTCCAGGTGCTGTTGTCATTGCAAACTGCTGGTAGTGGTGGACTTGGAGTCCTGATCTGCACCAAGGCAACACAAATAACTTCTGCTGAAACTGCTGGGGTTTGCTGGAGTGGAGCTGCCATTGCTGAAACAATGGGGGGAAGGTTGGGGACACAAAGGCACAAATTTGCCATTTGCCATTCTCCTGCTGAAATAGCCACCTCTTGCTTTGCTGTGGTCACCATCAAATGCTTGGGGTCATAGGATTCCCTCCACAGTGGCAGTGCTGGCCTTTGAAGGCCAAGGACCTGCAGGAATTACTGCAGATTTAACAAAAGTAATTGCATTAATGCTTTGGGTTGGAACAATGTGTTGGGAGCCTGAGAGATTCTGCAGGCTGCCAGGTGCACAGGGGACTTGCCCTGGTCAGGGGGGAATGGATGTGCTTTCTCTGGATCAGTGCCTACTTAGAGGTGTGTTTAAAGCTGCTTTTCCTGCAGGACTGGCTGGGTATATTGCACAATCCAGATGTGGTAGGTGGCCGAGGCGGGTGTTGAGCAGGAAATGGGCAGCAAGAGACAGTAACAAAGTGGTGAAGGATTGCCCTGGAGAGGGAGGTCAGGAACAGCTCAGAGAAGGGCACAACTAAGGGACAGTGAGCTGCAGCCACTCCCTTCAGCAGTGTAGTCCCACAGGAGAGCTGCTGGTGTGTCTGGAGTGACAGCAGTGTGGCTGGAGAAGGCAGACAACAGGGGAGAGTTTTCTCAAAGCAATGTCTCTGCTCCAGAAGCATTTGCTGCTGTTGTGTCATTTCAGACATGCCTCTAGAATGGTATCAAATAAGATAGCAATAATAGACTACAAGAAAGCACCCATTTAAAGCTCATGGAAAAAGGAGATGCTAACTCTACTCTTACCCAAGTTACTGAGAAAAGAACTGACCCTTATCCTCATTCAGCACTCACCTCATTTGTCTTTTTCCTAATTTCTGTGTTATTTTATTTTTGTCTTTACCTCTGTTAGGAACACACTTAATTTTAAATACAATTAAAGGGGACAAAGTTGTTGAAGCAAAAGAAAACTATTCATTAGTGACAATTCAGCTGAGCTGGATGCATGTCTCCCTCCCTGAGAGCTGAGCACACACACACCCTTCACCAAAATGGCTTTTTTTATACCCTTTATACCCTTTTATATGGCTTTTTTTATACCCTTGATACCCTTTTATATGGCTCCTTTTATACCCTGCTCTGTGTGGCCCAGGAGCTCTTGAGCAGCTCAGAGCAGAGGTGGCTGAGCTACTGTTTCCCCAGTGTGGCCTGGGCAGACGTGCTCACCCAGAGTCTGTCCTTCACTGGGGATCAGAGTAAGAGTCTCCTTCATGAACATTCCTCCCAGCAGCTGAACCTCTCCCTGCTCTCTCTTGTCTCTCCAGTTGTTGCCAGTTCTCCCGAAACAGAGCTTGTTTCGTGTTTCCCCACCAGAGCTGGTGTTTCAGAACTTCGTGGCTCATGAAGTCTCTGAAATGGAACTGTCTCTCACAAATGAGAGCAAGGTAAGTGCTGGGGCCTGGAGCTTTAACGCCGTGCTGGAAGAGGGGAGTGGTGTAATTCCCATGGTGTACAGCAAAGCAAGTTACCTGCTGCAGCACATCCAGAAGAAAATGTCTCAGCACCTTTGTTGTGCAGGATGGTGGAAATCTTGCTGTGCTGGGAATTCTCCCCTGAGTTTGGCTATGCATTGATGGTATCTATCCCAAAGGATTTGCTTTCTCTTGAAAGCTCTGGATTGATAGGAATGTTGAGGGCTGTACAGTTCTAACCTGCCTTCATGCTTTGCCTTGGGTCTATACCACATCCTGTGTCTCCTTGGTTAATCTTGGTTCCTGGTAGGAATTTCTGCCTCTCTCAGCCTGTTTGACTCCCTTTGTGCAGCTCACAGTCAAAGCTCATGGGCTGAGTCTTCTCCACTTTCTGCTGGAATCACTTATCACTAATGACATTGGTACTGCAGGAAATGTGTTGTGAAACAGCCCTGGAGTCAGACTGATGCAGCAGAAGCAGTGGGAGGCCTTTAGGTGCCACTTCAGGCTCCTGCTAAGCTTCATCCATCTCTGCTCAGGTTTTCCAAAAGCAACGTGGTGCTCTGCTTTCCCTTTGGAGAACCACAGCACATCCAAAGCCATGTGCTCCTGGAGGATTTCACCTTCACTTGAGGCAATTGTGATTATTTTGCAGTTTCCCAAGAGAGTTGAGAGGGGAAAAGTTGAAAGATGTCAGCAGTTGTGTTCCACTGTAAAGAGGAAAATTGAAACCATTTGAATTTCAGTCAGGGAAACATTTCCTCAAATGAGGCTTGTGCCAAGAGTGGACTGGTGGGAAGAGCCAGGAGGGAGTGAAAATCATCTGGTTTAGACTTTTTGAGAGCATTTTGGTGCTCGGGGGTTGATATCTATGTGCTAGAAAATGCATGTTTGCTGTGTCTGTGTATCCCAGAGGGCAGAACCTGGCCTGCTGGCTGAGGGCAGGAATGCCCAGCAGCCCAGCTCACCTGCACAGGCAGCAAGAGCCCCTGGGGAGCCAAGATTGCTTTAATGCTGGAATGGGAGTCAACACTGGTCATGTTTGTCCAGGCAGAAAATGCCTTTGAAGCCCACAGTCAATAGGCACAGCCTGTCTGTATTTCCATCACTTTTGGCAAAGTGATTGCTGTCATGGTTTTAGGATTCTTCCTTGCTGCTTTAGTTGCTCATTTAAATTCTCTTTTGCCATCTCCATGTTTTAGGGATTGTCTTGCTGTGTTCCTTCTTTGCCTTTTCAGGTTTGCTTTTATTCCCCGTGAGGCCACAGTGCTTGGTCTCCTCTCTTGCTGGTCTGTTTGCCTGACTGTACCCCCAGACCTGCCCTAGCCACACCTGATCTGCTAGAAGGGAATTTCTTCCTTCCCCCAGGATAATGTGCTGCTTTGCTTTCAGGTAGCACATCACCTGTCTGGAACACCACTGCATGGCTGTGTGCAGGCAGAAGCCAGCAGGTTTTTGGCCTTGTTGAATATGCAGATGACTTGGTGCAGGTGCTCTGTCTCCATCCTGCTGGTGCTGACCTGCTGGGCCCTTCCTTCCCACCGGGCACTGCCCTACTGCCCCTGGCCAAAATGAGCCAGACAGAAGGGATTCAAGTTCTCCCTTGTGAATGATGTGCCTGTACCTCCACAGCTGAAAGTGCTCTGGAAAAGGGATCAAGGAAGGATGTCACCAGGGCACGGACAGGTCTCCTCTCCACCTGTTTCCACAAGTGGCAAAATCATTGTTTCATGTCTTCCCTGCAGTGTGTTCAGCTGGTGCAGGTCTCCATGCAGAGCTCACCTTGTTTCAGGCTGGTGTGCCCCAACGAGGCGTACCGTGCTGTGCCGCGAGGTGCGACTGCCCGTGTGCGCATTCAGTTCACCCCCAACGAGAGCAAGGTGAGACTGGAGGAGCCAAAACACACAATTATCTCCAAAGCCACTGTTTTCCCTGCACTCTGGGACAGCCCATTCCATGCTGTGAGCTTGGCTCCAGGCTGGGGGCAGGCAGCCTGCAGCCAGGCTCAGCTTGGCACGTGCTGCCAGGGGCTGCAGCCAGGCCTGACAGGCCCTGCTTCCCTCCCTGCACATTCCTGAGCATTCCCAAGGGAAGATGCACAGGGAACAGGATGAAAATGACAGGGGGGTGTTGAGAGATGTTTGGCCATCTCTAGGTACAATGGAAGGGTTTCATTATTATGGAAAACACTGGAGGAATGAAGAGCTCAGAGAGCTTTCCTCCTTCCTGACTGGCAACAGCTTCCCTGCCTCACCCTGGGCTGGAGCAAAGTGGTGATTTCTGCCCCCTCTGTTGTCCAGCCTTGCAGCTGGGCTGTCCCACAGCACAAGTGACCAAGGTACAGCTGCAAGGCCAGGGCAGAGGCTGTGCTGTGCCCGTGAGCCCAGCCTGGCACAGGCACACTGAGCTCTAGGTGCCCTTAGCAGGAGCTTGGTGAGCTGCAGGGGACTTGGACACCTGCTGAAAGAGCTGGTGTAGGGCAGGTACAACCTGCAGGCAGAGCTGTGAGCCCAGAGCCTGTGGCAGTGACACTGCTGTGGCTCTGTCTTCATGCCTGTCACTGTGGCTGCTCTGTCAGCTGGCACCCATTCCGTGCCAAACGTGCTTTGGTGTGGAGATTTGAGCAGCAGTGCCGAGGCCCTGGAGCTCTGATCTCAGTGCTGGGATCTGGAGATTTGTTCATGCAGAAGGGTTTAGCACATGGAATGGAAGGGAGGAAGGGAAACAAACAACATCCAACAGCATCCTGCTACCTCTTAACACTGTTCTTCTCCTGACTTGCTTGGAGAGGCAAAGTTAGAGGGGAGTTGTGAGCCAACTGATGTTTCTACACTAGACCAGAGGTGCAGGATCTTTTTGGGTGCAGCTGTTTTCTCACCTTCCTTTCCTTTTGCTGCTTCGAGTCAGTTTAACACTTTGTCCTATTCTCAAACAGCAGGAATACAGGAATCTAAAGAGGAATGGCCTGTGTTGTTCCCTAGCTCCATGTTCCTTAGAAGGGACTTGGAAATTATTTAACATCATTAAACTTTAGATTAGGGCAGTTCTCTCTATGACCCTAATGACATGAGAGCTTAATGCCACTGAGATAGGTTTTGCAAAGTGCACTGGTGCCTTTAATAATAATAATATTGGTAGAACTTAGTGTTCATTTTGGGGTGGAATAGAATAGAATTAGAATAGAATTAGAATAGAATAGAATAGAATAGAATAGAATAGAATAGAATAGAATAGAATAGAATAGAATAGAATAGAATAGAATAGAATAGAATAGAATAGAATAGAATAGAATAGAATAGAATAGAATAGAATAGAATAGAATAGAATAGAATAGAATAGATG